>NC_135235.1:382755890-383063859 GCF_051348905.1 Ranitomeya variabilis | reverse complement strand
ACAGTGACTTTGAGAAGACTCCCGAGCTTTGTGAAGTGTTGACCGCTGTGAAGAAATTGAAGATGGCGGCTGACAGTGATTTTGATATGTTGACCGCCATGAGAGAGTCAAAGATGGCAGCTGACAGTGACTTTAAGATGGCGCTGAACACTGGCAAGGAGACAGCCAGTGGCGCAAAAATGAAGGAGCGTGCTGCCTTTCGTGGGCATCATGTAAGAGATTTGGTGTGGAAGGAAAAAAGGCCACACCCCGTTGTGATGGATGCCCGCCTGAAATGGGTGTGGGTGAAGAGAAAGGTCCTGCCCCTACAGCATAACTTGGAGAAATGGGTGGAGAGCGAGGAACCCACGAGACTGGAGGAGCCAAAACCAGAAGGAGTTCAGAGGACATTAGAAGCTGAACTGAGGGGAATCATTGCAGCAGCGATAAACAGCACCAGCGGCCGTGCCAGAGGACTGTCACCAGATGCAGCGGCGGTGAGAAGGAAGTTTCCGTCCGAATGACCTACCATCCCGGCTGCTGCTCCTGCACATCCTGTGGCCCCACCGCCATCTCCGGCAGCACCATGTCTCCCAACCCCCACCGTCGTCTCCGATGTTGTTGACACCTGTGTCCTCCCGGTCCTCCCCTGTCCTGTCCAGTGCAGGCAGCACATACGTGGAGGAGCCCAGGGTACCCACGGAGAGGAAGGCTCAGTGGATCAGGAGTGTCATCAAGGAAAAGAAGCAGTGACAGTGACGCATCGTTAAGGTGGGTGAGCTGTGACTGGCCGCAGGACAAGCAGAGTGGTCAGGCAGCTTGACCTGGCAAGAAGATATGGCTTTGTCCAGGAGGCCAACACTGGAGAAAAGTATTATGTGACTGCCGGGTCCATTGTTTTCAGAGGTCCTCTTCAACTACGGGACCATGTCACCTTCAATAAGCAGTTGGGACCATGAGGGCCATATGCGGTGTCTGTAAGGAAGGCCTCCGATCGAGACCCGCAGGAGGGTCAGCATGGAGAACAGCCAATTGCCGCAGCCGCAGGTCCTGCAGCTAAGCAGGAGAAAGCAGTGCCTGGACTGCATACGGCGTCTGCAGATACAGCATTAGAGCTGGAAGCTCTGGGGCTATGGGACCACCGCTGGAGGGGATGCAGAGCAGAAGGATCAGTGGAGACTCCTCCAGCAGATCCTCATCCCACACCTACATCGTAGTGCAGGGTCTGTATGAGGCTCATTACAGTAACCTGCGGCCGTGTATTGAGTGACACGTCCCCTTTAAGAACAATGTTTGAGTAGTGACAGTTGCACCTGTGAAGTAAGAGGGACTGTTCCGCGTCCCTGAGAGGGCAGTGAGCCCTGTATGGCACCCAAGGACTGAGGTGTCAGGAGTGGCCATCGTGGTCACAAAGTAAGGAATATGTTAGTTTGTTTTTCCCCTCCTACAAGTTCATTTGCACATGTTTTCACACCCCTTGCTGGATCATGGGTCTGAGAATCCTATGAGAGTTGACTGACAGGCACTGTGCGTGCGGCTGTTGCAAAGACTGAATTCTCTTAACCCAGAACTTTGTTTTTTGTACCTCGGACTAGCCCCCTGTTAAGCACAGTGCACCAATTTTGCTGCTAAGCCTGTGGTCTGGTTAAAGGGGGGAGGGGGAGGGGGAGAGCTCGGTCAGGAGGACCCGAGTAGCAAGCTGGGTCAAGACTGTATGAACAGATCACAAGTTGGGCATCGGGTCAAGGTACTTGTTTTACTGGTCCCAGGAGCAAGGGGACCAGGGTCACATGGACCTGCTTTGAGAAAGATTAAGACTCTTCTATTGGTATTACTGGAAGTTTGTTACACTAGTGTTTTTATGTGTTGCTTTTAACCTTGCAGGTGCCGTCATGGTCGGGGATGACCATGTTTTAGGGGGAGGGGTGTAAGGAGGTGGTGGGGACCCTCGGTTGCTCCCTATCTTCTTTCCTGTATGTGGTCCTCCATGTGGTGCCCCACCTGTGGGCTATGTATAAATGTGTATTGTATTGCACTGTTCACTATATGTATTAATGTAATCTGTTATGGTTATGTTGTGCTGTGCTTAGAGACAGCAGGGGTTAACCCAGGGGGCTGGACTTGCAGCCTCAAAGAAGCAGGAAGCTCCAGCTTCTGCAGCAGAGCCTGGGCAGGAATGCCCATGGAAGGATGTGCTCCCTTGCTGGGAGCGTGTTATACCACTGGAATGGAACAGAGCTGCCAAAGGACTGCCAGGCAGCAGGAACAGGCTCAAGGACTGTGAGTGTGCCCCACAAGAAACTTTTTGCTCCTGGAAGCCAACTGAGAGCCATTGCCTTCGCTGATGCAGCCATTCCTGTGCATAGGGACAACCCAGGATTTGTACCTTCTCCCTCTACATCACCTTTATTAAACAAGTTTCCACTAGGGTTGAGCGAAACGGATCAGACAAATTCAAAAATCGACGACTTTCGGCAAAGTCGGGATTCATGAAACCCGACCCGATCCTAGTGTGGGATCGGCCATGAGGTCGGCGATCTGCGCGCAAAAGTTGCGTTTCATATGACGCTTTCAGTGCCATTTTTCAGCCAATGAAGGAGGACACAGAGTGTGGGCAGCGTGATGACATAGGTCTCAGTCCCCACCATCTTAGAGAAGGGCATGACAGTGATTGGCTTGCTTTCTGCGTTGTCACAGGGGCTATAAAGGGGCGTGTACGCCGACCGCCATCTTACTTCTGCCAATCTTAGCATAGGGAGAGGTTGCTGCAGCTTCATCAGAATAAGGGATATAGTTAGGGAGGGAAGATTAACCCCCAAACCGCTTGTGCTGTAGCAATTTCCACTGTCCAACACCACCTTTTTTTTGCAGGGACAGTGGAGGCTATATTTTTGTGCATCAGCTCTGTAGCTTATTAGGCTGCCTTATAAGGCTCCCTGATAGCTGCATTGCTGTTTGAACGCTGCTGTGCAAACCAACTGCTTTTTAAAAAGCAAAAATCCTGTTGCTCCTTTCTGCACAGTTATCTTGTTTATTTGTCCACACTTTTGTGTGCAGCAGTCCTTTTTATTGCTGCCATACTTGTCCTGAGATCATTGTAGGGAGATTGAAATTCTACTACAGTCCTTGTATTTTCTCATATATATTCCAGCCACTTTCTGCCACTTACATTGTGTTGTTTTATACACTGGCCTGAGTTTTGGTTCAGTCTCCCCCCAAAAAAGTGAGATTCAAATTCTCACAAAGTGGATATACTTCAGTCCCGTTAGTTTGTCGTATATCAGCCAGCCACTTTCTACCACTTACATTGTGTTGTTTTATGCACAGGGCCTGAGTTTTGGTTCAGTCTCCCCCCAAAAAAAGTGAGATTCAAATTCTCACAAAGTGGATATACTTCAGTCTTGTTAGTTTGTCGTATATCAGCCAGCCACTTCTGCCACTTACATTATGTTGTTTTATGCACAGGGCCTGAGTTTTGGTTCAGTCTCCCCCCCAAAAAAGTGAGATTCAAGTTCTCACAAAGTGGATATACTTCAGTCCTGTAAGTTTGTCGTATGTCAGCCAGCCACTTTCTGCCCCTTAGATTGTGTTATTATATACACTGGGCCTGAGTTTTGGTTCAGTCTCCCCAAAAAAAGTGAGATTCAAATTCTCACAAAGTGGATATACTTCAGTCCTGTTAGTTTGTCGTATATCAGCCAGCCACTTTCTGCCACTTACATTATGTTGTTTTATGCACCGGGCCTGAGTTTTGGTTCAGTCTCCCCCCCAAAAAAGTGAGACTCAAATTCTCACAAAGTGGATATACTTCAGTCCTGTTAGTTTGTCATATGACAGCCAGCCACTTTCTGCCACTTAGATTGCGTTGTTATATACACTGGGCCAGAGTTTTGATTCAGTCTCCCCCCAAAAAAGGGAAGTTTCAAATTCTCACAAAGTGGATATACTTCAGTCCTTGTAATAATTATAGGGGATAACTCAGGAGACTCTTTGCGTGGAACAAGACAACTACAGGACACAGTTTTATAAGTGGTAAAGTCTATATTATCACACGGTGATTCAAACAGGGGCAGAGAGAAACTCAAGTCCACAACACTTGGTGCAAATATCAAATGCAGCTCAGCAATAGTGTTGAGCGATACCTTCCGATATTTGAAAGTATCGGTATCGGATTGGATCGGCCGATATCCAAAAAATATCGGATATCGCCGATACCGATACCCGATACCAATACAAGTCAATGGGACACAAATATCGGAAGTGATCCTGGATGGTTCCCAGGGTCTGAAGGAGAGGAAACTCTCCTTCAGGCCCTGGGATCCATATTCATGTGGATATACTCACCCTTGGACGAGCCCTGGCTGTCACCGCTGCAAGCATCTGCCTCCGTTCCTAAGAATGCAGAGTGAAGGACCTTCGATGACGTCGCGGCTTGTGATTGGTCGCGTGACCGCTCATGTGACCGCTCACGCGACCAATCACAAGCCGCGACGTCATCGCAGGTCCTACACTCACTGCATTCTTAGGAACAGAGGCTGCCAGTTGCACGGCTGAGGTCTGGGTCCGTCGGAGGGGTAAGTATATCCATATTTTTTATTTTTATTCTTTATTTTTTACATGAATATGGATCCCAGGGCCTGAAGGAGAGTCTCCTCTCCTCCAGACCCTGGGAACCATACGCACCGCACCACGCCTGGGAGCTTATAGGAACTTCCGATTCCGATTTCCGATATCACAAAAATATCAGAACTCGGTATCGGAATTCCGATACAGCGAATATCAGCCGATACCCGATATTTGCAGTATCGGAATGCTCAACACTACTCAGCAGTCTATAGGAAACTTCAGAGGAAAATGCAATCACGCAGAAAGTCTATGAAGCACAATTATTCTTGAGGATACTTGACACGAAAAAGTCCTTGCTTAGTCCAAAACACAGATAGATATGCTTATAAGGCAGTTCAAATAATATCTTAGCTCAACAAGGGAGGTCTTGGTAATAGTCTCAGGTTCTTGCAGCAACAGCTTACATGTCCAGCAAATGCAGATGGAAGTAAACACGAGCAGCAGATGAAGGAGGATTACTGGAACTGGTGTATGCAGCAGGAACTCAGAGCAGAGTAGCAGGATAACCCCACAGGTTCACAGGAGCAGGTATATAGCCAGGGAGTCACCAGAGGTCAGGAGATGGATGCAAGGCAGAATACGCTAGCACAGACTGAAGGCTGGGGTGGAGTTTTATAGCAGGAAGACACAGTGCACATGAGACCAAAGACGCCATCTTGGAAAAGGGCAGTAATGCACAAAAAGGTAATAAAAAATGTTCAGAGTCCTGACATTCCTGTCAGTTTGTCGTATATCAGCCAGCCACTTTCTGCCACTTACATTGTGTTGTTTTATGCGCAGGGCCTGAGTTTTGGTTCAGTCTCCCCAAAAAGAAAGGGAGATTCAAATTCTCACAAAGTGGATATACTTCAGTCCTGTTAGTTTGTCGTATGTCAGCCAGCCACTTTCTGCCACTTAGATTGCGCTGTTATATACACTGGGCCTGAGTTTTGGTTCAGTCTCCCCCCAAAAAAGTGAGATTCAAATTCTCACAAAGTGGATATACTTCAGTCCTGTTAGTTTGTCGTATATCAGCCAGCCACTTTCTGCCACTTACATTGTGTTGTTTTATGCACAGGGCCAGAGTTTTGGTTCAGTCTCCCAAAAAAAAGTGAGATTCAAATTCTCACAAAGTGGATATACTTCAGTCCTGTTAGTTTGTCGTATATATCAGCCAGCCACTTTCTGCCACTTACATTGTGTTGTTTTATGCACAGGGCCTGAGTTTAGGTTCAGTCTCCCAAAAAAAAAAAGGGAGATTTAAATTCTCAACAAGTTTATATACACCTTCTACCTTGTTTTACAGTACCATATAACGGTTGTTATTTTGGTTAGATTTTCCAAAAAATGAGGAAGTCTGGTGGAAGAGCCCGTGGGTGGTGGTTGCCAGCTGGTACTGATGGCGGTGGTGCATCTGGTGGTAGTGGCAAAAGCACAATAGCACCTAAGGCTGGAGGTGTTGAGCCAGCATCATCGTCTGGCTACACAAGGCCTCGAAGGCTCTCTTATCTGGGAGTAGGAAAACAGCTTTTAAAGCCAGAGCAGCAGGAAAAAGTTTTGGCTTTCCTTGCTGACTCAGCCTCTAGCTCTTTCACCTCCTCTTCAGAAAGTTCCAAATATAAAAGCAGCGAGTCATCAGTGGATGCTCCCGGTCAGGAACAAGACGTTTCCTCGTGTCCTTCACCCAAACCAAAAGTGAAGGATGCGTCAGGCGACACTACAGGTTACTCCATGGAGCTCTTTACACATACCGTGCCAGGGTTAGAAAGGGAAATTGTTAACTGCCCATTACAAGATGAATCGGACATGGAGTGCACTGATGCACAGCCACAGCTAGATTATTATGCTGTTCCATTGACTCAGATCACTACATTGCCCGCGCAGTGAACTGAGCCAGAATCTGACCCTGATGAGACTATGGTGCCCCGTCCCGAACGCTATAGCACCTTACACGGTGACACAGAGGAAGGTGCACATGACATTGAAGAGGAGGTGATAGATGACCCAGTTGTTGACCCAGATTGGCAGCCATTGGGGGAAGAGGGTGCCGCTGCCAGTAGCTCAGAAGCGGAGGAGGATGATCCGCAGCAGCCATCTACATTGCAACAGCTATCATCTGGCAGGCCCGTATCAGGCCAAAAACGTTTGGCCGTGGTCACCACCTGGCGCAAGCACCCGTGCGAGTGCCGTTTGCCTGGACAGGTGGGTGGGCCCACTCTTGGGTGACGGCACTGGCACAGGGTCCCTCATAGTACAATGAAGTGTCTCTGACGGTGGTGGTGCACAACCAACGTCAGACACACCGTCGTAATATGAGGGCCCCTGTGCCAGTACCGCCACCCACGAGAGAGTGTTCCCCCCAGTTCGAACAGTGCGAAACCACTTGCAATACTTACCTCTCCCTGCTCCACCACTGTGTAGTCTGTGCTGTTAAATCCTTCAATGGCACTGCCAATACAAATTTGTTGAAATGATAGATGATGGTTAAAATATACAGAGGCCCTTGCCTCCATATAGACCAGTTAATACTTTGCGCCTACTACCACTGTCTGCTACTCAGCAGAGGAGCCCACCCCTGTACATAGCTATGCCACCTGTTTATTTATGAACAATTTTTTGGCAGACATTTAGCCCACTTTATTATTTGGGCCTACTAACTTAGTCTGCTACTCATTACAATTTTACGACACTGAGCAAAGCAATGTCGCCTGTTTATTTATGAACAATTTTTTGGCAGACATTTAGCCCACTTTATTATTTGGGCCTACTAACTGTGTCTGCCACTCATTACAGTTTTCCTCCACTGAACAAAGCAATGCCGCCTGTTTAGTCCTGTTACCACATTTGAACTGCATTTAGCCCACTTTATTATTTGGGCCTACTAATTGTGTCTGCCACTCATTACAGTTTTCCTCCACTGAACAAAGCAATGCCGCCTGTTTAGTCCTGTTACCACATTTGAACTGCATTTAGCCCACTTTATTATTTGGGCCTACTAACTGTGTCTGCCACTCAATACAGTTTTCCTCCACTGAACAAAGCAATGCCGCCTGTTTACTCCTGTTACCACATTTGAACTGCATTTAGCCTACTTTATAATTTGGGCCTACTAACTGTGTCTGCCACTCATTACAGTTTTCCTCCACTGAACAAAGCAATGCCGCCTGTTTAGTCCTGTTACCAATTTTGAACTGTATTTAGCCTACTTTATTATTTGGGCCTACTAACTGTGTCTGCCACTCATTACAGTTTTCCTCCACTGAACAAAGCAATACCGCCTGTTTAGTCCTGTTACCACATTTGAACTGTATTTAGCCCACTTTATTATTTGGGCCTACTAACTGTGTCTACCACTCATTACAGTTTTCCTCCACTGAACAAAGCAATGCCGCCTGTTTAGTCCTGTTACCACATTTGAACTGCATTTAGCCCACTTTATTATTTGGGCCTACTAAATGTGTCTGCCACTCATTACAGTTTTCCTCCACTGAACAAAGCAATGCCGCCTGTTTAGTCCTGTTACCACATTTGAACTGCATTTAGCCTACTGTTGTGAAATTGGATTTTGGGCTCCCCCGGTGGCCACTGGTGGAATTGAACTTGTGTGCATCATCCCCTCTGTTCACCTGTTCCCATCAGGATGTGGGAGTCGCTATTTAACCTTGCTCCTCTGTCACTTCCATGCCGGTCAACATTGTAATCAGAAGCCTTTCTGTGCATGTTCCTGCTTCTAGACAACTCCCAGCTAAGTCGGACTTTTGTCCTTGTTTGTTTTTTGCATTTTGTTCCAGTTCACAGCTGCAGTTTCGTTTCTGTGTCTGGAAAGCTCTTGTGATCTGAAATTGCCACTCTGATGTTATGAGTTAATACTAGAGTCTTAAAGTAATTTCAGGATGGTATTTTGATAGGGTTTTCAGCTGACCATGAAAGTGCCCTTTCTGTCTTCCTGCTATCTAGTAAGCGGACCTCGATTTTGCTAAACCTATTTTCATACTACGTTTGTCATTTTCATCTAAAATCACCGCCAATATATGTGGGGGCCTCTGTCTGCCTTTCGGGGAAATTTCTCTAGAGGTGAGCCAGGACTGTATTTTCCTCTGCCAGGATTAGTTAGTCCTCCGGCTGGCGCTGAGCGTCTAGGGATAAAACGCAGGCTTCGCTACCCGGCTACTGTTAGTTGTGCGGCAGGTTTAGTTCATGGTCAGTTTAAGTTTCCATCCTTCCAAGAGCTAGTTCATATGTATGCTGGGCTATGTTCTCTTGCCATTGAGAACCATAACAGTTTGACCGGCCTACCACATTTAAACTGCATTTAGCCTACTTTATTATTTGGGCCTACTAACTGTGTCTGCCACTCATTACAGTTTTCCTCCACTGAACAAAGCAATGCCGCCTGTTTAGTCCTGTTACCACATTTGAACTGCATTTAGCCCACTTTATTATTTGGGCCTACTTACTGTGTCTGCCACTCATTACAGTTTTCCTCCACTGAACAAAGCAATGCCGCCTGTTTAGTCCTGTTACCACATTTGAACTACATTTAGCCTACTTTATTATTTGGGCCTACTAACTGTGTCTGCCACTCATTACAGTTTTCCTCCACTGAACAAAGCAATGCCGCCTGTTTAGTCCTGTTACCACATTTGAACTGCATTTAGCCCACTTTATTATTTGGGCCTACTTACTGTGTCTGCCACTCATTACAGTTTTCCTCCACTGAACAAAGCAATGCCGCCTGTTTAGTCCTGTTACCACATTTGAACTACATTTAGCCTACTCTATTATTTGGGCCTACTAACTGTGTCTGCCACTCATTACAGTTTTCCTCCACTGAAAAAAGCAATGCCGCCTTTTTAGTCCTGTTACCAAATTTGAACTGCATTTAGCCTACTTTATTATTTGGGCCAACTAACTGTGTCTACCACTCATTACAGTTTTCCTCCACTGAACAAAGCAGTGCCGCCTGTTTAGTCCTGTTACCACATTTGAACTGCATTTAGCCTACTTTATTATATGGGCCTACTTACTGTGTCTGCCACTCATTACAGTTTTCCTCCACTGAACAAAGCAATGCCGCCTGTTTAGTCCTGTTACCAATTTTGAACTGTATTTAGCCTACTTTATTATTTGGGCCTATATCTGTGTTTCCTCCTCATCCTGCCCATTGCCCAGCCACTGCTAGATGAGTCTGCTGGTACATTGACCCAGACCACTACATTCCCCTTGCACTCTACACAGCCAGAATCTGACCATGCTGAAAGTCAGGTTCCCCTTCCCGCATACTATACCACCTTACACGGGGACAAAGAGGAAGGTGCAGATGAAAGTGCAGTTTCCTTCATCAGGTGGGGGGGCATACTCGTTGGTGACGTCACTGGCACAGGGCCCCTCATAGTACGCAAAAGTGTCTCTGCCAGTGGGAGGTGCCACCCGCTGTCAAACACACTGCCATACTATGAGGGGCCCCGTGCCAGTGCCAACGAGTGGGCCCCCCTGCTTGCTTGATCACAGCACTTGCAAAGTTAAAATACTTACCTCTCCCTGCTCCACCGCCGTGACGTATTCAGCGTTTCCTGGGCCCACGAAAATCTTGAACCAGCCCTACCCCCCACAACTTTAGCCAAATGACCCCCAGTTTTCAATATCTAACTATTACTATAAAGTAAATTAAGATTGACAAGCTTAAGTAATAAGAATTGATGTTTTTGGCATTAAAATGGGCACTGTAGGTGTTTTCCTGTCCTCGACTCACTGCCGACTTTGATTCCCCATTGACTTGCATTGGGTTTCGTGTTTCAGTCGGCCCCCGGCTTTTCGCAATAATCGGCCGATTTCACCCGACCCAACTTTTGACAAAGTCGGGTTTTGCGAAAACCGACTCGATCCGAAAAAAGTAAAAGTCATTCAACTCTAGTTTCCACTGTTGGGCCCTAAAGAGTGTGATGTGTGGTGCATCCATTCCAGCATGGAGAGAAGCCATATATTTGCGGTAACCCACTGTGACTCAGGGCGGGGACTAGAACTGTCTATTCATGTGCAAGGGGACAGGGTGCTCACTGACTGTGACCTAGTGAACTCGCACATGACTACCACCCCGTGCCACCTTGTAACAGCAGTATGAGGAGCATTGCTTTTGTACCTCACAGCAGGTGCAGTAATAGTGACACATACGTCAGCAGCCGCTCAGTATTTGGGTATCAGTAGGATAAGGAGTTTGTACAGGTTGGGGATAGATGGGGACAGTGCTGGAAATGTGAGAAGTCAGATGTATCTTTGCTGTAATCTTTGCAGACGAGTCCTGGCTGGAGAAGTCGTCATGTTGGTCTGGGCCAGATGGAAAAAAAGGGAAAAGTAATCGATTCCATCAGAACGAACGTCCTCTGTAAGTCACCATCTATAACTGTGGTGTAATCTTTTATATGTTCCTTGGACTGGTATCTAACACTATATGGTCACCATACAGCGGTAATATCAGTGTTGGTCTTTGTGGAGATGTTTTTTAGTTACAGCAGTATCATTTACTTAGATTCTTCTATAACCACAATTAGAGTACACCACCATAGTTGTAATCAGAGGTTAGGGGCCCATTCAGATGTTTTGCCCCCCTCCCTTCCCTGAGCTGAACCCCTAGGTACGCCTCTGAAAGATGTGCTCAAAAGTTTACAGAATTTTTGCTTTCTTGGCCTTTTTTCAGAGAATATGAATGATAACACCAAAACTTTTTCTCCACTCACGGTTAGTGGTTGGGTGAAGCCATTTATTGTCAATCTACTGTGTTTTCTCTTTTTAAATCATAATGACAACCCAAAACATCCAAATGGCCCTGATCAAAAGTTCACTTACTCTGGTGATTTTGGCCTGATAACATGCACAGAAGTTGACACAGATGGGTTTGAATGGCTACTAAAGGTAACATCCTCACCTGTGACCTGTTTGCTTGTAATCAGTGTCAGGGCTGCCACTAAGAATTTCAGGGCCCCATACTGTCAAAATTTTGGAGCCCCTTGAGATGCCGCCCAGACTCCTCCCTAGCTCCGCTTCCACCCCTCGCACCTTCCACAGTCCCACCGTCCAGCGCTGTGAGGATTTGCCAGTCTCAGAGCTGGGAATGGCCATCACTTGGCTGCAATAATGTAAAATGCAGATTCCCGGAAAGTATCTGACTAAAGGAACCGTTGGTGAATATCGTTCTGCACTTGGATCGCAGTGCGTAGAATTGCTGTGGGTCTCCTTACCTGAACCCATCAGCCTCACAGTACAGTGGGTACGGAAAGTATTCAGACCCCGTTAAATTTTTTACTCTTTGTCTCATTGCAGCCATTTGGTAAATTCAAAAAAGTTAATTTTTTCTCATTAATGTACACTCTGCACCCCATTTTGACTAACAAAAACAGAAATGTAGTAAGTTTTGCAAACTTATTAAAAAAGAAAAACTGAAATATCACATGGTCATAAGTATTCAAACCCTTTGCTCAGTATTGAGTAGAAGCACCCTTTTGAGCTAGTACAGCCATGAGTCTTCTTGAGAATGATGCAACAAGTTTTTCACACCTGGATTTGGGGATCCTCTGCCATTCTTCCTTGCAGATCCTCCCCAGTTCCGTCAGGTTGGATGGTGAATATTGGTGGACAGCCATTTTCAGGTCTCTCCAGAGATGCTCAATTGGGTTTACGTCAGGGCTTTGGCTGGGCCAGTCAAGAATGGTCATAGAGTTGTTCTGAAGCCACACCTTTGTTATTTTAGCTGTGTGCTTAGGGTCATTTTCTTGTTGGAAGGTGAACCTTCGGCCAAGTCTGAGGTCCAAAGCACTCTGGAAGAGGTTTTCAACCAGGATATCTCTATACTTGTTCGTATTGATGTTTCCTTCAATGACAGCCAATTGTCCTGTCCCTGCAGCTGAAAAACACCACCATCGCATGATGCTGCTACCCCCATGTTTCACTATTGGGATTGTATTGGGCAGGTCACGAACAGTGCCTGTTTTTTTCCACACATACAGTTATATGAAAAAGTTTGGGCACCCCTATTAATCTTAAGCTTAATGTTTTATAAAAATTGTTTTTTTTGCAACAGCTATTTCAGTTTCATATATCTAATAACTGTTGGACACAGTAATGTTTCTGCCTTGAAATGAGGTTTATTGTACTAACAGAAAATGTGCAATCTGCATTCAAACAAAATTTGACAGGTGCATAAGTATGGGCACCTCACCAGAAAAGTGACATTAATATTTAGTAGATCCTCCTTTTGCAAAAATAACAGCCTCTAGTCGCTTCCTGTAGCTTTTAATGAGTTCCTGGATCCTGGATAAAGGTATTTTTGACCACTCCTCTTTACAAAACAATTCCAGTTCAGTTAAGTTTGATGGTCGCCGAGCGTGGGCAGCCCTCTTCAAATGATCCCACAGATGTTCAATGATATTCAAGTCTGGGGACTGGGATGGCCATTCCAGAACAGTGTAATTGTTCCTCTGCATGAATGCCTGAGTAGATTTGGAGCGGTGTTTTGGATCATTGTCTTGCTGAAAGATCCATCCCCTGCGTAACTTCAACTTTGTCACTGATTCATGAACATTATTGTCAAGAATCTGCTGATACTGAGAGGAATCCATGCGTCCCTCAACTTTAACAAGATTCCCGGTGCCGGCATTGGCCACACAGCCCCAAAGCATGATGGAACCTCCACAAAATTTTACTGTGGGTAGCAAGTGTTTTTCTTGGAATGCTGTGTTTTTTTGCCGCCATGCATAACGCCTTTTTGTATGACCAAACAACTCAATCTTGGTTTCATCAGTCCACAGGACCTTCTTCCAAAAAGAAATTGGCTTCTCCAAATGTGCTTTTGCATACCTTAGCCGACTCTGTTTGTGGCGTGCTTGCAGAAAAGGCTTCTTTCGCATCACTCTCCCATACAGCTTCTCCTTGTGCAAAGTGCGTTGTATAGTTGACCGATGCACAGTGACACCATCTGCAGCATGTGGATGCTGCAGCTCTCTGGAGGTGGTCTGAGGATTGTCCTTGACTGATCTCACCATTCTTCTTCTCTGCCTTTCTGATGTTTTTCTTGGCCTGCCACTTCTGGCCTTAACAAGAACTGTACCTGTGTTCTTCCATTTCCTTACTATGTTCCTCACAGTAGAAATTGACAGGTTAAATCTTAGACAGATTTTTGTATCCTTCCCCTGAACAGCTATGTTGAATAATCTTTGTTTTCAGATCATTTGACAGTTGTTTTGAGGAGCCCATGATGCCACTCTTCAGAGGAGATTCAAACAGGAGAACAACTTGTAAGTGGCCACTTTAAGTAGCTTTTCTCATGATTGCATACACCTGGCTATGAAGTTCAAAGCTCAATGAGGTTACAAAACCCAAAAAAGTGCTTTAGTAAGTCAGTAAAAAGTAGGTACGAGTATTTAAAACAAGAAAATGATAAGGGTGCCCATACTTATGCACCTGTCAAATTTTGTTTGAATGCAGATTGCACATTTTCTGTTAGTACAATAAACCTCATTTCAAGGCAGAAACATTACTGTGTCCAACAGTTATTAGATATATGAAACTGAAATAGCTGTTGCAAAAAAAACAATTTTTATAAAACATTAAGCTTAAGATTAATAGGGGTGCCCAAACTTTTTCATATAACTGTACCGTATTATCACCAAAAAGTTCTATCTTTGTCTCATCAACCCAGAGAATCTTATTTCTCATAGTCTGGGAGTCCTTCATGCATTTTTTAGCAAACTCTATGCGGGTTTTCATATGTCTTGCACTGAGGAGCGTCTTCCGTCAGGCCACTCTGCCATAAATGCCTGACTTTTGGAGGGCTGCAGTGATAAATGACTTTGTGGAACTTTCTCCCATCTCCCTACTGCATCTGTGGAGCTCAGCCACAGTGATCTTGGGGCTCTTCTTTACCTCTCTTGCCAAGGCTCTTTTCCCACAATTGCTCAGTTTGGCTGGACAGCCACGTCTAGGAAGACTTCTGGTGGTCTCAAACTTCTTCCATTTAAGGATTATGGAGGCCACTGTGCTCTTAGGAACCTTGAGTACTGCAGAAATTCTGTTGTAACCTTGGCCAGATCCGTGCCCTGTTACAATTATGTCTCTGAGCTCCTTGACCAGTTCCTTTAACCACATAATTCTCATTTGGTCTGACATGCACTGAGCTGTGAGGTCTTATGTAGACAGGTGGGTGCCTTTCCAAATCAAGTCCTATCAGTTTAATTAAACACAGCTGGACTCCAATGAAGGAGTAGAACCATCTCAAGGAGGATCACAAGGAAATGAACAGCATGTGAGTTAAATATGAGTGTCTGAGCAAAGGGTCGGAATACTTATGACTAGTGTTGAGCAATACCGTCCGATACTTGAAAGTATCGGTATCGGATAGTATCGGCCGATACCCGAAAAGTATCGGATATCGCCGATACCGATACCCGATACCAATACAAGTCAATGGGACACCAAGTATCGGAAGGTATCCTGATGGTTCCCAGGGTCTGAAGGAGAGGAAACTCCCCTTCAGGCCCTGGGATCCATATTAATGTGTAAAATAAAGAATAAAAATAAAAAATATTGATATACTCACCTCTCCGACGCAGCCTGGACCTTACCGATATAACCGCCAGCCTCCGTTCATAAAAATGAGCGCTTGAAAGTCCTTAGATGACGTCGCGGCCTGTGATTGGTCGCGGAGCGGTCACGTGACCGCAACGCGACCAATCACAAGCCGTGACATCATCTAAGATCTTTCAAGCGCTTGAAAGACCTTAGATGACGTCACGGCTTGTGATTGGTCGCGTTGCGGTCACGTGACCGCTCCGCGACCAATCACAGGCCGCGACGTCATCTAAGGACTTTCAAGCGCTCATTCTTATGAACGGAGGCTGGCGGTTACAACCAGGGCACGTCAGAGGGTGAGTATATCAATATTTTTTATTTTTATTCTTTATTTTACACATTAATATTGATCCCGATACCAATTCCCAATACCACAAAAGTATCGGATCTCGGTATCGGAATTCTGATACAGCAAATATCGGCCGATACCCGATACTTGCGGTATCGGAATGCTCAACACTACTTATGACCATGTGATATTTCAGTTTTTCTTTTTTATTAAATTTGCAAAAATTTCTACATTTCTGTTTTTTTTCAGCTAAGATGGGGTGCAGAGTGTACATTAATGTGAAAAATGAACATTTTTGAATTTACCAAATGGCTGCAATGAAACAAAGAGTGAAACATTTAAAGGGGTCTGAATACTTTCTGTACCGACTGTATAATGCAAGTCCCTCCTGAGTCTTGATGTATAGCTAAGCAGTACTGTACAGCTACTGTACATATTGGGGATTTCTACATTCAACAAAAATTGTGGGACATTTTTTCTTCACTGCCCAGTTGTAAAAACTTCTGAGACACACCTGTGGTGTCAATGTGATCTGCACCCCTACAGGAGTTCATTGAAAGGTGTAATTTGTAAAATGAGGTGACTTATATGGGGGTCCTACTGTTCTGGCACCTGTGACATGGCACCCTGAAACCAGTCCAGCAAAATCTAAACTCCAATATGGCATTCCTTCCCTCCTGAGCTTTCCACTTTAGCTCAAAAGTAGTTTTTGACCACTTATCAGTGTAATCAGGAGAAATTGTACAACACATTTTGGGGCCCATTTTCTCCTGCTTTCCTTGTGAAAATGAAAACAATTGGGGCTAAAACAACATTTTCATTTTGACAGATCAATTTCATAAATTTCTGTGACGCACCTGGGGTTCAAGATGCTTACTACATATCAAGGTAAGTTCCTTGAGGGATCTAGTTTCCAAAATGAAGTCACTTGTGGGGGGGTTTACACTGTTTAGACACATCATGGGCTCTCCAAAAATGACATGGCGTCCACTCAGTATTCCAGCAAATTTTGTATTCAAGAAGTCAAATGGTGCTCCTTCCCTTCCGAGCCATGCCGTGCACCAAAACAGTAGGTTTCCCCCAAATAAGGGGTATCAGTGTTCTCAGGAGAAATTGAACAACAAATTGTGTGGTGAGCTTTCTCCTGTTACCCTTGTGAATAAACAAATTTGGGTCTAAAGTTAAATTTTTGTGAATAAAAGTTAAATGTTCATTTTTTTCCTTCCACATTCCATTAATTCATGTGAAACACCTGAACGGTTAATAAACTTCTTGAATGCGGTTTTGAGCACCTTGAGGGGTGCCGTTTTTAGAATTGTGTTACTTTTGTGTATTTTATATTATATAGACCCCTCAAAGTCATTTCAAATATGATGTGGTCCCTAAAAAAAATAGTTTTGTAAATTTTGTTGTAAAAATGAGAAATCGATGGTCAACTTTTAACCCTTCTAACTTCCTAAGAAACAAAAATTAAAATTCAAAATTTGAGCAGATGTAAAGTAGACATGTTATTTTCACAATTAAATGCAAGTCATATTGAAGAACTTACCACTGTCATGAAGTACAATAAGTCATGAAAAAAAAATATCTCATAATCAGTGTGATCCGTTGAAGCACTCCAGAGTTATTACCATATAAAATGACACTGGTCAGAAGTGTAAAATTTGGCCTGGTCATGAAGGAGAAAACAGGCTTCGGGGGGGTGAATGGATAAAGCTAAAACACATATGGGGAATCCAGTCTCTTGCAAAGTTCAGATGCTTTTATCACTAGGGATTTCAATGTACTTAGTAGATTGATGACCCGAGGTTACACTAATCTCAAGGCTAGCATTGCCTACTTATGTCTACTCATTTAGAATTCTTGTAACCTGGAAAATATGTGTTACCTATAAGATAATCTCTAATTTCCGCTACATTTAAGGTGAGGATTGCAAAGATTACCTATTTTGCAATTTTCACATAGCACTTTCCATGAGTCAGTAGAGCTCTTCAAATCACTTAAGGAAACTTATTTTTAATCATATCTTGTAACTTTTTACAATGCATTGTATAATTTCCACATATTCTTTAATAGTATTTTTGAAATTAATGAGTTTCAGTTTTGCTAGATTATACTGAACGGTACAAATCTGCATTGGAACAAGCACCCAAGTTACAGTAATGGTTTTGGGATACAACTTTAGACAACTTCACCTTTCCTTCCTTTTGTGTACTTCAGTATGAAAGCTATCAGACATACTCCTACATTTTTTGCTACCAGTAGTTTCTTGGCATTTTGCAACTTTGGTAGCCAGGACAATTTTTGGTCAACTTGAACAAATAAAATCCAAGTTACTAAATAATAAACTGCTATTAACTCTCACTACTTACAATACAGGTGCTTATCACAAAATTAGAATATCAAAAAGTTATTTTATTTCAGTTCTTCAATACAATAAGTGAAACTCATATAATATAGAGTCATTACAAACAGAGTGATCTATTTTAAGTGTCTATTTCTGGTAATGTTGATGATTATGGCTTACAGCCAATGAAAGCCCAAAAGTCATTATCTCAGTAAATTAGAATAATCAACAGAAACACCTGCAAAGGCTTCCTAAGCATTTAAATAGGTCCCTTAGTCTGTTTCAGTAGGCTCCACAATCATGGGGAAGACTGCTGACTTGACAGATGTCCAGAAGGCAGTCATCAACACACTCCACAAGGAGGGTAAGCCACAAAAGGAAGAAGCTGGCTTTTCACAGAGTGCTGTATTCAAGTATATTAATGGAAAGCTTAGTGGAAGGAAAAAGTGTGGTAGAAAAAGGCACACAGGCAACCGTGATTACCGCAGCCTTGAAAGGATTGTTAAGAAAAGACTATTCAAAAATTTAGGGGAGATTCCCAAGGAGTAGACTGCTGTTTGAGTCATTGCTTCAAGAGCTATCACACACAGATGTATGCAGGACATGGGCTACAAGTGTCGCATTCCTTGTGTCAAGCCACTCATGACCAATAGACAACACCAGAAGCGTCTTACCTGGGCCAAGGAGAAAAAGAACTGGACTGTTGCTCAGTGCTCCAAGGTGTTGTTTTCAGATTAAAGTAAATTTTGCATTTTATTTGGAAATCAAGATCCCAGAGTCTGGAGGAAGAGTGGAGAGGCACACAATCCAAGCTGCTTGAGGTCTAGTGTAAGGTTTCCACAATTAGCAATGGCTTGGGGAGCCATGTCATCTGCTGGTGGCCAGTGTGAGACATGCTTTTACATCATGCATGTTTTCAAGTCATATTCTGGCTCACTTTTCTGTTTTTCTTCAGTATTTTTGTATTCAGTACAAATAGGGTGTGGCCCCCTTTCCACTGAGCTGGGCAGTTCATATATAGTCCCTCCAAAGCTGCGTGTCCGGTTGGGACCCAGTTACTCTCTGCCACTATTCACACTAGGTAGGTTTTAACATTAGAGAGTGTAGTTACTGTCCCAATTGGGTACACTTTGCCACAGTGGGACAGCTTTATGCTTTTTTTTAAATCAAAAACAGTGTTTACTAAGTAGCCTATGTTATTTAATGCACTTGTTGCTTTTTACTTATTTATTTTCATTAGGGTATATGCACACATTGTCCTTTCTTTGGCTTTGTTGGTTTCCATGGCCAGTGTGAACATGCTTTTACATCATGCATGCTTTCAAGTCATACTCTGGCTCAGTTTTCTGTTTTACTTCAGCATTTTTGTATTCAGTACAGATGAGGTGTCGCCCCCTTTTCACTGAGCTGGGCAGTTCATATATAGTCCATCCAAAGCTGGATGTACAGTTGGGACCCAGTAACTCTCTGCCACTATTCACACTAGGTAGGTTTTAACAAAAGAGAGTGTAGTTACTGTTCCAATTGGGTACATCTTGCCGTGGTGAGACAGCTTTATACTTCTTTTTTTAATCAAAAACAGTGTTAGCTTAGTATCCTATGTTATTTAATGCACTTGCTTTTTTACTTATTTATTTTCATTATGGTATATGCACACATTGTCTTTCTTCAGTTTTGTTTGTTCCCATGGCCAGTGTGAACATGCTTTTACATCATGCATGTTTTCAAGTCATACTCCAGATCAGTTTTCTGTTTTACTTCAGCATTTTTGTATTCAGTACAAATAGGGTGTGGCCCCCTTTTCACTGAGCTGGACAGTTCATATATAGTCCCTCCAAAGCTGGGTGTCCAGTAGGGACCCAGTTTCTCTGTGCCACTATTTACGCTAGGTAGTTTTTAACATGAGAGTGTAGTTACTGTCCCAATTGGGTACACCTTGCCGCGGTGGAACAGCTTTATACTTCTTTTTTTAATCAAAAACAGTGTTAACTTAGTATCCTATGTTATTTAATGCACTTGCTTTTTTACTTATTTATTTTCATTATGGTATATGCACACATTGTCTTTTTTCGGTTTTGTTTGTTCCCATGGCCAGTGTGAATATGCTTTTACATCATGCATGTTTTCAAGTCATACTCCAGATCAGTTTTCTGTTTTTCTTAAGCATTTTTGTATTCAGTACAAATAGGGTGTGGCCCCCTTTTCACTGAGCTGGACAGTTCATATATAGTCCTTCCAAAGCTGGGTGTCCGGTTGGGACCCAGTTACTCTCTGCCAGTATTCACACTAGGTAGGTTTTAATAATAGAGAGTGTAGTTACCGTCCCAATTGGGTATACCTTGCCATGATGGGACATCTTTATGCTTTTTTTTAAAATAAAAAACAGTGTTTACTAAGTACCCCATGTTATTTAATGCACTTGCTTTTCTGCATATTTATTTTCATTAAGGTATATGCCTACATTGTCTTTTCTTTGGCTTTGCAGGTAAAGGAAAGGTATAACAGAAAAAAATGGAATGTAACCAGTCCATATAACACACGGGTTCACCGGTTTAAACATGAGTCTTTTCCTCTCAGACTCCAGCAGGGGCTGAGCAGCACATGCAAGGCTTTCTCACCTGGCAAAACACAGAGACCAAGTGAGACAGCCCCAGCTGCCTTAAATCGGATCATCCAGGACCTGGATTGGAGCTAAGTAAGCAGCCGATCCCACCCAGCTCTTTTAGCTGCCCATAAAACCCGGACCCATAATCCAGGAGGGGGCAGGAATAAGCAGGGCTAGATGGAGGCCCCCCATGACTGTGCTTGGTCATGGGCTCTTTTTTAAAAAAAAATTGAGCTACGTTGATTGGCCGATAGGAGGTGTGGGAGGGGTTGTTAGTGGGGAGGTGTGGGGGCTATATAGGGAAAAGTGCGGGAAAACGGGCACACTGTTATTAAGCAAGCCTGGGAAAGAGACCCACCCGCCCTCCCCCTTTTTTGGTTTGTTTTAGGTGGTTAGTTGTAGTTAGGGTTGACAGGGCATATTTAGTGGGAGCAGGGATTGTTAGTTGGACAGATGTTAGGGTTATTATTATGTTGTCACAGTGGCTGTGGCGGGGGGTGGGGTTCTTGGAGTTGATGCGGATTCAGCGGCGAAGGAATTTGAAGGAAATTCCGGACAGTTAAACGGGTTGGTGTTCTGGCATTTTGGTTACAGGCTCTGGATGGGGTGTTTACCCTGGGAGCTGGTGGTGGTTAATTTTTCCCAAAAGGGGAATTATGGTGCCCTCGAGCTGGTGGTACGGCTGGGGGTAAATTGAGGTGTTTTATGTTTTTTGGTTTTGCCAAAATATTTTAAGCCAGAATTTTCCCGGTGAGCTCCAAGAACCCTCCCCTCAAATTTTTGCATAAATTATGCTAATGTTTAATGAAAATGTTTTTGTTTTGTTTGTTAATAAACTGGCCGCTGTAGCCATAATTATCCAAAAGAATTTGGTGTTACGTTTTTATTTGTAATTTTGATTTGTTTATCTCGAGTGTGGGTGGTGGTTGGGGTAATAAGGGGAGCCATATTGGCCATACACGGTCAAGGCCTATTAAAACACCTCTCTGCACTAAGTGTGGTGCCTGCTTCTCCAGGTTCTATACCACTGAGAATTGGAACCTCTGGGACACATACCTCCCAACCAGGACCTGTCCAGCTGCCATTTTACATAATCCCCCCTCTACAACCAAAGTCAGGGTACAAAGTACTCAGAGAAACACCACTCGATAGTCTTAATTGTCTTAATAGTCTGTACTATGAGTTACGGTATCATGCCTTACATGCAAATTCTTACGTGAATCATGGAAGTTCATTAGTATTCCCTGCTTTGTCTGATATAGACCACCTTGCTACCCTTTACTTTTTGTGAAAACCCCCTCCCACTTTTATCTACTTGATTTTATTCCCTTTTTAATCCTC
Organism: Ranitomeya variabilis; assembly: GCF_051348905.1. NCBI lineage: Eukaryota > Metazoa > Chordata > Amphibia > Anura > Dendrobatidae > Ranitomeya > Ranitomeya variabilis. The sequence goes on along the minus strand of NC_135235.1, from coordinate 383,042,073 downwards.
TTGCATGTCCCATTTACTCTCTGGTTCATGACTTTTTTACATTTAATCCTTAATAAAAAATTTTTATGATTTATACTCTTTTGAGTGTTGTTTTTCTGGGTACTTTGTACCCTGACTTTGGTTGTATATGTTAGTAGAACCCACTGGTTATTAATATTTATATGATGGGAAAACCCCTATAACTATGTTTACATGTCTTTTGGATATTTTTATGGTCATAATCCCCCCTCTGTCCAACGCACATTTGATGGCCAAGCAGTATTTTTCCACTATGGAGTATTTCTTCTAATGTGGACAGCTTCTGACTGAGGAACATTACAGGGTGTCCCTATCTGTTAATCTCCTAGGATAAAACTGCTCCCAGCCCAACATCCAATGTGTCCGTCTGGACCACAAACTATTTGGAGAAGTTGAGCGTCACCAAAACTGGCTGTCTACAGAGGACCAGTTTTAGTTCCTGGAAAGCAGACTCAGCTTCCAGGGACCACTTAGCCATAGCTGACTTTGTCCCTTTCAGAAGTTCCATCAGCAGGGCTGCTATTAGGGCAAAGTTAGGGACAAATCTAAGATAGTAGCCAACTACACCTAGAAAAGCCCTGACCTGCTTATTCGAGAGGGGCTGTGGCTATCTCTGGATCACTTTTACTTTATTCATCTGAGGTTTTGCTTCACCTCTAAATACACTAGCCCAGATACCTGGCTTCCACCATTCCCATAGCACATTTATGGGGTTTGTTGTTAAGCCTGCGTTCTAAGATGAGGTAGCATAAACCTAATGACAGATTCCCTTAAGGACACATCTTTGATAGTAGCCCGTGATACCTAGAAATGCCCTGACCAGCTTCTTTGAGAGGGGCTGTGGCCAGCTGTGGATGGTAGGGTTGAGCGAAACGGGTCGATCATTTTCAAAAGTCGCCGACTTTTGGCTAAGTCGGCGTCTCATGAAACCCGATCCGACCCCTGTGCTTGTCGGCCATGCGGTACGCGACTTTCGCGCCAAAGTCGCGTTTCAATGACGCGAAAAGCGCCATTTCTCAGCCAATGAAGGTGAACGCAGAGTGTGGGCAGCGTGATGACATAGATCCTGGTCCCCACCATCTTAGAGAAGGGCATTGCAGTGATTGGCTTGCTGTCTGCGGCGTCACAGGGGCTATAAAGGGGCGTTCCCGCCGACCGCCATCTTACTGCTGCTGATCTGAGCTTAGGGACAGGTTGCTGCCGCTTCATCAGAAGCAGGGAGAGCGTTAGGCAGGGTCCACTAACCACCAAACCGCTTGTGCTGCAGCGATTTCCACTGTCCAACACCACCTTCGGTGTGCAGGGACTGTGGAAGCTATTTTTTTTTTTTTTTCCCCTCAGCGCTGTAGCTCATTGGGCTGCCCTAGAAGGCTCCGTGATAGCTGTATTGCTGTGTGTACGCCACTGTGGAAACCAACTGCTTTTTTCAAAGCACATATCCTCTTGTTCCTTCCTTTCTGCACAGCTATCTTTTCTGTTTGTCCACACTTTTTATTTAATTTGTGCATCAGTCCACTCCTATTGCTGCCTGCCATACCTGGCTTACATTACTGCAGGGAGATAGTAATTGTAGGACAGTTTTTTTTTTTTTTTTGTTTTTTTTTTGTGGGAGATTAAGATTGGCATTTCTGCTACAGTGCCATCCCTGTGTGTGCCATCTCTCACTGAGTGGGCCATAGAAAGCCTATTTATTTTTTCCGTGATTTGTGTTCTAAAATCTACCTCAACACAAAAACACTACATCAATCAGTGGGAGAAAAATATTGGCCTCAGTCAGGGCTTGTGTGCCACTGCTGTGTGTGCTATCTCTCATTCAGTGGGCTATAGCAAGCCTATTTTTTTTTTTTTTTTTTTTTTTTAATATTATTTGGTTTGTAATTCTCCCTGAAAAAAAAAAAAAAACCTAAAAAAACAGTGGGAGAATAATATTGCCCTTTCAGCTTGTGTGCCAGTCTTGACTCCTGGGTGTGCCACCTCTCTCCCTCTCATTCAGTGGGCCATAGAAAGCCTATTTATTTTTTTTTTTTAATATTATTGGGTTTCTAAAGTCTCCCTGAAAAAACAAAAAATACATAAAAAAACAGTGGGAGAGTAATATTGCCCTTTCAGCTTGTGTGCCAGTCTTGACTCCTGGGTGTGCCTCCTCTCTCCCTTTCATTCAGTGGGCCATAGAAAGCCTATTTATTTTTTCCGTGATTTGTGTTCTAAAATCTACCTCAACACAAAAACACTACATCAATCAGTGGGAGAAAAATATTGGCCTCAGTCAGGGCTTGTGTGCCACTGCTGTGTGTGCTATCTCTCATTCAGTGGGCTATAGCAAGCCTATTTTTTTTTTTTTTTTTTTTTTTAATATTATTTGGTTTCTAATTCTCCCTGAAAAAAAAAAAAAAAACCTAAAAAAACAGTGGGAGAATAATATTGCCCTTTCAGCTTGTGTGCCAGTCTTGACTCCTGGGTGTGCCACCTCTCTCCCTCTCATTCAGTGGGCCATAGAAAGCCTATTTATTTATTTTTTTAAATATTATTGGGTTTCTAAAGTCTCCCTGAAAAAACAAAAAATACATAAAAAAACAGTGGGAGAGTAATATTGCCCTTTCAGCTTGTGTGCCAGTCTTGACTCCTGGGTGTGCCACCTCTCTCCCTTTCATTCAGTGGGCCATAGAAAGCCTATTTATTTTTTCCGTGATTTGTGTTCTAAAATCTACCTCAACACAAAAACACTACATCAATCAGTGGGAGAAAAATATTGGCCTCAGTCAGGGCTTGTGTGCCACTGCTGTGTGTGCTATCTCTCATTCAGTGGGCTATAGCAACCCTATTTTTTTTTTTTTTTTTTTTTTTTAATATTATTTGGTTTCTAAAGTCTCCCTGAAAAAAAAAAAAAACCTAAAAAAACAGTGGGAGAGTAATATTGCCCTTTCAGCTTGTGTGCCAGTCTTGACTCCTGGGTGTGCCACCTCTCTCCCTCTCATTCAGTGGGCCATAGAAAGCCTATTTATTTTTTTTTTTAAATATTATTGGGTTTCTAAAGTCTCCCTGAAAAAACAAAAAATACATAAAAAAACAGTGGGAGAGTAATATTGCCCTTTCAGCTTGTGTGCCAGTCTTGACTCCTGGGTGTGCCACCTCTCTCCCTTTCATTCAGTGGGCCATAGAAAGCCTATTTATTTTTTTTTTTTAATATTATTGGGTTTCTAATTCTCCCTGAAAAAAAAAAAAAAAACCTAAAAAAACAGTGGGAGAGTAATATTGCCCTTTCAGCTTGTGTGCCAGTCTTGACTCCTGGGTGTGCCACCTCTGTCCCTCTCATTCAGTGGGCCATAGAAAGCCTTGTTTTTTTTTTTTTTTTTAATATTATTTGGTTTCTAAAGTCTCCCTGAAAATAAAAAAAAAATACATAAAAAAACAGTGGGAGAGTAATATTGCCATTTCAGCTTGTGTGCCAGTCTTGACTCCTGGGTGTGCCACCTCTGTCCCTCTCATTCAGTGGGCCATAGAAAGCCTTGTTTTTTTGTTTTTTTTTTAATATTATTTGGTTTCTAAAGTCTCCCTGAAAATAAAAAAAAAAAAAACATAAAAAAACAGTGGGAGAGTAATATTGCCCTTTCAGCTTGTGTGCCAGTCTTGACTCCTGGGTGTGCCACCTCTGTCCCTCTCATTCAGTGGGCCATAGAAAGCCTTGTTTTTTTTTTTTTTTTTAATATTATTTGGTTTCTAAAGTCTCCCTGAAAATAAAAAAAAAATACATAAAAAAACAGTGGGAGAGTAATATTGCCATTTCAGCTTGTGTGCCAGTCTTGACTCCTGGGTGTGCCACCTCTGTCCCTCTCATTCAGTGGGCCATAGAAAGCCTTGTTTTTTTTTTTTTTTTTTAATATTATTTGGTTTCTAAAGTCTCCCTGAAAATAAAAAAAAAATACATAAAAAAACAGTGGGAGAGTAATATTGCCATTTCAGCTTGTGTGCCAGTCTTGACTCCTGGGTGTGCCACCTCTCTCTCTAATTGTGGGCCATAGAAAGCCTTTTTATTTTTTTCCTTCATTTGTGTTTTAAAATCAACCTCAACACAAAAACACTACATCAATCAGTGGGAGAAAAATATTGGCCTCAGTCAGGGCTTGTGTGCCACTCCTGTGCGTGCCATCTCTCATTCAGTGGGCCATAGAAAGCCTTGTTTTTTTGTTTTTTTTTAAATATTATTTGGTTTCTAAAGTCTCACAGAGAAAAAAAAAAAAAAAAATTAGGTGGGAGATTAATATTGACATTAGTGCTTGAGTGACAGTCCTGCGTGTGTGTCATCTCTGTGATTTGGTGTCACAGAAAACAGAGTGTGTAACATTGTGCCTGATTTTCCTTGTGGTCTCACCAACCTGTTAAGGGATATTGAAATCATACTGAAGTTATAGCTCACCGTGTAAGTTGTTTGACAGCAACAAATAAAGTTACTTTGGTTAAGATTTTAAAACAATGAGGAAGTCTGGTGCAAGAGGTCGTCGTGGGCGTTCATTGTCAGCTGGTAATGATGGTAGTGGTAGTGGAGCATCAGGTGGTCGTGGGGATAAAAATATTCCACCTAAGTCTGGAGCTGTGGAGCCAGTTTCGTCGTCAGGCTACACAAGGCCTCGAACGCTCTCTTTTCTGGGAGTAGGAAAACCGCTTTTAAAGGCGGAGCAGCAACAGCAAGTTTTGGCTTACATTGCAGACTCAGCCTCTAGCTCTTTTGCCTCCTCTTCCGAAACTGGTAAATGTAAAAGCAGCGCGTCGCTTGTGGATGTTCACGGTCAGGGACAAGTCGCTTCCTTGTCCTCCTCAGCAAAAACTACAACAAGAGAGAAGGATGCAGCAGGCGACACAACGGGTCACTCCATGGAGCTCTTTACACATACCGTCCCTGGCTTAGAAAGTGAAACATTTAACAGGCCATGCCCATTACAAGTAGATTCTGACATGGAGTGCACTGATGCACAGCCACAGCCAGAGTACTATGCTGCTCCTTTGACTCAGACCACCACATTGCCCTCTCAGGGTACAGATCCACAATCAGACCCTGATGAGACTATGTTGCCCCGCCACGAACGCTATACCACCGACCGACACAGTGACACAGACGAAGTTGCACACGAGCTCGAAGAGGAGGTAATAGATGACCCAGTTATTGACCCCGATTGGCAGCCATTGGGGGAACAGGGTGCAGGCGGCAGTAGTTCAGAAGCGGAGGTGGAGGAGGGGCCGCAGCAGGCATCAACATCGCAACAGGTTCCATCTGCCGGGCCCGTATCTGGCCCAAAACGCGTGTCAAAGCCAAAACCTGTTGGAGGACAGCGTGGCCATCCGGTTAAAGCTCAGTCTGCAATCCCTGAAAAGGGATCCGAGTCTAGGAAGAGTGCAGTCTGGCATTTTTTTAAACAACATCCAACTGATCAGCGCAAAGTCATCTGTCAAAAATGTTCAACTAGCTTAAGCAGAGGTCAGAATCTGAAAAGTCTAAATACTAGTTGCATGCATAGACACTTAACCACCATGCATTTTCAAGCCTGGACTAACTACCAAACGTCCCTTAAGGTTGTAGCACCCTCGGCCAATGAAGCTAGTCAGCAACGCAACATCCCTTCCGTCACTGTAAGGCCACCATTTTCCGCACCACCGGCAGTATCTGTGCAGGTTTCTTTGCCAGCCAAAAGCAGTCAGGGTCAGGGAATCACCAGTTTAGTAGGAGGAAATATTGCATCTAGGGCACCGGCGGAAACAATACCGTCTCCAACCGTCTCTCAGTCTGCCATGTACACCGGCACACCCGAAAGTTCCACGATCTCCTGCTCTCCAGTCCAGCTCACCCTACATGAGACTCTGGTTAGAAAAAGGAAGTACTTATCCTCGCATCCGCGTACACAGGGTTTTAACGCCCACATAGCTAGACTAATCTCGTTAGAGATGATGCCCTACCGTTTAGTTGAAAGCGAAGCTTTTAAAGCCCTGATGGAGTACGCTGAACCACGATACGAGCTACCTAGTCGACACTTTTTTTCCAGAAAAGCCATCCCAGCCCTGCACCAGCATGTTAAACAGCGCATCGTCCATGCACTTAGGCAATCTGTGAGTACAAAGGTGCACCTGACTACAGATGCATGGACCAGTAGGCATGGCCAGGGACGTTATGTGTCCATCACGGCACACTGGGTGAATGTGGTGGATGCAGGGTCCACAGGCGACATCAATTTAGGGACAGTTGTGCCTAGCCCACGGTCTAGGAAACAGTTGGCTGTAGGCGTTCGCACCCCCTCCTCCTCCTCCTCGTCCTCCTGCAGAAGCTACAGCTCTTCTACAGAACGCAGTCGGCCAACCACTCCATCGGCAGATGACACTGTTGCACACCAGTTGTCCCATTATGGGCCAGCTACTGCCAAGCGTCAGCAGGCTGTATTGGCTATGAAGTGTTTGGGCGACAACAGACACACCGCGGAAGTTCTGTCCGAGTTCTTGCAACAAGAAACGCAGTCGTGGCTGGGCACAGTAGATCTTGAGGCAGGCAAGGTAGTGAGTGATAACGGAAGGAATTTCATGGCTGCCATCTCCCTTTCCCAACTGAAACACATTCCTTGCCTGGCTCACACCTTAAACCTGGTGGTGCAGTGCTTATTGAAAACTTATCCTGGGTTCTCCGACCTGCTCCTCAAAGTGCGTGCACTTTGCTCACATATCCGACGTTCGCCTGTACACGCCAGCCGTATGCAGACCTATCAGCGGTCTTTGAACCTTCCCCAGCATCGCCTAATCATAGACGTTGCAACAAGGTGGAACTCAACACTGCACATGCTTCAGAGACTGTGCGAACAGAGGCGTGCTGTTATTTATTTGTGGGAGGATACACGGGCAGGCAGTAGGATGGCAGACATGGAGTTGTCAGGTGTGCAGTGGTCGAAGATACAAGACATGTGTCAAGTCCTTCAGTGTTTTGAGGAATGCACACGGCTGGTTAGTGCAGACAACGCCGTAATAAGCATGAGCATCCCCCTAATGCGTCTGCTGATGCAAAGTTTGACGCACATAAAGGAGCAGGCGTCTGCACCAGAGGAAGAGGGAAGCCTTGATGACAGTCAGCCATTGTCTGGTCAGGGCAGTGTACAGGACGAGGTAGCGGGCGAAGAGGAGGTGGAGGACGAGGAGGATGATGGGGATGAGTATATTTTTAATGCGGAAACTTTCACGGGGGCACAGGAAATTGGTTGCGTGTCACGGCCGGGTTCTGGTTTTTTGAGGGACACAAGTGACGTAGATTTGCCTGCAACTGCCCCTCAACCAATCACAACCGGAGATTTGACAACTGGAACTTTGGCCCACATGGCGGATTATGCCTTACGTATCCTAAAAAGGGACACACGCATTACGAAAATGATGAACGATGACGATTACTGGTTGGCCTGCCTCCTTGATCCACGCTATAAAGGCAAATTGCAAAATATTATGCCACATGAGAACTTGGAACTAATATTAGCAACCAAACAATCAACTCTTGTTGACCGTTTGCTTCAGGCATTCCCAGCACACAGCGCACGTGATCGTTCTCACACAAGCTCCAGGGGGCAGCAGACTAGGAGTGTTAGGGGTGCACACATCAGAAGTGGCGTTGGACAGAGGGGTTTTCTGACCAGGTTGTGGAGTGATTTTGCTATGACCGCAGACAGGACAGGTACTGCTGCATCAATTGAAAGTGACAGGAGACAACATTTGTCCAGTATGGTTACTAACTATTTTTCATCCCTTATCGATGTTCTCCCTCAACCGTCATTCCCATTTGATTACTGGGCCTCCAAATTAGACACCTGGCCAGAATTGGCAGAATATGCATTGCAGGAGCTTGCTTGCCCGGCAGCAAGTGTCCTATCAGAAAGAGTATTCAGTGCTGCAGGTTCAATATTAACCGAAAAAAGGACTCGTCTGGCTACCCAAAATGTTGACGATCTAACATTCATTAAAATGAACCACAACTGGATTTCGAAATCTTTTGCCCCACCTTGCCCGGCCGACACCTAGCTTTCCTATGAAAAGCTCTTGCCTGTGAATTACTTTTCTAATGTCTAATTTGCTGCAGCTGATTGTACAGCATACGACATGTTTACACCTCCCTAAATGGCAAAACTCCCCACACGGGGCCGTGGTATCGCGACTTGGCGCAAGCACCCGTGAGACTGCTGTTTGTCTGAAGAGGTGGGTGTGCTCGCTTTTGGTTGACGGCATTGCTACTGGGTCCCTCATAGTACAATGTAGTGTCTCTGGCGGTGGTGGTGCGCACCCAACGTCAGACACACCGTTGTAACATGAGGGGCCCTGGGGCGGTCCCGCCGGCCTCAAGAGAGTTCCCCCCTACCCCAGCTCAAAATGTGCTCTACCACGTGCAAAATTATGTCGCACAGCTCCACCAATCTTTAGTCTATTCGCTGACATCATTCAATGTCTGGCACTGACAATACAAATTTGTAGACATCTATGATGCAACTTAAAGTAGTCTGTGTCTGTGTCCTATATTGGCACCATTAAATAGTTACTGCCAAATTACTATGTCAGAAACTCAGTAGATGAGCCCACCCCTGTACCTAAGTATGCCACCTTTTTTTTTTGTTTTGGTTGTTTTGCGAGACATTAACATCTATTTATATTTTGGGAGTACTGGGACAGACACTCCTTGCACTACTCCTCCACTCACCACCAAGCTGCCTGTGTATCCATGTAACCGCTGTAAAACTGCCATGAGCCTATTGTTTGTTATTTTAGGCCTTTGATAGCCTGTCTGCGGTCCCTACTTTAAATACTCCTCCACTGACCACCAAGCTGCCTGCCCGTGTATCCATGTAACCGCTGTGAAACTGCCATGAGCCTATTGTTTGTTATGTTAGGCCTTTGATAGCCTGTCTGCGGTCCCTACTTTAAATACTCCTCCACTGACCAGACCACTGCTGCCCGTGTACCCCTGGAACCAATTATAAAGTGCCTACAGCCAGCCCATTTTCTTATGTTAGGCCTTTGAAGCCTGTCTGCGGTCCCTACTTTAAATACTCCTCCACTGACCAGACCACTGCTGCCCGTGTACCCCTGGAACCAATTATAAAGTGCCTACAGCCAGCCCATTTTCTTATGTTAGGCCTTTGAAGCCTGTCTGCGGTCCCTACTTTAAATACTCCTCCACTCACCACCACCAAGCTGCCTGCCCGTGTATCCATGTAACCGCTGTGAAACTGCCATGAGCCTATTGTTTGTTATTTTAGGCCTTTGATAGCCTGTCTGCGGTCCCTACTTTAAATACTCCTCCACTCACCACCAAGCTGCCTGTGTATCCATGTAACCGCTGTAAAACTGCCATGAGCCTATTGTTTGTTATTTTAGGCCTTTGATAGCCTGTCTGCGGTCCCTACTTTAAATACTCCTCCACTGACCACCAAGCTGCCTGCCCGTGTATCCATGTAACCGCTGTGAAACTGCCATGAGCCTATTGTTTGTTATGTTAGGCCTTTGATAGCCTGTCTGCGGTCCCTACTTTAAATACTCCTCCACTGACCAGACCACTGCTGCCCGTGTACCCCTGGAACCAATTATAAAGTGCCTACAGCCAGCCCATTTTCTTATGTTAGGCCTTTGAAGCCTGTCTGCGGTCCCTACTGTAAATACTCCTCCACTCACCACCACCAAGCTGCCTGCCCGTGTATCCATGTAACCGCTGTGAAACTGCCATGAGCCTATTGTTTGTTATTTTAGGCCTTTGATAGCCTGTCTGCGGTCCCTACTTTAAATACTCCTCCACTCACCACCAAGCTGCCTGTGTATCCATGTAACCGCTGTAAAACTGCCATGAGCCTATTGTTTGTTATTTTAGGCCTTTGATAGCCTGTCTGCGGTCCCTACTTTAAATACTCCTCCACTCACCACCAAGCTGCCTGTGTATCCATGTAACCGCTGTAAAACTGCCATGAGCCTATTGTTTGTTATTTTAGGCCTTTGATAGCCTGTCTGCGGTCCCTACTTTAAATACTCCTCCACTGACCACCAAGCTGCCTGCCCGTGTATCCATGTAACCGCTGTGAAACTGCCATGAGCCTATTGTTTGTTATGTTAGGCCTTTGATAGCCTGTCTGCGGTCCCTACTTTAAATACTCCTCCACTGACCAGACCACTGCTGCCCGTGTACCCCTGGAACCAATTATAAAGTGCCTACAGCCAGCCCATTTTCTTATGTTAGGCCTTTGAAGCCTGTCTGCGGTCCCTACTTTAAATACTCCTCCACTGACCAGACCACTGCTGCCCGTGTACCCCTGGAACCAATTATAAAGTGCCTACAGCCAGCCCATTTTCTTATGTTAGGCCTTTGAAGCCTGTCTGCGGTCCCTACTTTAAATACTCCTCCACTGACCAGACCACTGCTGCCCGTGTACCCCTGGAACCAATTATAAAGTGCCTACAGCCAGCCCATTTTCTTATGTTAGGCCTTTGAAGCCTGTCTGCGGTCCCTACTTTAAATACTCCTCCACTCACCACCACCAAGCTGCCTGCCCGTGTATCCATGTAACCGCTGTGAAACTGCCATGAGCCTATTGTTTGTTATTTTAGGCCTTTGATAGCCTGTCTGCGGCCCCTACTTGCAATACTCCTCCACTGACCACAATGCTGCCTGGAGTGCCTGCCTGTGTATCCATGTAACCGATGTAAAACTGCCATGACTGCCTACTGTTTGTTATTTTAGGCCTTTGATAGCCTGTCTGCAGCCCCTACTTGCAATACTCCTCCACTGACCACACCAATGCTGCCCGTGTACCCCTGGAACCTATTTAAAAGTTCATAGAGCCTAGTTATATATTTTATTTACTATTAATAAGGCCATGATGGACTACGCTGTACCACGCTACAAGCTAACCAGTCGACACTTCTTTTGCGAGAAAAGCCATCCCAACCCTCCACCAGCATGTAGAAGACCGCATTGTCCATGCACTCTGGCAATCTGTGAGTACAAAGGTGCACCTGACAACAGACGCATGGACCTGTAGGCATGGCCACGGAAGATTACGTGTCCATTACGGCGCAATGGGTTAATGTGGTGGATGCATGGTCCACAGGGGACAGCCTACTAAGTCTGTCTGCAGTCCCTAATTCAAATTGTCCTCCACTGTCTAAATCGGAACTTCCACCTTCTGGCTTTCGGCCTATAGTATCAGAAATTAAACTGCATTTGGCCTTCAACTTTGGTTAGGGCCTACTAACGGCTTCTGCCCCTCCCTGGTGTTGTCCTCAACTAAATAAAGCTGAGCTTCAACCTTCCGGCTCTCATTATGTGGTTTTAAAAAAAAAAATGGTGGTTAGGGCCTACTAACGGCTTCTGCCCCTCCCTGGTGTTGTCCTCAACTAAATAAAGCTGAGCTTCAACCTTCCGGCTCTCATTAAGTGGTTTTAAAACAAAAATGGTGGTTAGGGCCTACTAACGGCTTCTGCCCCTCCCTGGTGTTGTCCTCAACTAAATAAAGCTGAGCTTCAACCTTCCGGCTCTCATTAAGTGGTTTTAAAACAAAAATGGTGGTTAGGGCCTACTAACGGCTTCTGCCCCTCCCTGGTGTTGTCCTCAACTAAATAAAGCTGAGCTTCAACCTTCCGGCTCTCATTATGTGGTTTTAAAAAAAAAAATGGTGGTTAGGGCCTACTAACGGCTTCTGCCCCTCCCTGGTGTTGTCCTCAACTAAATAAAGCTGAGCTTCAACCTTCCGGCTCTCATTAAGTGGTTTTAAAACAAAAATGGTGGTTAGGGCCTACTAACGGCTTCTGCCCCTCCCTGGTGTTGTCCTCAACTAAATAAAGCTGAGCTTCAACCTTCCGGCTCTCATTATGTGGTTTTAAAAAAAAAAATGGTGGTTAGGGCCTACTAACGGCTTCTGCCCCTCCCTGGTGTTGTCCTCAACTAAATAAAGCTGAGCTTCAACCTTCCGGCTCTCATTAAGTGGTTTTAAAACAAAAATGGTGGTTAGGGCCTACTAACGGCTTCTGCCCCTCCCTGGTGTTGTCCTCAACTAAATAAAGCTGAGCTTCAACCTTCCGGCTCTCATTATGTGGTTTTAAAAAAAAAAATGGTGGTTAGGGCCTACTAACGGCTTCTGCCCCTCCCTGGTGTTGTCCTCAACTAAATAAAGCTGAGCTTCAACCTTCCGGCTCTCATTAAGTGGTTTTAAAACAAAAATGGTGGTTAGGGCCTACTAACGGCTTCTGCCCCTCCCTGGTGTTGTCCTCAACTAAATAAAGCTGAGCTTCAACCTTCCGGCTCTCATTAAGTGGTTTTAAAACAAAAATGGTGGTTAGGGCCTACTAACGGCTTCTGCCCCTCCCTGGTGTTGTCCTCAACTAAATAAAGCTGAGCTTCAACCTTCCGGCTCTCATTATGTGGTTTTAAAAAAAAAAATGGTGGTTAGGGCCTACTAACGGCTTCTGCCCCTCCCTGGTGTTGTCCTCAACTAAATAAAGCTGAGCTTCAACCTTCCGGCTCTCATTATGTGGTTTTAAAAAAAAAAATGGTGGTTAGGGCCTACTAACGGCTTCTGCCCCTCCCTGGTGTTGTCCTCAACTAAATAAAGCTGAGCTTCAACCTTCCGGCTCTCATTATGTGGTTTTAAAAAAAAAAATGGTGGTTAGGGCCTACTAACGGCTTCTGCCCCTCCCTGGTGTTGTCCTCAACTAAATAAAGCTGAGCTTCAACCTTCCGGCTCTCATTAAGTGGTTTTAAAAAAAAAATGGTGGTTAGGGCCTACTAACGGCTTCTGCCCCTCCCTGGTGTTGCCCTCAACTAAATAAAGCTGAGCTTCAACCTTCTGCTCCAAATTACCATTTTAAAAAATGCAATAGGCTTTTCCGGCCTACTAAAGGTGTCTGCCACTCCCTGGTGTTGTCCTCAACTGAACAAAGCTGAGCTTCCACATTCTGGCTTTCGCCCTATACTATCAGATATTAAACTGCATTTGGCCTACTAGTGTGGTTAGGCCCTTGAAACAGTGTCTGCTGCTCTTGGGTTTGCTACTCCACTGAACAAAGCAATGCCGCCTGTTTAGTCCTGTTACCAATTTTGAACTGCATGTAGCCTACTTTATTCTTTGGCCCTATATCTGTTTCCTCCTCATCCTGCCCATTGCCCAGCCACTGCTAAATGAGTCTGCTGGTACATTGACCTAGACCACTACATTCCCCTTGTACTCTACACAGCCAGAATCTGTCCCTGCTGAAAGTAAGGTTCCCCTTCCCGCATGTTATACCACCTTACACAGGGACAAAGAGGAAGGTGCAGATGAAAGTGCAGGTTCCTTCATCAGGTGGGGGGGCATACTCGTTGGCGACGTCACTGGCACAGGGCCCCTCAGAGTACGCAAAAGTGTCGCTGCTGGTGGGAGGCGCCCCCGCCATGCAAACACACCGCCGTACTTTGAGGGGCCCTGTGCCAGTGGCAATGCGAACGAGTGGGCCCCCCCCCTGCTTGCTCAGGATCACAGCACTTGCAACTTTTAAATACTTACCTTTCCCTGCAACACCGCCGTGACGTAGTCCGCATTTCCTGGGCCCACGAAAAACTTGAGCCGGCCCTACTCCCCCCACAACTTTTGCCAAATGACCCCCAATTCCCTATGCCCAACTATTATTATAAAGTTAATTAAGATTGACAAGCTTCAGAAACAAGAATGGATGTTTTTGGCATTAAAATGGGCACTGTAGGTGTTTTCCTGGCCTCCACTCACTGCCGACTATGCTTCCCCATTGACTTGCATTGGGTTTCGTGTTTCGGTCGATCCCCGACTTTTAGCGATAATCGGCCGACTGCACTCGACTCGACTCTGGACAAAATCGGGTTTCCCAAAACCCTACTCGATCTTAAAAAAATGAAAGTCGCTCAACCCTAGTGGATGGCTTCCACGTTATTTATATGAGGTTTTCTTTTACCTCTACCTACCACTAGCCCAGATACCTCATGTATGCGATGTAAGGTGGTATAGTATGCGGGAAGGGGAACCTGACTTTCACCAGGGTCAGATTGTGGCTGTGTAGCGTGCAAGGGGAATGTAGTGGTCTGGGTCAATGTACCACAAGACTCATCTAGCACTGGCTGGGCAATGGGCAGGATGAGGATGAAACACAGATATAGGCCCAAATAATAAAGTGGGCTAAATGCAGTTCAAAATTGGTAACAGGACTAACCAGGCGGCATTGCTTTGTTCAGTGGAGTAGAAAACCCTGGAGCGGCAGACACCGTTTTAAGGGCCCAACCACAGTAGTAGGCCCAATGCAGTTTAATATTACAAATAAAGGCCGAAAGCCTGAAGATGGAAGCTCGGGAAAACAAAACAGGAGAAAACCCAGGAGCGGCAGACACCGTTTTAAGGGCCCAACCACACTAGTAGGCCCAATGCAGTTTAATATTACAAATCTAGCCCGAAAGCCTGAAGATTGAAGCTCTGGAAAATAACACAGGACAACACCAAGGTGCGGCAGACACCGTTACTAGGCCCAACCAAAATAGTAGGCCAACTGCAGTGTTATATAAACAACAACTTAATGAGAGCCTGAAGATTGAAGCTCAGCTCTGTACAGTGGAGAACAGAAAGCAGCGGCAGACACCGTTAGTAGGCCCCAACCACACTAGTAGGCCAACAGCAGTGTTATATTAACAACAACTACTTAATGAGAGCCTGAAGATTAAAGCTCAGGCAAGTAAACCTGGAGAACACCTTTGAGGCCCAGACACCGTTAGTAGGCCCCAACCACACTAGTAGGCCAACTGCAGTGTTATATTAACAACAACTACTTAATGAGAGCCTGAAGATTGAAGCTCAAGAAAACAAAACAGGAGAAAACCCAGGAGCGGCACACACCTGTTGTGAATTCCGCTCTTGGGCTCCCTCCGGTGGTTGTAAGTAGCACTTCTGTGAATTCTGCTCTTGGGCTCCCTCCTGTGGTTTTGAGTGGTATAGCTGCTTCTTGGATTTAGTATCAGCAGCTGCTTCCACTGATCTTCTTTCTGCTCGGCTATTTTAGTCTGGCTTTATCCCTCAATCAATGCCAGTTGCCAATTGTTCTTGCCTGGAGGCACGGCTCTTGGATTTCCCTGACTCTCTGACCTGTTCAGCAAAGTTAAGTCCTTGCTTGTCCTTTGCAGTCCACTTGTTGTGGACTTATTGTTCAGCACATTTATGTTTTGTTCATTTGTCCAGCTTATCAGTATGTATCTATTTAGCTAAGCTGGAAGCTCTGGGTTGCAGATTTTGCCCTCCACACCTTTAGTCAGGTGTGGAGATTTTTGCATATCTCTGCGGTGGACTTTTTCTAGTTTTTATTACTGACCGCACAGTGTTTCTTTCCTTACTGTCGATCTAGCTAGAATTGGCCTCCTTTGCTGAATCTTGTTTCATACTACGTATGTCATTTCCTTCTCCTCTCACAGCCAATATTTGTGGGGGGCTGTCCTATCCTTTGGGGATTTTCTCTGAGGCAAGATAGCTTTCCTGTTTCTACCTTCAGGGGTAGCTAGTTCTCCGGCTGTGACGAGATGTCCAGGGAGTGACAGGAACATTCCACGGCTACTGCTAGTGTTGTGTTAAGATCAGGGAGTGCGGTCTGTATAGTTACCACCTGCCCAGAGCTAGTCGCATGTCACTCCTAAATTACCAATCCATAACAGACACCGTTAGTAGGGCCCAACCAGACAAGTAGGCCAAATGCAGTTAAATATCTGATACTATAGGCCGAAAGCCTGAAGACTGAAGCACAGCTTTGTACAGTGAAGGACAACACCAGGGAGTGGCAGACACCATTAGTAGGCCCCAACCACACATATTAACAACAACTACTTAATGAGAGCCTGAAGATTGAAGCTCAGCTTTGTACAGTGGAGGACAACTGTAATGGGAGACAGACACAATAAGTAGGCCTAAATAAGTAATTAGGCAAAATGCTGTTCAAAATTGGTAAGTGGAGTACACTTGCAGCATAGCGTGGTTCAGCGGAGGAGGGCATGTGTAATTAGTGGCTCTGACACACGAAGTAGGCCTAAAATAAAAATGAAGGCTATATTAAGTTCAAAATTGGTAAAAGGAGTACAAATGTGGCATAGCTGGGTTCTGTGGTGGAGGACAACTGTTATGACAGGCTTACACAGTTACTAGGCACAAATAAGTAAGTAGAATAAATGCAGTTCACTATTGGTAACAGGAGTACACAGGCGGCATAGCTTTGTTCAGTGGAGGAAAACTGCAAGGAGTGGACTGGCCGAGACAGACATATGTAGTAGGCCTACAATGGAAAGTAGGCTCTATGCAGTTTAAAGTAGGTTACAGGGGTACACAGGCAGCATTGGTGTTCTCAGCGGAGGACAATTCGAAGGAGTGACCGCAGACAGACGTAGAAGGCCTAAAATAAAAAAATAGGCTCTATGCAGCTTTCATTATGTGGCAGGGGTACATGCAGCGCCCCAGAGTCCTGGTCGTTGCAGTACTGTGGCTCCGCCACTAAGGGGAGCTGTGGTACGTCTGATGGCACTGAAGGAGTTCATCTGATCAGGTATCACAGACACCAATACATTTCACAGCCGGGCCTCCGGGGGGAGCTAAGGGTTCTATTCACTAGGCCACTCCCCACCATAGTGGGTAAACTGGGGGTCAGGCAGGAAGTTAGATCAGAAAGCTGACTGGGTTGGAACCAGGCAACACCTTGTGGCAGAGGGTGTTGTGGGGGGAAGATACAGTAGGGTCTCTGTCAGGGGTGGGATCCTGACAGAGGCTGGGCAACTTGAACGAACGTAACGGGACCGTGCCTGCTCAGGATAGCGGCGGTGCCCAAGGAAGGACGAGAAGCGAGATGGATTGTGCTGAGTGAGAAACGAGATCAAGCAATAGGAGAATACCAGTAGGGGTCGTGCTGTAAGACCGAAGCAACACCCTACTGAGGCGCACTACCGGTGGCCGTAACGCCGAGAGAGTATTTTAACATCCAGCTTCAAGCAATACTCTAAACAGCGGCAGGGCAGTCAGTCTAAGGCGGGCTGTCTAACTTAAATCACCTATGCAATCTTGGGGGGCAACTTGTGGAGAGGGGCGACTCTAGGGTCCCGGAAGAGCTCCGAGCCTACCCGTCAAACGGGTGCCGTCCCAACCAGAACACCAGGGAGGGACGGAGGATTAGCAGAACATCATCTAATCGAGTTGTGAGGGAACTTAAGAAACAGACACAACAGTTGTGGGGACGTTCTGTAAGCACAGCAGGGAAGGACCGCAACACATAGCGCTAGAAGGAAGGCACAGATTTCCACCTGCTAAGAGAACTCTGGAGGTGCTATTGGACCGGCCGGACTTGCGTAGCCTGGTTATCCGGATTCCGGACTGAGGACCCAGAGATCTTCAGTAAAGAGGTAAAGAGACTGCAACCTGGTGTCCTCGTTATTTACTGCATTGCACCACAGCCTCACCACCACCATCATTCACCACTCTTTCACCGGACGTCCCCCTGACAGACAGGGCCACGGACCGGGCCTAGCCACTGTGACAACCCCAGAGCAGAGACTCAGAGGCCCGGTACCGGGTACCCCTCGGCCCTGCGGCAGTGGGGGCGCTCCAACTTGGCGTCACGAACAGGATCTACTTAAGCCTGAAGAATCAGGTCATGTGTGCCTTGGAACTGTGATTTGTTGTGCTTGGACTGTACTTTATTGCAAAGACTGTGCTGTGTCGTTCGCCGCCAAAAGTTCCCGCCAAAAACCGCCGCCATTGCTACACCAGAGAAGAAGGGGTGCGTGCCATGGGAGGAGACTACCAAAACGGCGCCAGAAGTAGCGACCGCCCCCTCCAACTCCTGCTGCGAGAGGACGACCTGCCCAGCAGCAGAGGAGAACCGCCCCCTGATTTGCAACGGCGGGAACGAGGTGAAGGAGGAGCCCGACCTTGGAGAAATGGCGGAGCCAGGTGCATGCGTTGCCGCCGAATGCCAGGCAGCGACGATGAGCAGCAAGTGCCCGAGCAACGGCGAGGTGATCCCGGCTTGCCCTCACCCATCAGAGGCGGACTCGCGTCCACCGCCGGTGAAGGACCTGAACTCCTTGGAGCCGCCGGTGGAGGAGCCGAGCCTACCTATCCCAGCCACGGAACCATGGAGGGTGGAGACCATGGAGACGGGGCCGCCCACGAAAGAGACCGCAGGAAGAGGACACTGGAGAAGGAGAAAAGATGGCGACGCCGGGAACACCGCATGGGACTGACCTGATCCAGCCTGAGGCTGCGCCACCTGACACAGCCCCAGATGCGCCAACGTTGCGGGGACTGACCCTCACGGAGCTACCGATGGGCCGACCCCCCTTGCCACCGTCTGAGGAGTGTGTAGCTGCAGTCGAGGCCCGCCAGATAGCACGCCGCTTGGAGGCTGATGCCCGCGTGCTCGCTCGGCTGGGCCAGCCCACGGAGGTCCGTTTGTCTCCGGTGTCCCCTGCTCCTCCCAACCCGGCCGCGGTTGAAGGTACGCTGCGGGCGCAGGGCATGAAACTTCTGCCGGAGGCCAAACACCTGCGGCGCCTGACGACAGCATGGCGGAACCGGCCCCAGCCTGCAGCCCGGATTGACCTGACCACTGTGGAAGAAATCCCGACGTCACACTGGGGTGTAGTGGTGTCCTTTAACCCCCGACATGGAAGAGGGGTTATACAGGAGAACGGGGAGCCGCTACAAGTCCGCGTAGACCGGGAGGAGGTAGAGCCCTGCGGAGGAAGGTTCGCTCGCGACCTGGAGCCAGGTGACGCTGTAACCTACACCAGGTGGAGGAGGGAAACAGGCGAAGCTGGCTGGATGGCGCGGGGCGTCCAGCGGTGCGTCGCACTCCAGGCCGCCGCTGAAACCTCCGAAGATGAACCTCCTGTCGAAAAGGTAATGGAACCTGTCCCTGCGGAGCAGCGGGGAACCCGGATCCACCATGTACCTTGGGGGCGTGCCGGATCATCAGTGAAAAGAGCATCGCGGCGAGGGATCCTGTCATTGCTGGGACCAGAACCGCTTCCTGGATCGGCAGCACGACCCGTTGGTCTGGTGAGGCCCAGAAGGAAACCACCTTCTCTACCGAAAAATGAGTAAGCATGAATGCTTTATAAATGTAAAAAGTTACTGTTCTATTATTTTGTTGCTAAGACCCGTCCAGGGTTAACTCTTAACCCCTTCCCGACCCATGACGCCACGTAGGCTGTTATGATTTTCCCAATGGCAGGGAAATCAAAATAACAACGGACTAGCTCTCGGGTGATGGGTACTAAAGTGACCGTGACCTGAACCTGACACGACACTGGAAGTAGCCGGGGAGTGTTTCCTACGATGCCCTAGACACCACGCGCCAGCCGGAGATCTAACTACCCCTATCAGAGGAATATACAGGCCTGCCTTACCTCCAGAGATGAACCCCAAAAGGAGATAGCAGCCCCCCACAGATATTGACGGTGAGTCAAGAGGAAAAGACATACGTAGGATGAACAGCAGATTTAGCACAGTGAGGTCCGCTTACTAGATAGCAGAAGTACAGGAAAGAGTCACTTCACGGTCAACTTCAAAACACTACTCAAAAACACCATCCTGAAATTACTTTAAAACTCCAGTGACAACTCATGCCACTGGAGTGGCAATTCCAGTCCACGAGAGCTTCCAGCTACAGAGAGTCACATTGCAAATAGCTGGACAAAAATAGAATAAACTAGAAACAAAATTCAACTTAGCTGAACAGGATCTTGAGGCAGGAGAATGCAACAGAATGCTACTGATACATTGTTGGCCGGCATCAGACCAGCAGCCAAGCAGCCTTAAATAGGAAACTCCCCTAATGGGTGTCAACAGGTGATCAAGGATAGAAGAAGGCAAATAAGTGGCACTACCATAAAACACCACCGGGGGAGCCCACAAACAGAATTCACAACAGTACCCCCCCCTTAAGGAGGGGGCACCGAACCCTCACCAGAACCACCAGGGCGATCTGGATGAGCACTATGAAATGCACGAACCAAATCAGGAGCATGAACATCAGATGCTGTCACCCAAGAATTATCCTCCTGACCATAGCCTTTCCACTTAACCAGATACTGAAGTTTCCGTCTGGAAACACGGGAGTCCAAGATCTTTTCCACCACATACTCCAACTCACCCTCAACCAGCACAGGAGCAGGAGGATCAGCAGACGGAACAACCGGCACCTCATACCTCCGCAACAATGACCGATGAAAAACATTATGAATAGTAAAAGATGCTGGGAGGTCCAAACGAAAGGACACAGGATTGAGAACCTCCAGAATCCTATAAGGGCCGATAAACCGAGGCTTAAACTTAGGAGACGAGACCTTCATAGGAACAAATCGAGAAGACAACCAAACCAGGTCCCCAACACAAAGACGAGGACCGACACGCCGATGACGATTAGTGAACTGTTGAGTCTTCTCCTGGGACAACTTCAGATTGTCCACAACCTGTCCCCAAATCTGATGCATTCTATCAACCACAGCATCTACTCCAGGACAATCCGAAGACTCCAATTGACCGGACGAAAAGCGAGGGTGAAACCCTGAATTACAAAAAAATGGAGAAACCAAAGTGGTAGAACTGGCCCGATTGTTAAGGGCAAACTCTGCCAATGGCAAAAAATCAAGCCAATCGTCCTGATCAGCGGACACAAAACACCTCAAGTAAGTCTCCAAGGTCTGATTAGTACGCTCAGTCTGGCCATTAGTCTGAGGATGGAATGCAGACGAAAAAGACAAGTCGATGCCCATCCTGGCACAGAACGCCCGCCAAAATCTAGACACAAACTGAGTACCCCTGTCAGACACTATATTCTCAGGAATACCATGCAAACGCACAACATTCTGAAAAAATAGAGGGACCAGCTCAGAGGAGGAGGGCAATTTGGGCAAAGGTACCAAGTGAACCATCTTGGAAAAACGGTCACACACCACCCAGATGACGGACATCCTACGAGAAACAGGAAGGTCAGAAATAAAGTCCATAGAGATGTGCGTCCAAGGCCTCTTAGGAATAGGCAAGGGCAACAACAACCCGCTGGCCCGGGAACAGCAGGGCTTAGCCCGAGCACAAACATCACAAGACTGCACAAAAATACGTACATCTCGAGACAAGGAAGGCCACCAGAAGGACCTAGACACCAGATCCCTGGTGCCAAAAATTCCAGGATGACCTGCCAACGCGGAAGAGTGAACCTCCGAAATAACTCTACTGGTCCAGTCATCAGGGACAAACAATCTACCAGGCGGACAGCGATCAGGCCTATCCACCTGAAACTCCTGCAAAGAGCGCCGCAGGTCTGGGGAGACAGCTGACAATATCACCCCATCCTTCAGGATGCCAGTAGGTTCGGAATCACCAGGCGAGTCAGGCTCAAAACTCCTAGAGAGGGCATCCGCCCTCACATTCTTAGACCCAGGCAGATATGAAACCACAAAGTTAAATCGAGAGAAAAACAACGACTAGCGCGCCTGTCTAGGATTCAGACGCCTGGCTGACTCAAGATAAATTAGATTTTTGTGGTCAGTCAAGACCACCACCTGGTGTCTAGCACCCTCAAGCCAATGACGCCACTCCTCAAATGCCCACTTCATGGCCAAGAGCTCCCGATTTCCAACATCATAATTTCGCTCAGCGGGCGAAAACTTTCGAGAGAAAAACGCACATGGTCTCATCACTGAGCAGTCAGGACCTTTCTGCAACAAAACTGCACCTGCTCCGATCTCGGAAGCATCTACTTCAACCTGGAACGGGAGCGAAACATCAGGCTGGCGCAACACAGGAGCAGAAGAAAAGCGGCGCTTAAGCTCCCGAAAGGCCTCCACAGCTGCAGAGGACCAATTAGCAACATCAGCACCCTTCTTGGTCAAATCAGTCAAAGGTTTAGCAATGGCAGAAAAACCCGCTATGAATCGGCGATAGAAATTAGCAAATCCCAAGAATTTCTGAAGACTCTTTAGAGAAGTAGGTTGTACCCAATCACAAATAGCCTGAACCTTAACAGGGTCCATCTCCATAGATGAAGGGGAAAAAATATATCCCAAAAAGGAAATTCTCTGAACCCCAAAAATACACTTTGAGCCCTTCACAAATAGAGAATTAGCTCGTAAAACCTGAAAAACTCTCCTGACCTGTTGAACATGAGATTCCCAGTCCTCCGAAAAAATCAAAATATCATCCAAATACACAATCATAAATTTATCCAGATATTCACGGAAAATATCGTGCATAAAGGACTGAAAAACGGAAGGGGCATTCGCGAGACCGAAAGGCATTACCAAATACTCAAAATGGCCTTCAGGCGTATTAAATGCGGTCTTCCACTCATCCCCCTGCTTAATCCGCACCAAATTATACGCACCACGTAGATCGATCTTAGTGAACCACTTCGCCCCCTTTATGCGAGCAAAAAGATCAGTCAGTAAAGGTAACGGATACTGGTATTTAACTGTAATCTTATTCAGAAGTCGATAGTCGATACAAGGTCTCAATGAACCATCCTTTTTACCCACAAAGAATAACCCTGCCCCCAGTGGAGACAAAGAGGGGCGAATATGACCCTTTTCCAAAGATTCTCTGATATACTCCCGCATAGCAGTATGTTCAGGTACAGACAAATTAAACAAGCGACCCTTAGGAAATTTACTACCGGGAATCAACTCAATAGCGCAGTCACACTCTCTGTGAGGAGGGAGAGAATCAGTTTTAGGCTCCTGAAAGACATCATAAAAATCTGACAGAAATGCTGGGATCTCAGAGGGAGTAGATGAAGAAATGGGAACCAAAGGTGCATCCCCATGAATCCCCTGACATCCCCAGCTCAGCACAGACATTGATCTCCAGTCCAAGACTGGATTATGAATTTGTAACCATGGTAATCCAAGTACTAATACGTCATGTAGATTATATAACACAAGGAAACGAATAATCTCCTGATGGTCTGGGGACAGATGCATAGTCACTTGTGTCCAATATTGTGGTTTATTGCTAGCCAAAGGTGTAGAATCAATACCCTTTAAGGGAATAGAAACCTCCAGAGGCTCTAAATCAAACCCACAACGCTTGGCAAAGGACCAATCCATGAGACTCAGAGCGGCGCCAGAATCCACATAAGCATCCACAGTAACAGATGATAAAGTACAAATCAATGTCACGGACAAAAGAAATTTAGACTGCAAGGTACCCATAGAAAAAGATTTATCAACCTTTTTAGCAACCTTCTTTATGCGTTTAGAGCATGCTGATATAACATGAGCTGGATCTCCACAATAGAAGCACAACCCATTTTTGCGCCTGTAATTCTGTCGTTCGCCTCTAGACAATACACTATCGCATTGCATATGCTCTGGTGCCTTTTCAGAGGTCACGCCAAATGATGCACAGGTTTTTGCTCAGAAGATACCGCCATATGGTGCACAGGTTTTTGCTCAGAAGATACCGCCATATGGTGCACAGGTTTTTGCTCAAAAGATACCGCCATATGGTGCACAGATTTTTGCTCCCGTAAACGCCGATCAATCTGGATAGCCAATTTCATGGCATCATTCAGACCTGTAGGCACAGGGAACCCCACCATGACATCCTTCACGGCATCAGAGAGACCTTCTCTGAAATTAGCTGCTAGAGCGCACTCATTCCATTTAGTAAGCACCGACCATTTACGAAATTTTTGGCAGTATATCTCAGCTTCATCTTGCCCTTGAGAAAGAGCTATCAAGGCTTTCTCAGCCAAAATCTCTAAATTAGGTTCTTCATAAAGCAACCCCAAAGCCAGAAAAAACGCATCTACATTTAATAACGCAGGATCCCCTGGCGACAATAAAAATGCCCAACTTTGTGGGTCACCCCGCAATAGAGAAATAACAATTTTAACCTGTTGCGCAGGATCACCAGCAGAGTGAGATTTCAGAGACAAAAACAATTTACAATTCACTCTGAAATTCAAAAAACGGGATCTGTCTCCGGTAAAAAATTCAGGCATAGGGATCTTAGGTTCAGACATTGGAGCACGTATAACAAAATCTTGTAAGTTCTGGACCTTTGTAGCCAGGTTATTCAGACCTGCAACCAAACTCTGTGGATCCATGATTCAAACAGGTGTAACCAAAGCATTCAGAGATTAAGAGGAGAGGAAAAAAAAAAGGCTGAAGACTGCAGTTTAAGCAAGGAGTACAAATAAGCACTAAGGTGCACTTTCCAAACACAGAAGGAAAAAAAACCTTTTCATATCCTTTCCTGCTTTAGTGCATAGTTTTAACACATGTAGGCCGGCCAAACTGTTATGATTTTCCCAATGGCAGGGAAATCAAAATAACAACGGACTAGCTCTCGGGTGATGGGAACTAAAGTGACCGTGACCTGAACCTGACACGACACTGGAAGTAGCCGGGGAGTGTTTCCTACGATGCCCTAGACACCACGCGCCAGCCGGAGATCTAACTACCCCTATCAGAGGAATATACAGGCCTGCCTTACCTCCAGAGATGAACCCCAAAAGGAGATAGCAGCCCCCCACAGATATTGACGGTGAGTCAAGAGGAAAAGACATACGTAGGATGAACAGCAGATTTAGCACAGTGAGGTCCGCTTACTAGATAGCAGAAGTACAGGAAAGAGTCACTTCACGGTCAACTTCAAAACACTACTCAAAAACACCATCCTGAAATTACTTTAAAACTCCAGTGACAACTCATGCCACTGGAGTGGCAATTCCAGTCCACGAGAGCTTCCAGCTACAGAGAGTCACATTGCAAATAGCTGGACAAAAATAGAATAAACTAGAAACAAAATTCAACTTAGCTGAACAGGATCTTGAGGCAGGAGAATGCAACAGAATGCTACTGATACATTGTTGGCCGGCATCAGACCAGCAGCCAAGCAGCCTTAAATAGGAAACTCCCCTAATGGGTGTCAACAGGTGATCAAGGATAGAAGAAGGCAAATAAGTGGCACTACCATAAAACACCACCGGGGGAGCCCACAAACAGAATTCACAACAGTAGGCGTCATGAAAACCCGTACCAATCCGACCCATGACGCCTATGTGGCGTCATGGAATGATCGCGTCCCTGCAGATCGGGTGAAAGGGTTAACTCCTATTTTACCCGATCTGCAGGGAGAGGGGGAGTGGTACTTCAGCCCAGAGGGGGTGGCTTCACCCCCCCGTGGCTACGATCGCTCTGATTGGCTGTTGAAAGTGAAACTGCCAATCAGAGCGATTTGTAATATTTCACCTAAAAAACTGGTGAAATATTACAATCCAGCCATGGCCGATGCTGCAATATCATCGGCCATGGCTGGAAAACCTGAAGTCACACCCCCCACACACCCACTGATCGCCCCCCCAGTCCTCCGTTAGTCCTCCGGTCCCCTCCGTCCGCCTGCCGGCTCCCCCGTCCTGCTGTCCGCTCCTCACTGTGGTCCGATCACCCCCCCCTGTGCTCCGATCACCCCCCCTGTGCTCCGATCCACCCCCCCACCACCCCTTCATACTTACCGATCCTCCCGGTGTCCGTACGTCTCCTCGCTGGGCGCCGCCATCTTCCAAAATGGCGGGCGAATGCTCAGTGCGCCCGCCGAATCTGCCAGCCGGCAGATTCCTTACAAGCACATTTTGATCGCTGTGGTAGGTTCTATCACAGCGATCAAAATAAAAAAAAATAATAAATACCCCCCCCCCCTTTTATCACCCCCATAGGTAGGGACAATAATAAAATAAGGAAATGTTTCTTTTTCTTTTTCCACTAGGGTTAGGGTTAGAACTAGGGTTAGAACTAGGGGTAGGGTTAGGGTTACGGGTAGGGTTAGGGGTAGGGTTATGGCATGTGCACTCAGAGCGGATCGGCCGCGGATCTGCAGCGGATCGGCCGCGGATCCGCAGCGGATACGCAGCGGATCGGCAGCGGATCCGCAGCGGATCGGCCGCGGATCCGCAGCGGATCGGCCGCGGATCGGCAGTGGATCGGCAGCGGATACGCAGCGGATCCGCAGCAGATCGGCCGAGGATCCGCAGCGGATCGGCCGCGGATCGGCAGCGGATCGGCAGCGGATCGGCAGCGGATCGGCCGCGGATCGGCAGCGGATCGGCAGTGGATCGGCCGCGGATCGGCAGCGGATCGGCAGCGGATCGGCCGCGGATCCGCAGCGGATCGGCAGCGGATCGGCCGCGGATCGGCCGCGGATCCGCAGCGGATCGGCAGCAGATCGGCAGCGGATCGGCAGCGGATCGGCCGTGGATCCGCAGCGGATCGGCAGCGGATCGGCAGCGGATCGGCCGCGGATCCGCAGCGGATCCGCAGCGGATTGGCCGCGGATCCGCAGCGGATTGGCAGCGGATCCGCAGCGGATTGGCCACGGATCCGCAGCGGATTGGCCGCGGATCCGCAGCGGATTGGCCGCGGATCCGCAGCGGATTGGCCGCTGCGAATTCGATGCAGTTTTCCATCAGGTTTACAGTACCATGTACACCTAAGGAAAACCAAATCCGCTGTGCCCATGGTGCGGAAAATTCCGTGCAGAAACGCTGCGTTGTATTTTCCGCAGCATGTCAATTCTTTGTGCGGATTCCGCAGCGTTTTACACATGTTCCTCAATAGGAATCCGCAGGTGAAATCCGCACAAAAAAACACTGGAAATCTGCTGTAAATCCGCAGGTAAAACGCAGTGCCTTTTACCTGCAGATTTTTCAAAAATCGTGCGGAAAAATCTCACACGAATCCGCAACGTGGGCACATAGCCTTAGGGTTAGGGTTGGAATTAGAGTTAGGGTTGGAATTAGGGCTAGGGTTTGAAATAGGGTTAAGATTAGGCTTGTGGTTAGGGTTACGGATAGGGTTAGGGGTGTGTTGGGGTTACAGTTGTGGTTAGGGTTTGGATTAGGGTTACGGTTGGGATTAGGGTTAGGATTAGGGTTGGAATTAGGGTTACGGATGTGTTGCGGTTAGGGTTGTGGTTAGGGGTGTGTTGGGGTTAGGGTTGTGATTAGGGTTATGGCTACAGTTGGGATTAGGATTAGGGGTGTGTTGGGGTTAGTGTTGAAGTTAGAATTGAGGGGTTTCCACTGTTTAGGCACATCAGGGGTCTCCAAACGCAACATGGCGCCACCATTGATTCCAGCCAATCTTGCGTTCAAAAAGTCAAATGGTGCTCCCACCCTTCCAAGCCCCGACGTGCGCCCAAACAGTGGTTTACCCCCACATTTGGGGTACCAGCGTACTCAGGACAAACTGGGCAACAACTGTTGGCGTCCGATTTCTCCTGTTACCCTTTCAAAAATAAAAAATTACTTGCTAAAACATAATTTTTGAGGAAAGAACAATTATTTTTTATTTTCACGGCTCTGCGTTATAAACTTCTGTGAAGCACTTGGGGGTTGAAAGTGCTCACCACACATCTAGATAAGTTCCTTCGGGTGTCTAGTTTCCAAAATGGGGTCACTTGTGGGGTGTTTCTACTGTTTAGGCACATCAGGGGCTCTGCAAATGCAATGTGACGCCCGCAGACCATTCCATCAAAGTCTGCATTTCAAATGTCACTACTTCCCTTCCGAGCCCTGACGTGCGCCCAAACAGTGGTTTACCCCCACATATGGGGTATCAGCGTACTCACAACAAACTGGGCAACAAATATTGGGGTCCAAATTCTCCTGTTACCCTTGTGAAAATAAAAAATTGCTTGCTAAAACATCTTTTTTGAGGAAAGAAAAATGATTTTTTATTTTCACGGCTCTGCGTTGTAAACTTCTGTGAAGCACTTGGGGGTTCAAAGTGCTCACCACACATCTAGATAAGTTCCCTTGGGGGTCTAGTTTCCAAAATGGAGTCACTTGTGGGGAGTTCCTACTGTTTAGGCACATCAGGGGCTCTGCAAACGCAACCTGATGCCCGCAGAGCATTCCATCAAAGTCTGCATTTCAAAACGTCACTACTTCCCTTCCAAACCCCGACGTGTGCCAAAACAGTGGTTTACCCCCACATATGGGGTATCAGCATACTCAGGAGAAACTGGACAACAACTTTTGGGGTCCAATTTCTCCTGTTACTCTTGCAAAAATAAAAAAATTCTGGGCTAAAAAAATATTTTTGAGGAAAGGAAACACATTTTTTATTTTCACGGCTCTGCGTTATAAACTTCTGTGAAGCACTTGGGGGTTCAAAGTGCTCACCACACATCTAGATTAGTTCCTTGGGAGGTCTAGTTTCCAAAATGGGGTCACTTGTGCGGGAGCTCCAATGTTTAGGCACACAGGGGCTCTCCAAACGCGACATGGTGTCCGCTAATGATTGGAGCTAATTTTCCATTCAAAAAGCCAAATGGCGTGCCTTCCCTTCCGAGCCCTGCCGTGCACCCAAACAGTGGTTTACCCCCACATATGGGGTATCATCGTACTCAGGACAAACTGGACAACAACATTTGGGGTCCAATTTCTCCTATTACCCTTGGGAAAATAAAAAATTCTGGGCTAAAAATCATTTTTGAGGAAAGAAAAATTATTTTTTTATTTTCACGGCTCTGCGTTATAAACTTCTGTGAAGCACCTGGGGGTTATAAGTGCTCACTATGCATCTAGATAAGTTCCTTGGTGGGTCTAGTTTCCAAAATGGGGTCACTTGTAGGGGAGCTCCAATGTTTAGGCACACAGGGGCTCTCCAAACGCGACATGGTGTCCGCTAACGATTGGAGCTAATTTTCCATTCAAAAAGTCAAATGGCACGCCTCCCCTTCCGAGCCTTGCCGTGCACCCAAACAGTGGTTTACCCCCACATATGAGGTATCGGCATACTCAGGAGAAATTGCCCAACAAATTTTAGGATCCATTTTATCCTGTTGCCCATGTGAAAATGAAAGAATTGAGGCTAAAAGAAATTTTGTGTGAAAAAAAGTACTTTTTCATTTTTGCGGATCAATTTGTGAAGCACCTGGGGGTTTAAAGTGCTCACTATGCCTCTAGATGAGTTCCTTGGGGGGTCTAGTTTCCAAAATGGGGTCACTTGTGGATGAGCTCCAATGTTTAGGCACACAGGGGCTTTCCAAACGCGGCATGGTGTCCGCTAACGATGGAGATAATTTTTCATTCAAAAAGTCAAATGGCGCTCCTTCCCTTCCGAGCCTTACCATGTGCCCAAACAGTGGTTTACCCCCACATGTGAGGTATTGGTGTACTCAGGAGAAATTGCCCAACAAAATTTAGGATCCATTTTATCCTGTTGCCCATGTGAAAATGAAAAAATTGAGGCTAAAATAATTTTTTTGTGAAAAAAAAGTACTTTTTCATTTTTACGGATCAATTTGTGAAGCACCTGGGGGTTTAAAGTGCTCACTATGCTTCTAGATAAGTTCCTTGGGGGGTCTAGTTTCCAAAATGTGGTCACTTGTGGGGGAGCTCCAATGTTTAGGCACACGGGGGCTCTCCTAACGCGACATGGTGTCCGCTAAAGATTGGAGCCAATTTTTCATTCAAAAAGTCAAATGGCGCTCCTTCCCTTTCGAGCCCTGCCGTGCGCCCAAACAGTGGTTTACCCCCACATATGAGGTATCAGCGTACTCAGGAGAAATTGCCCAACAAATTTTAGGATCCATTTTATCCTGTTGCCCATGTGAAAATGAAAGAATTGAGGCTAAAAGAAATTTTGTGTGAAAAAAAGTACTTTTTCATTTTTGCGGATCAATTTGTGAAGCACCTGGGGGTTTAAAGTGCTCACTATGCCTCTAGATGAGTTCCTTGGGGGGTCTAGTTTCCAAAATGGGGTCACTTGTGGATGAGCTCCAATGTTTAGGCACACAGGGGCTTTCCAAACGCGGCATGGTGTCCGCTAACGATGGAGATAATTTTTCATTCAAAAAGTCAAATGGCGCTCCTTCCCTTCCGAGCCTTACCATGTGCCCAAACAGTGGTTTACCCCCACATGTGAGGTATTGGTGTACTCAGGAGAAATTGCCCAACAAAATTTAGGATCCATTTTATCCTGTTGCCCATGTGAAAATGAAACAATTGAGGCTAAAATAATTTTTTTGTGAAAAAAAAGTACTTTTTCATTTTTACGGATCAATTTGTGAAGCACCTGGGGGTTTAAAGTGCTCACTATGCTTCTAGATAAGTTCCTTGGGGGGTCTAGTTTCCAAAACGTGGTCACTTGTGGGGGAGCTCCAATGTTTAGGCACACGGGGGCTCTCCAAACGCGACATGGTGTCCGCTAAAGATTGGAGCCAATGTTTCATTCAAAAAGTCAAATGGCGCTCCTTCCCTTTCGAGCCCTGCCGTGCGCCCAAACAGTGGTTTACCCCCACATATGAGGTATCAGCGTACTCAGGACAAATTGGACAACAACGTCCCTGGTCCAGTTTCTCCTTTTACCCTTGGGAAAATAAAAAAATTGTTGCTAAAAGATCATTTTTGTGACTAAAAAGTTAAATGTTCATTTTTTACTTCCATGTTGCTTCTGCTGCTGTGAAACACCTGAAGGGTTAATAAACTTCTTGAATGTGGTTTTGAGCACCTTGAGGGGTGCAGTTTTTAGAATGGTGTCACTTTTGGGTATTTTCAGCCATATAGAACCCTCAAAATGACTTCAAATGTGAGGTGGTCCCTAAAAAAAATGGTTTTGTAAATTTTGTTGTAAAAATGAGAAATCACTGGTCAAATTTTAACCCTTATAACTTCCTAGCAAAAAAAAAAATTGTTTCCAAAATTGTGCTGATGTAAAGTAGACATGTGGGAAACGTTATTTATTAACTATTTTGTGTCACATAACTCTCTGGTTTAACAGAATAAAAATTCAAAATGTGAAAATTGCAAAATTTTCAAATTTTTTGCCAAATTTCCATTTTTTTCACAAATAAACTCAGAAATTATCGACCTAAATTTACCACTAACATGAAGCCCAATATGTCACGAAAAAACAATCTCAGAATCGCTAGGATCCGTTGAAGCGTTTCTGAGTTATTACCTCATAAAGGGACACTGGTCAGAATTGCAAAAAACGGCAAGGTCATTAAGGCCAAAATAGGCTGGGTCATGAAGGGGTTAAAGGGATTCCTTTTGTTGACCCGGGATCCCTAAAGTTTTGTTTGTTTTTCTAAGTTTTGCACAAGTTTCCAGAACTGCCGCAATCATGAACAGTGCATGATACAAACTTTTTGTAAATAGTTTGCACCTTATCAAAGGTGCTCCCTACTGGTTTTACTTCAAAAAGGACTCTTTGTGAAGATACCACACTGGAACCTTTGCCGAGTATGGACTGGTAGCTTGAGAAGATATGCTACCTCATAGAGACTTGGTCCCCTCTTAAAGGAGATGTTCATTTGTTGCACTTAAATGGTGATATTGCTTTAAGACAGGTAGCAATAATGTTTTGACGAAAAGAAAGTGATGATAATGTTTGTATGAGAAAGTTATATGTATCCAACTAGTTAATTGTAAAGAAATGCTGATAATGTTCCTTGAAAGAAAGTGAAAGCTAGAAGAAGGATGCAGTGGGCCCGTAGGGGTAGACGTAGTGTCCTGCATACGTGTTAGTAAGAAAGTAATGAGAAGGTTTAATGTTATATAGAAAATGTTTGATAATGTTGATAGACAACGAGGACAGAAGGTGAACCCTGAGTCCTCCTAGGAGCCATATAGAGATGGCTCAGTGCTCTTAAACTGAAAGTAGTGTTATGTTCTATACTGTGTATAGTAGTTGAAAAGACAGAAGGCTCGGGATGAAAGGAGCGGTCCTGTGAGAAAGGAGAGGCAGTAGGTCTGGTGCCGTTAGGACAGGCGGTCCTGCAGATTTAAAGAAGGAAAATGTAGAAGTTAAATTGCCTTATAATGTGATTATAAGAAGGTCTTTAGCGGATTCAGAGTGTACATCCTTAAGGACAACGTTAACTTATTCAAAAGTTTGCACTAAGTAGAATACCCGGTTCGGTAACAGGAGTTATTTGTAGCCTGTAATTTATAATGTTAACCATGTTTGTAACGTTCAAGTGTCCTCACCTCCCATAAAGGGAAGCTTTGTTCAAATATACTTATTGTTATTGCACTCAACAACACTGTATGTCTTTTTGCTAACTTGTATTGTTGTTTTCTTCCCAGTCCCGGAGTACTGTGTTTAACCAGGGGGGAGTGCAGCGCCCCAGAGTCCTGGTCGTTGCAGTACTGTGGCTCCGTCACTAAGGGGAGCTGTGGTACGTCTGATGGCACTGAAGGAGTTCATCTGATCAGGTATCACAGACACCAATACATTTCACAGCCGGGCCTCCGGGGGGAGCTAAGGGTTCTATTCACTAGGCCACTCCCCACCATACTGGGTAAACTGGGGGTCAGGCAGGAAGTTAGATCAGAAAGCTGACTGGGTTGGAACCAGGCAACACCTTGTGGCAGAGGGTGTTGTGGGGGGAAGATACAGTAGGGTCTCTGTCAGGGGTGGGATCCTGACAGAGGCTGGGCAACTTGAACGAACGTAACGGGACCGTGCCTGCTCAGGATAGCGGCGGTGCCCAAGGAAGGACGAGAAGCAAGATGGATTGTGCTGAGTGAGAAACGAGATCAAGCAATAGGAGAATACCAGTAGGGGTCGTGCTGTAAGACCAAAGCAACACACTACTGAGGCGCACTACCGGTGGCCGTAACGCCGAGAGAGTATTTTAACATCCAGCTTCAAGCAATACTCTAAACAGTGGCAGGGCAGTCAGTCTAAGGCGGGCTGTCTAACTTAAATCACCTATGCAGTCTTGGGGGGCAACTTGTGGAGAGGGGCGACTCTAGGGTCCCGGAAGAGCTCCGAGCCTACCTGTCAAACGGGTGCCGTCCCAACCAGAACACCAGGGAGGGACGGAGGATTAGCAGAACATCATCTAATCGAGTTGTGAGGGAACTTAAGAAACAGACACAACAGTTGTGGGGACTTTCTGTAAGCACAGCAGGGAAGGACCGCAACACATAGCGCTAGAAGGAAGGCACAGATTTCCACCTGCTAAGAGAACTCTGGAGGTGCCATTGGACCGGCCGCGCTAGAAGGAAGGCACAGATTTCCACCTGCTAAGAGAACTCTGGAGGTGCCATTGGACCGGCCGGACTTGCGTAGCCTGGTTATCCGGATTCCGGACTGAGGACCCAGAGATCTTCAGTAAAGAGGTAAAGAGACTGCAACCTGGTGTCCTCGTTATTTACTGCATTGCACCACAGCCTCACCACCACCATCATTCACCACTCTTTCACCGGACGTCCCCCTGACAGACAGGGCCACGGACCGGGCCTAGCCACCGTGACAACCCCAGAGCAGAGACTCAGAGGCCCAGTACCGGGTACCCCTCGGCCCTGCGGCAGTGGGGGCGCTCCATACACAGGCAGCATTGGTGTGCTCAGCGGAGGACAATTCGAAGGAGGGACCGCAGACAGACGTAGAAGGCCTAAAATAACAAAATAGGCTCTATGCAGCTTCCATTATGTGGCAGGGGTACACGGGCAGCATTGGTGTGCTCAGCGGATGACAATTCTAAGGAGGGACCGCAGACAGACGTAGAAGGCCTAAAATAACAAAATAGGCTCTATGCAGCTTCCATTATGTGGCAGAGGTACACAGGCAGCATTGGTGTGCTCAGCGGAGGACAATTCGAAGGAGTGACCGCAGACAGACGTAGAAGGCCTAAAATAAAAAAATCGGCTCTATGCAGCTTTCATTATGTGGCAGGGGTACACAGGCAGCATTGGTGTGCTCAGTGGAGGACAATTCGAAGGAGGGACCGCAGACAGACGTAGAAGGCCTAAAATAACAAAATAGGCTCTATGCCGCTTCCATTATGTGGCAGGGGTACACAGGCAGCATTGGTGTGCTC
This sequence comes from Ranitomeya variabilis, assembly GCF_051348905.1. NCBI lineage: Eukaryota > Metazoa > Chordata > Amphibia > Anura > Dendrobatidae > Ranitomeya > Ranitomeya variabilis. Next base: position 383,008,198 of record NC_135235.1, on the reverse strand, counting down.
AGTGGAGGACAATTCGAAGGCGGGACCGCAGACAGACGTAGAAGGCATAAAATAACAAAATAGGCTCTATGCAGCTTCCATTATGTGGCAGGGGTACACAGGCAGCATTGGTCTGCTCAGCGGATGACAATTCGAAGGAGGGACCGCAGACAGACGTAGAAGGCCTAAAATAACAAAATAGGCTCTATGCCGCTTCCATTATGTGGCAGGGGTACACAGGCAGCATTGGTGTGCTCAGCGGAGGACAATTCGAAGGCGGGACCGCAGACAGACGTAGAAGGCCTAAAATAACAAAATAGGCTCTATGCAGCTTCCATTATGTGGCAGGGGTACACAGGCAGCATTGGTCTGCTCAGCGGATGACAATTCGAAGGAGGGACCGCAGACAGACGTAGAAGGCCTAAAATAACAAAATAGGCTCTATGCAGCTTCCATTATGTGGCAGGGGTACACAGGCAGCATTGGTGTGCTCAGCGGAGGACAATTCGAAGGAGGGACCGCAGACAGACTTAGAAGGCCTAAAATAACAAAATAGGCTCTATGCAGCTTCCACTATGTGGCAGGGGTACACAGGCAGCATTGCTGTGCTCTCAGGAGGACAATTCGAAGGAGGGACCGCAGACAGTAAGTACTCCCAAAAACTAAATAGATGTCAATGTCTCGCCCCCCCCCAAAAAAAAAAAAAAGGGGGGGGGGGCATACTTCGGTACAGGGTTGGGCTCCTATGCTGACTTTCAGACATTATTATTATTATTATTATTATTATTATTTATTGTTATAGCGCCATTTATTCCATGGCGCTTTACAAGTGAGGAGGGGTATACATAATAAAAACAAGTACAATAATCTTGAACACTACAAGTCATAACTGGTACAGTAGGAGAGAGGACCCTGCCCGCGAAGGCTCACAATCTACAAGGGATGGGTGAGAATACAGTAGGTGAGGGACATTGTAATTGTAGACATTGTAGACATTGTAATTTGGCGCAAAGTATTTACTGTTGTAAAAGTAGGACAGGGCCCCTGCCTGTTTTAAATAGCATCATACATGTCAACAAATTGTTATTGTCAGTGCCAGGCATTGAAGGATTTCAGCGCATAGACTAAACAGTGGTGGAGCAGCGAGAGATAATTTTGCAAGTGGTAGAGCACTGTTTGAGCTGGGGGGGCACTCTCTCGTGGCCGGCGGTACAGGACCAGGGCCCCTCATGTTACAACGGTGTGTCTGACGTTGGGTGCGCGCCACCACCGCCAGAGACACTTCATTGTACTATGACGGACCCAGTGGCAGTGCCGTCGACCAAAAGTGGGCACACTCACCTCTTCAGACAAACGGCACTCTGACGGGTGCTTGCGCCAAGTGGCGAGACCACGGCTCCGTGGGGGGAGTTAGGACATTTAGGGAGGTGTAAACATGTCGTATGCTGTACAAACAGCAGCTGCAAATTTAGAGATTGGAACAGTCAGTAACACCAGTCCCAAAGCAAGACCTTTTTTCAGGAAAGCTAGGTGTCAGCCGGGAAAGGTGGGGCAAAATAATTAGAAATCCATGAGTGGTTCATTTTAATGAAGGTTAGATCATCAACATTTTGGGTCGCCAGTAGTGTTGAGCATTCCGATGCTGCAAGTATCGGGTATCGGCCGATACTTGCTGTATCGGAATTCCGATACCGGGATTCCGATACTCTTGTGGTATCGGGTATCGGGTATCGCAACAACATTAATGTTAAAATGTGTAAAAGAGAGAATTAAAATAAAAAATATCGCTATACTCACCTGTCCGACGCAGCCGGGACTTCAGCGAGGGAACCGGCAGCGTTGTTTGTTTAAAATTCACGCTATTACTTGGTTACGTGAATTCCCGGCTTGTGATTGGTCAGGTCGGCCACGTTGCCGGGACGCGGACCAATCACAGCAAGCCGTGACGAAATTACGTCACGGCTTGCTGTGATTGGTCCGCGTCCCGGCAATATGGCCGCCCTGACCAATCACAAGCCGTGACGTCACGGGAGGCTGGACACGCGCCCATTTTAAAATGAGCGCGTCCAGCCTCCCGGCTTGTGATTGGTTGACCGCGGCGCAACCAATCACAAGCCGTGACGTCACGGGAGGCTGGACACGCGCCCATTTTAAAATGAGCGCGTGTCCAGCCTCCCGTGACGTCACGGCTTGTGATTGGTCAGGGCGGCCATATTGCCGGGACGCGGACCAATCACAGCAAGCCGTGACGTAATTTCGTCACGGCTTGCTGTGATTGGTCCGCGTCCCGGCAACATGGCCGACCTGACCAATCACAAGCCGGGAATTCACGTAACCAAGTAATAGCGCGAATTTTAAACAAACAACGCTGCCGGTTCCCTCGCTGAAGTCCCGGCTGCGTCGGACAGGTGAGTATAGCGATATTTTTTATTTTAATTCTTTCTTTTACACATTTATATGGTTCCCAGGGCCTGAAGGAGAGTTTCCTCTCCTTCAGACCCTGGGAACCATCAGGAATACCGTCCGATACATGAGTCCCATTGACTTGTATTGGTATCGGGTATCGGTATCGGATTGGATCCGATACTTTGCCGGTATCGGCCGATACTTTCCGATACCGATACTTTCAAGTATCGGACGGTATCGCTCAACACTAGTCGCCAGACGAGTCCTTTTTTCGGTCAGTATTGAACCAGCAGCACTGAATGCTCTTTCTGATAGCACACTAGCTGCTGGGCAAGCAAGCTCCTGCAATGCATATTCGGCCAATTCAGGCCAGGTGTCTATTTTGGATGCCCAGTAATCAAAGGGGAATGACGGTTGAGGGAGAACATCGATAATGGAGGAAAAATAGTTAGTAACCATACTGGACAAATGTTGTCTCCTGTCACTTTGAATAGATGCTGCAGTACCTGTCCTGTCTGCGGTCATTGCGAAATCACTCTACAACCAGGTCAGAAAACCCCTCTGTCCAACGCCACTTCTGATTTGTGAACCTCTAACACCTCTGCCCTGTTGCCCCCTGCAGCTCATGTGAGAACCATCACCGGCGCTGTGTGCTGGGAATGCCTGAATCAAACGGTCTACAAGAGTAGCTTGTTTGGTTGCCAATATTTGTTCGAGGTTCTCATGTGGCATGATATTTTGCAATTTGCCTTTATAGCGAGGATCAAGGAGGCAGGCCAACCAGTAATCGTCATTGGTCATCATTTTTATAATGCGTGGGTCCCTTTTGAGCATACGCAAGGCATAATCCGCCATGTGTGCCAATGTGCCAGTTGTCAAATCTGTGCATATGCTGGGTTGAGGAGCACTTTCGGGCAAATCAACGTCACTTGTCTCCCTCAAAAAACCAGAACCCGGCCTTGCAACGCCAGCAGTTTCTGTTGCCCCCTGAGAAGCTTCCTCATCCAAAAAATACTCATCCCCATCATCCTCCTCGTCCCCCTCTTCGCCCGCCACCTCGTCCTGTTGACTTCCCTGAGCAGACAATGGCTGACTGTTATCTAGGCTTCCCTCGTCCTCGGCTGCAGACGCCTGCTCCTTTATGTGCGTCAAACTTTGCATCAGCAGACGCATTAGGGGGATGCTCATGCTTATTATGGCGTTGCCTGCACTAACCAGCCATGTGCATTCCTCAAAACACTGAAGGACTTGACACAGGTCTTGTAGCTTCGACCACTGCACACCTGACAACTCCATGTCTGCCATCCAACTGCCTACCCATGTATGTGTATCCTCCCACAAATACATAACAGCACGCCTCTGTTCGCACAGTCTCTGAAGCATGTGCAGTGTGGAGTTCCACCTTGTTGCAACGTCGATGATTAGGCGATGCTGGGGAAGTTGCAAAGACCGCTGATGGTTCTGCATACGGCTGGAGTGTACGGGCGAACGGCGGATGTGCGAGCAAAGTCTGCGCACTTTCAGGAGCAGGTCGGATAACTTTTCAGAAAGCACTGCACCACCAGGTTGAAGGTGTGAGCCAGGCAAGGAATGTGTTTCAGTTGTGAAAGGGCTATGGCAGCCTCAAGATGTACAGTGCCCAGCCATGACTGAGTTTCTTGCTGCAAGAACTCGGACAGAACTTCCGCGGTGTGTCTGTTGTCGCCCAAACACTTCATTGCCAATACTGCCTGCTGACGCTTGCCACTAGCTGTTCCATAATGGGACACCTCATGTGCAACAGTGGCAGCTGCGGATGGAGTGGTCGTCCGACTGCGGTCTGTGGACGAGCTCTCGCTTCTGCTGGAGGACGAGGAGGAGGAGGGGGGACGAACGCCTACAGCCAAGTGTTTCCTAGACCGTGGGCTAGGAAGAACTGTCCCAATATTGCTGTCCCCTGTGGACCCTGCACGCACCACATTAACCCAGTGCGCCGTGATGGAGACGTAACGCCCCTGGCCATGCCTACTGGTCCATGCATCTGTTGTCAGGTGCACCTTTCTACTCACAGATTGCCTGAGTGCATGGACAATGAGGTCTTTTACATGCTGGTGGAGGGCTGGGATGGCTTTTCTCGAAAAGAAGTGTCGACTGGGTAGCTCGTAGCGTGGTACAGCGTAGTCCATCAGGGCTTTGAAAGCTTCGGTTTCAACTAAACGGTAGGGCATCATCTCTAACGAGATTACTCTAGCAATGTGGGCGTTCAAACCCTGTGTACGCGGATGCGAGGATGAGTACTTCCTTTTCCTAACGAGAGTCTCATGTAGGGTGAGCTGGACTGGAGAGCTGCATAGGGTAGAACTAGCGGGGGTGCCGGTGGACATGGCAGACTGAGAGAGTGTTGGTGATGGTATTCTTGCTGTTGCCCTACATACAGTGTTTCCTACACGAACCTGGTGATTCCCTGACGGCTTTGGCCTTGTGACGAAACCGCCACATTTACTGCAGGTGGTGTGGTAAACGGTGGGCTTACAGTGAGGGAAGGGATGTAGCGTTGCTGACTAGCTTCATTGTGAGAGGGTGCTACAACGTTAAGGGATGTTTGGTAGTTAGTCCAGGCTTGCAAGTGCAGTGGTCTACGCATGCAGCTTGTATTTAGATTTTTAACATTCTGACCTCTGCTGAAGGTCCTTGAGCATTTCTTACAGATGACTTTGCACTGATCATTTGGATCTTGGTTAAAAAAATACCAGACTGCACTCTTCCTACTATCGGATACCTTTTCAGGCATTGCACACTGAGCTACTTTAACCGGATGGCCATGCTGTCCTACAACTGGTTTTGGTTTTGCCACACGTTTTTGACCAGATACGGGCCTGCCAGATGGAACCTGTTGCGATGTTGATGCCTGCTGCGGCTCCTCCTCCTCCGCTTCAGAGCTACTGCCGCCTGCACCCTGTTCCCCCAATGGCTGCCAATCGGGGTCAACAACTGTGTCATCTATGACCTCCTCTTCTATGTCCTGGGCACCTTCCTCTGGGTCACCGTGTAAGCCGGAGCTATAGCGTTCGTGACGGGGCTTAATAGTGTCATCAGGGTCAGATTCTGGATCAGTTCACTGCGAGGGCAATGTTCTGATCTGAGTCAAAGGAACAGCATAATAATCTGGCTGTGGCTGTGCATCTGTGCACTCCATGTCCGATTCATCTTGTAATGGGCATGGCCTGTTAACAATTTCACTTTCTAACCCAGGAACGGTATGTGTAAATAGCTCCATGGAGTAACCTGTTGTGTCGCCTGACGCATCCTTCTCTGTTGTTCTGGGTGAAGAACGCAAGGAAGCGACTTGTCCCTGACCGGGAACATCCACTGATGACGCACTGCTCTTACATTTGGCACTTTCCGAGGAGGAGGCGAAAGAGCTAGAGGCAGAGTCGGCAATGAAAGCCAAAACTTGTTCCTGCTGCTCCGGCTTTAAAAGCGGTTTTCCTACTTCCAGAAAAGGGAGCCTTCGAGGCCTTGTGTAGCCAGATGATGACGCTGGCTCAACAACTTGAGACTTAGGTGCTATTTTGCTTTTCCCACTACCACCAGATGCTCCACCACCACCACCATCATTACCAGCTGGCAATGACCGCTCACGGCCACGACCTCTTCCACCAGACTTCCTCATTCTTGGAAAAATTAAACCAAACTTACAACCGTTATGTGGTACTGTACAAGCAGGTAGAAGGTGTACGTAAACTTGTTGTGAATTAAAATCTCACTTTTTTATGTGTGGGAGAATGCTGGAAAAAATGAGGACCACTGTATTACACTACACAGTTTGATTGGCAGAAAGAGCCTGGCAGATATGCCACGAACAGGACTGGCGCACGCAGATGCACACACGGGCAATAGAAATCTCACTCTTTATGTGTGGGAGAATGCAGCGAACAATCAGGCCCACTGGATTACATTACACAGTTTGATTGGCAGAAAGAGGCTGGCAGATATGCCACGAACAGGACTGATGCACGCAGATGCACACACGGGCAATAGAAATCTCACTCTTTATGTGTGGGAGAATGCAGGGAACAATCAGGCCCACTGGATTACACTACACAGTTTGATTGGCAGAAAGAGGCTGGCAGATATGCCACGAACAGGACTGACGCACGCAGATGCACACACTGGCAATAGAAATCTCACTCTTTATGTGTGGGAGAATGCAGGGAACAATCAAGCCCACTGGATTACACTACACAGTTTGATTGGCAGAAAGAGGCTGGCAGATATGCCACGAACAGGACTGAAGCACACAGATGCACACACTGGCAATAGAAATCTCACTCTTTATGTGTGGGAGAATGCAGGATTTAATCAGGCCCACTATATCACAGTATATTTTCTGTGGCACAAAATGACTGACAGATACCACAGACAGCACTGGCACAGATGCACAGATTTGGCAAGATTATTCTCCCTTTATTTAAATTTTTTTTTGGGGGGGATATGGGAGACAAGTGAATAAATCAGGCCCACTATATCACAGTATATTTCCTGTGGCACAAAATGAATGACAGATACCACAGACAGCACTGGCACAGATGCACAGATTTGCCAAGATTATTCTCCCTTTATTTAATTTTTTTTTTTTTATATGGGAGACAAGTGAATAAATCAGGCCCACTATATCACAGTATATTCTCTGTGGCAAAAAATGAATGACAGATACCACAGACAGCACTGGCACAGATTTGCCAAGATTATTCTCCCTTTATTTAAATTTTTTTTTTTTTTATAGGGGAGACAAGTGAATAAATCAGGCCCACTATATCACAGTATATTTCCTGTGGCACAAAATGAATGACAGATACCACAGACAGCACTGGCACAGATGCACAGATTTGGCAAGATTATTCTCCCTTTAATTTTTTTTTTTTTATATGGGAGACTAGTGAATAAATCAGGCCCACTATATCACAGTATATTTTCTGTGGCAAAAAATGAATGACAGATACCACAGACAGCACTGGCACAGATTTGCCAAGATTATTCTCCCTTTATTTAAATTTTTTTTAATTTTGATATGGGAGACAAGTGAATAAATCAGGCCCACTATATCACGGTATATTTCCTGTGGCACAAAATGAATGACAGATACCACAGACAGCACTGGCACAGATGCACTGATTGGCAATATAAATCTCCCTTCTTAGGTGTGGGACAGTGCAGAAAAATACAGGCCCACTGTTTTACACTACACAATTTCAGGGGCTGAAAGTGGCTGGAAGATATATATAAAAAAAAAAGGGACGGTACTACAATTACTATCTCCCTACAATAATCTCTGAAAAGTATGGCAAGCAGCAATAAAAAGGACTGCTGCACACAAAAAATGAGGACAAACAAACAAGATAGCTGTGCAGAAAGGAAGGAGCAACAGGATTTGTGCTTTTAAAAAAGCAGTTGGTTTGCACAGCGGCGTACACACAGCAACGCAGCGATCAGGGAGCCTTATAAGCTACAGAGCTGTTGCACAGAAATCTTGCCTCCACTGTCCCTGCAAACAAAAGGTGGTGTTGGACAGTGGAAATCGCTACAGCACAAGCGGTTTGGGGGTTAATATACCCTGCCTAACGCTATCCCTGCTTCTGACGAAGCGGCAGCAACCTCTCCCTATGCTCAGATCAGCAGCAGTAACATGGCGGTCGGCGGGAACGCCACTTTATAGCCCCTGTGATGCTGCAGAAAGCAGGCCAATCACTGCCATGCCCTTCTCTAAGATGGTGGGGACCAGGACCTATGTCATCACGCTGCCCACACTCTGCGTGCACCTTCATTGGCTGAGAAATGGCGCTTTAAGCGTCATACAAAACGCGACTTTGGCGCGAAGATCGTGTACCGCATGGCCGATCCCACGCTGGGATCGGGTCTGGTTTCATTAAACCCGACTTTGCCAAAAGTCGGCGACTTATGAAAATGACCGATCTGTTTCGCTCAACCCTATTGATGACTGCTTTGCATACTCTTGCCATTCTCTTGATGAGCTTCAAGAGGTAGTCACCAGGAATGGTCTTCCAACAATCTTGAAGGAGTTCCCAGAGATGCTTAGCACTTGTTGGCCCTTTTGCCTTCAGTCAGCGGTCCAGCTCACCTCAAACCATCTCGATTGGGTTCAGGTCTGGTGACTGTGGAGGTCAGGTCATCTGGCGTAGCACCCCATCACTCTTCTTCTTGGTCAAATAGCCCTTACACAGCCTGGAGGTGTGTTTGGGGTCATTGTCCTGTTGAAAAATAAATGATGGTCCAACTAAACGCGAACCAGATGGAATAGCATGCCACTGCAAGATGCTGTGGTAGCCATGCTGGTTCAGTATGCCTTCAATTTTGAATAAATCCCCAACAGTGTCAACAGCAAAGCACCCCCTCACCAACACACCTCCTCCTCCGTGCTTCACGGTGGGAACCAGGCATGTAGAGTCCATCCGTTCACCTTTTCAGCATCGCACAAAGACACGGTGGTTGGAACCAAAGATCTCAAATTTGGACTCATCAGACCAAAGCACAGATTTCCACTGGTCTAATGTCCATTCCTTGTGTTCTTTAGCCCAAACAAGTCTCTTCTGCTTGTTGCCTGTCCTTAGCAGTGGATTCCTAGCAGCTATTTTACCATGAAGGCCTGCTGCACAAAGTCTCCTCTTAACAGTTGTTGTAGAGATGTGTCTGCTGCTAGAACTCTGTGTGGCATTGACCTGGTCTCTAATCTGAGCTGCTGTTAACCTGAGATTTCTGAGGCTGGTGACTCGGATAAACTTATCCTCAGAAGCAGAGGTGACTCTTGGTCTTCCTTTCCTGGGGCGGTCCTCATGTGAGCCAGTTTCTTTGTAGCACTTGATGGTTTTTGCCACTGCACTTGGGGACATTTTCAAAGTTTTTCCAATTTTTCGGACTGACAAACCTTCATTTCTTAAAGTAATGATGGCCACTCGTTTTTCTTTACTTAGCTGCTTTTTTCTTGCCATAATACAAATTCTAATAGTCTATTCAGTAGGACTATCTGCTGTGTATCCACCAAACTTCTGCACAACACAACTGATGGTCCCAACCCCATTTATAAGGCAAGAAATCCCACTTATTAAACCTGACAGGGCACACCTGTGAAGTGAAAACCATTCCCGTTGACTACCTCTTGAAGCTCATCAAGAGTGTCATCAAAGCAAAAGGTGGCTACTTTGAAGAACCTAGAATATAAGACACATTTTTAGTTGTTTCACACTTTTTTGTTAAGTGTATAATTCCACATGTGTTAATTCATAGTTTTGATGCCTTCTGTGTGAATGTGCAATTTCCATAGTCATGAAAAAACAGAAAAATCTTTAAATGAGAAGGTGTGTCCAAACTTTTGGTCTCTACTGTATATATATATATATATATATATATATATATATATATATATATATATATATATTATTTAAAGCTGAATGTGTGTGCGTGTGTATGTATGTATGTACAGTTAGGTCCATATATATTTGGACAGAGACAACATTTTTCTCATTTTGGTTATAGACATTACCACAATAAATTTTAAACAAAACGATTCAGATGCATTTGAAGTTCAGACTTTCAGCTTTCATTTGAGGGTATCCACATTAAAATTGGATGAAGGGTTTAGGAGTTTCAGCTCCTTAACATGTGCCACCCTGTTTTTAAAGGGACCAAAAGTAATTGGACAGATTAAATAATTTTAAATAAAATGTTCATTTCTAGTACTTGGTTGAAAACCCTCTGTTGGCAATGACTGCCTGAAGTCTTGAACTCATGGACATCACCAGACGCTGTGTTTCCTCCTTTTTGATGCTCGGCCAGGCCTTCACTGCGGTGGTTTTCAGTTGCTGTTTGTTTGTGGCCTTTCTGTCTGAAGTTTAGTCTTTAACAAGTGAAATGCTGCTCAATTGGGTTGAGATCAGGTGACTGACTTGGCCATTCAAGAATATTCCACTTCTTTGCTTTAATAAACTCCTGGGTTGCTTTGGCTTTATATTTTGGGTCATTGTCCATCTGTAGGATGAAACGACGACCAATCAGTTTGGCGGCATTTGGCTGGATCTGAGCACACAGTATGTCTCTGAAGACCTCAGAATTAATTCGGCTGCTTCTGTCCTGTGTCACATCATCCATAAACACTAGTGACCCAGTGCCACTGGCAGCCATGCATGCCCAAGCCATCACACTGCCTCCGCCGTGTTTTACAGATGATGTGGTATGCTTTGGACTGTGAGCTGTACCACGCCTTCGCCATACTTTTCTCCTTCCATCATTCTGGTAGATGTTGATCTTGGTTTCTTCTGTCCACAGAATGTTCTTCCAGAACTGTGCCGGCTTTTTTAGATATTTTTTAGCCTTTTTATTCTTGATGCTTATGAGTGGCTGCACCGTGCAGTGAACCCTCTGTAGTTACTGTCATGCAGTCTTCTCTTTATGGTAGATTTGGATATTGATCCGCCGACCTCCTGGAGAGTGTTGGTCACTTGGTTGGCTGTTGTGAAGGGGTTTCTCTTCACCATGGAGATTATTCTGCGATCACCCACCACTGTTGTCTTCCGTGGGCGCCCAGGTCTTTTTGCATTGATGAGTTCACCAGTGCTTTCTTTCTTTCTCAGGATGTACCAAACTGTAGATTTTGCCACTCCTAATATTGTAGCAATTTCTCAGATGGGTTTTTTTTCTGTTTTCGCAGCTTAAGGATGGCTTGTTTCACCTGCATGGAGAGCTCCTTTGACCGCATGTTTACTTCACAGCAAAACCTTCCAAATGCAGCACCACATCTCAAATCAACTCCAGGCCTTTTATCTGCTTAATTGAGAATGACATAACGAAGGGATTGCCCACACCTGTCCATGAAATAGCCTTGGAGTCAATTGTCCAATTACTTTTGGTCCCTTTAAAAACGGGGTGGCACATGTTAAGGAGCGGAAGCTCCTAAACCCTTCATCCAATTTTAATGTGGATACCCTCAAATGAAAGCTGAAAGTCTGAACTTCAACTGCATCTGAATTGTTTTGTTTAAAATTCATTGTGGTAATGTCTATAACCAAAATTAGAAAAAGGTTGTCTCTGTCCAAATATATATGGACCTAACTGTATGTATGCATGCATGTGTGTATGTCCGGGATTGGCATCTGCACAGTCGCAGCTACAGCCACAAAATTTTGCACAGTCACGCGTCTGGACCCCGAGAGCGTCATAGGCAATGTTGTGAGGTGAAATTTTAACCCTGTGCATTCCAATTCACGAAACAATTTTACCCCTATCTACATAATGGGGAAAAAGTGAAAAGAAAAGTGTTGGAGGTAAATTGACAGCTGCCAGATGTGAACAAGGGGGACTTAAAGAATGAGAGCGATGGCGCCAAAGAGTATATACCGTACAATTGCTAAGGAGGGGCCCCGACATGGGATACTCACCACAGACGGGGATATGAACACACACACACAAAATGCGCCACACACTACCACGTGCTTGAACACATATACCACCCTCAGCACACATTTCACCACACATACACCAACCTCGCCACATAAAATTCAAAACACAAAAGTTGCCACTCAAAACTCGCCACGCGCAAAATTTGCCACATACAAAACTCGCCACATGCAAAACTAGGCTCACGCAAAACTCGCCACACGTGCAAAACTCACCTCATGGAAAACTCGCCACACGCAAAACTTGCACACACGGAAAAATTGCCACATGCACAAAAGTTGCAACACATGCATAAGTTGACTCACACAAAACTTGCACATACTCAAAACGCACCATATATAAAGCTCGTCACGCGCAAAACTTGCTGCACACAACTTGCTACACTAACCTGTCACATGCATCTCGACACACAAAAAGTTGCTACACGCATGTCGCCACACAAAACTCATCTCACAAAAGTCGCTACATGCATGTCGCCACACGCAACTCAACACACACAACTTGACACATGAAACTCGCCCAAAAACACACACAAGTCTGGTATTATCCTTCAAAAATAAAAAATCTGATTAATAAGCAGACAAACTACAAGAGCAACAAATGTACCATATAGGAAATACGGCAGCTGTCAGTCACATGACCTGTCTATTATGTGTGTGTGTGAGCTAATATATACTGCCATGGGGGAGGGCTTCCTGTTGGCTGGGGATTTATCAGGCTGCCGTTTTTTTTTTTAATTGTTTTATTTAGGATGGGGCGAAAGGGGGGTGATTTGAACTTTTATGTTTTTTATATTTTTTTCATATTTTTAAAAACATTTTTTTTTTACCTGTGCCATGTTTCAATAGCCTCCATGGGAGGCTAGAAGCTGGCACAACCCGATCGGCTCTGCTACATAGCAGCGATCATGAGATCGCTGCTATGTAGCTGAAATGCAGGTGTGCTGTGAGCGCCGACCACAGGGGGGTGCTCACAGCAGGCCGGCATCAGTAACCATAGAGGTCTCAAGGACCTCTATGGTTACTGTCCTGACACATCGCCGACCCCCGATCATGTGACAGGGGTCGGCGATGACGTCATTTCCATCCGCCCGGCCGGAACCTTTAGTTAAATGCCGCTGTCTGCGCTTGACAGCGGCATTTAACAGGTTAATAGCGGCGGGTGAATAGCGATTTCACCCGCCGCTATTGCGCGCACATGTCAGCTGTACAAAACAGCTGACATGTCGCGACTTGGATGTGGGCTCACCGCCGGAGCCCACATCAAAGGGGGATTCACGGCATGCGCAGTACATGTACGGCGCATGTCGTGAAAGGGTTACGCCTCCAGTTTCCTGTTCGATATACATTTGCTATGTCCATCAACAAGGCTCAGGGACAATCCTTGAAAGTAGTTGGAATTGATTTACAATCTCCATGCTTTTCTCATGGTCAACTTTATGTGGCCTGTTCAAGAGTTGGAACAGCCAAAAATCTGTTCGTCTTTGCACCTGAAGGAAAAACTAAGAATGTCATTTATCTAAAGGCACTCTAATAAGTAGTAGAAGATTGGCTTGGCCAATTTGGTTAAATCTGTGTGGAATATCTCTGGTGTTGAAATATACATTGTGAAATGCTTCTATTAGTTTGAAAGAGTTGTGAACAGCTATGAAAGAGCAGGCAGATCTGTGGCTGACACCGCTAAACCTACAGTGGTCTTGTGTGGCAATGGCCGGAACCTGGTGGCAGCTCTGAGGCAAGGCGAGCTCACACACGTACCATGCCTGTCCCATGTGTTTAACCTCGTGGTTCAACGTTTTCTGAAAAGCTGCCGGATCTGCACCAAGATGATAAGTGGCGTTGACGCCATAATTAGCACCACCTTCCTGCATCTCTGTCTTCTGAAATGCTCTCTGCTCACGATCAAAGAGGATGCATTGCAGGCGGAGCACAATGAGATGTAGCAAGGAACCATACATGCTGATTACACACAGTTGTAATGTTAAAAAAAATGAACATTTAACTTTTTTACACAATAAAATTACTTCAGATCCTATTTTTTTTTATTTTCCCAAGGGTAAAAGGAGAAATTGGACCACAAAAGTTATTCTGCAATTTGTCCTGAGTACACTGATACCCCATATGTGGGAGGAATCACTGTTTGGGCGCATGGCAGAGCTTAGAAGAAAAGGAATGCCGTATGACTTTTTCAATGCAAAATTGGCTGGAATTGCGATCGGACACCATGTCGCGTGTGGAGAGCCCCTTATGTGCCTAAACAGTGGAAGCCCTCCACAAGTGACACCGTTTTGGAAACTAGACCCCCAAGGAACTTATTTAGATGTGTGGTGAGAACTTTGAACCCCCAATGGCTTCTCAGAAGTTTATAACGTAGAGCCGTAAAATTAAAAATCATATTTTCTCCAGCCACCTTCCACAATAGTCACCTTGGAGGATGTCTCCCCGCCCTAATGGGGGACAGGAAACACAAAAAGGTTAAATAACCCTTCCCTTCCTGCTATCTCCAGAGTTTTTTCCTGTCCCCCAGTGGGGCATGAAGAGGTCCACCCAGGTGCTGCCGTGGCCGGCGAGCGGAGCCCTAGAAGCGTTACCGTAGAAGCCGGGCGGTCCAAAGTCAGAGGTTTCCCCTCTCCTCCTCCAGATGACTGCTCCCGTCTTAATGCTCATGTGACTCTAGACCCCCTTTGCACCCCTCCTGCACCTCTTGGGGAGGTAAAGCGGGGCGGTGATGTGCAGCCTGGGTCCTCCCTGAGCTCCACGGCGTCCACCTCCTCTGCAGCCGCGCGCACCGGAAGTGACGTCGGCCGGCGTTCACTTCCGGGTTCGCATCTCGGCGCCATGCTGATTGCGTGCGCGGTTTGCGGCCACGGCTCTGCACCTTCAGCTACTGGGGTCGATCCTAAGAATCCTCCCTGCGGATCATGGGAGGAGGAGCACACAACTGATGCTGGACCTCGATCCCTTTATATCCTGGTCGGGAGCCTCCATGTAAGACGCAGAGTCTCTGCCTTGTGTGACTGGTGACAGGTCTGACCATGGACAGCGGCAAACCTACTGCTGCATCTGCAGATCCCAGCATTCACCCTCCTACCGTGAGTAGCGAGGCTGGTCCCTTACTGTCCAGGCTTGACACTTATGGGTCACTTAGTATACCTTCTCTCTCTTTTAGGGAGAAAAGGTCTATGCCCCAAAGAGCAAACCCAGCTGAAAGTGTGGTGTTTGTGGTTCCAGGCTCCCTTCAGCTTATAAGAAGACCTTATGCCAACCCTGCACGGATGATATACTACGTGCCGAACAGCCCTCTCTCCTGGATAGTATAAAAACTCTCATCAAGCAGGAGGTGCAAACCTCCATGGCAGCCCTTTCCCAGCCCCCAGTGCCTCATCCCCCTCCCCCTAAAAAGAGGAAATTGGCACCGGCTGAATCTGACTCTGACTCAGGTGAAATTCATACCTCAGGGTCAGAGGACATTTGGGAAAATGAGGGCTCCACATCCACCCCTACGCCTGATAATAAAAAATACTATTTCTCTTCCGAGGATATGGAAGAACTAGTTTCCATAGTGAGAAACACCATGGGGGTGGAGGAAGTAGAGGTAAAACATTCAATTCGGGATGAGATGTTTTGGGGGCTGAAACCCAGGGATAAAAAAGGGTTTCCGGTTCATGAAAATGTCCTGAACCTTATATTTCAGGAATGGTCTTCCCCAGAAAAGGGACTTAGCATACCCTCTGAGTTAAAAAATCGCTTTCCCCTTGAAGGTGATAGTTCTATTTGGGAAATCCCTAGGGTGGACGTCCAGGTCTCTAAAATAACCAAAAAGATGTCCCTTCCCTTTGAGGATTCCTCCCAATTAAAAGATCCAATGGATCGGAAAATTGAAAGCCACCTGAAAAAATCCTGGGAAACCTCTACTAATCTGATCAAAACCAACATAGCTTCTACTTGCGTCGCCAGATCCCTCTTTCTCTGGCTTCATAAATTGGAGGAACACCTCTCTCAGGGGACCTCTGGAGAGGAGATCCTTCACTTCCTTCTCCTTCTCCAAAAGGCCACGGGCTTCTTAGCCGATGCCTCAGGAGAGTCAGTTTGGGTGGCAGAAAAATCCTTAGTCCTCTCTAATTCTACTAGGAGAGCCCTTTGGTTAAAATCGTAGGGGGGGAAATCACCTCTAAGACTAAACTCTGTGGCATCCCCTTCCAGGGACACCACGTGTTTGGTCCAGTCTTGGATGATATCCTTGAGAAAGCTTCGGATCGGAAGAAATCGCTTCCCGAGCAGAAGTTTACTAGGAAGTGTTTTTTTCGTCTCCCTCGTGAACAGCCCCAGAAGGAATTCAGGGGAAAGGGTAAAACTGGACGGTGGAGCTACCCGAAAGGAGGTAGAGGCAGGAACATCCTTGTTCCTCAACAACAACAGACCCCGGACAAACAGTGACTCTCCGGTGGGGGGCCGACTCTCGGACTTCCTTGCCCAATGTCAGTCCATATCAACAAACCAGTGGATCCTTCACACCATACAGTTCGGGCTGAAGTTGGAGTTTGAGAGTCTTCCCCCCAGTGTCTGAGGATTACCCTGTTTCAGTCTCCAGACGTCCAAAACTCCTTCGTCCCTGATCCCTTCCACCCCAACATTGCTCAGATCCTGGACTTCCTCCACAAAGGGTTGGAGCTAGGTCTTTCCCCAAGCACTCTGAAAGTTCAGATTTCTGCTCTTAGTTCTTTTTTTGACCAAAACCTGGCAGGCCACCGCTGGATCAAACGATTTATGACCTCTGCAAGTAAAATACATTCTAGACTCCCTAGTCGGGTCCCTCCCTGGGATTTAAATTTAGTACTCAACAGTCTAACCCAGGCTCCTTTCAAGCCCTTGTCCTCAATATCTTTTAAAACCCTGACTCTTAAGACGGTTTTTCTGGTAGCAATTACCACAGCTAGACGCATAGGAGAATTGCAGGCCCTATCAGTACAGGAACCCTACCTAACTATAAACTCTGATAGTATAGTTTTGCGTTTAGATCCCTCCTTTATGCCCAAGGTTGCCTCAGACTTCCATAGTGGTCAAGATATTGTGCTGCCCTTATTTTGCCCAAATCTAATGCAAAGGAAGAAAATTTCCACACTCTCATTGTCCACAGAGTGGTCCTCCATTACCTGGAACAATCCAGGGATTGGAGGGTTGACCAGAATCTTTTTATTCAGTTTTCAGGCCAAAATAAATCTAAAAAGGCAGCTAAAAGCACAATTGCAAACTGGATCAAACAGGCCATTTGTCTAGCGTACTCGATAAAAGATCTTCCTCCTCCTGCCTCACTAAAGGCTCACTCCACCCGGTCGGTTTCTACATCCTGGGCAGTGAGAGGGAACGCTTCATCTGAGCAGATATGCAGAGCGGCTACATGGTCTTCTGTACATAAGTTCACCAGACATTATAGACTGAGCTTTAACAGGGATCTACTATTCGGCAGACGTGTTCTGCAAGCTGTGGTCCCACCCTAAAGAAATCAGTGTTGGTATTACTCCAAGGTGACTGTCGTCGAAGGTGACTGGAGAAAATAGAATTAGTCTTACCGGTAATTCGGTTTCTAGGAACCTTCCAAGACGGGACTAATTTACCTCCCTATCTGATATTCCTATTGGATGATTCCTGTATTTTTGTAGTAACTATACATGCTTGTGTGTCCAGAAAAAAACACTGGAGATAGCAGGAAGGGGAGTGTTATTTAACCTCTTTGTGTTTCCTGTCCCCCATTAGGGCGGGGAGACATCCTCCAAGGCGACTGTCGTGGAAGGTTCCTAGAAACCGAATTACCGTTAAGACTAATTCTATTTTCTCCACAAAAATGATCTCTTCACCCCCAATTTTAATTTTCCCAAGGGTAACAGGACCCCAAAAGTTATTATGCAATTTGTCCTGAGTATAGTTATACCCTATGTGGGGGTAAACCACTGTTTGGGCACATGGCAGAGCTCAGAAGGGAAGGAGCACCAGATTTTACTGTTATGGTTTGCAGATGTCATGACCCACTGGGAGAGCCCATGAGGTGCCAAAACAGCAGAACCCCCCATAAGTGACCCCATTTTATGAATTACACCTCTCAATGAATTCATCTAGGAGTGCAGTGATTATATTGACACTACAGGTGTGTCACAGAATTTTATACCTCTGGGCAGCCATGCGGAGAGACTCGGGAGGAACGGAGCGCTATTTGCCTATTCAAGTGAATAGGTCTGTGCACGTCACTGTGTTTCCATGGACCATGTGTTCATGGACACACTGACATGTCCGTTTTTTAATGTCAGCACTTGCCACAAAACATCCCGCACACATGCATACGCATAACACACATGGATGTCATCCATCTGACACGCATCGGCGCGAAGGAAGAAGCATTACAGTAAGCGCTGTTCCCTGGCACCGGGTGCTGAACACAGCTTTCATCATTCTCCCCTGCTCTGCCGTCACTCGTCACAAGCAGGGGAGAATGATGAGTTGTGATCAGCACCCAGCGTCGGGGAACAACGCTTATTGAAATGCTTCTTCCCTGGCGCCCGTCATTGTGGTACTGATGCGGCACAGGCATGCCACACATGGGCCGCAAGTATTACACACACGGACACTGACATCTCTGGCACCAGAAATATCAGGATGTGTGAAAGAGGTGTTTTAATGGGTTTTTATGTTTGGCTGCTGTCACACACTAAAAGACTCTTTTTATTGCAAAGAATTGTTTTTGCATCACCATATTTTGAGAGCTATAATTTTCCCATGTTTTGGTCCACAGAGTCATGTGAGGTCTTGTTTTTTCCGGAACGAGTTGACGTTTTTATTGGTACCATTTTTGGCACATGACTTTTTTTGATCGCTTTTTATTCCGATTTTTGGGAAGCAGAATGAGCAAAAACCAGCAAATCATGAATTTCTTTTGGGGGGGGGCATTTATACTGTTCCGCGTGTGGTAAAATTGAGAAGGCTGTTTTATTCTTCTGGTTAGTACGATTGCAGCAATACCTCATTTATGTTTTTTTATGTTTTGGCGCTTTTATACAATAAAAACTTTTATATGAAAAATATTTATTTTGCATCGCTTTATTCTGAGAGCTATACCTTTTTTATTTTTCTGGTGACGGAGTTGTATGGCAGCTTGTTTTTTGTGTTGACAAGATGACGTTTTCAGCGGTATCGTGTTTATTTATATCCATCTTTTTTATCGCATGTTATTCCAGTTTTTGTGCTGCAGTATGATGATAAAGCATTTTTTTTTGCCTTGTTTTTTTTTATGGTGTTCACTAAAGGAGTTAACTAGTGGAACAGTTTTATAGGTTGGGTCATTACGGACGTGGCGATACCAAATATGTGAACTTTTAGGCCGGCGTCACACTCAGCGTATGAAAATACGGTCCGTTTTTTACGGCTGTAATACGCAGAAATGTTCCCAAAATAGTGATCCGTATGTCATCCGTAGGCAGGGTGTGGCAGCGTATTTTGCGCATGGCATCCTTCGTATGTAATCCGTATGGCATCCGTACTGCGATATTTTCTAATGGATTTATGTGCTGAAATGTTCGTTAAAACATATATACAGTATGTATATATATATATATATATATATGTCATTGAGACACACACATATATATATATATATATATATATATATACTGTGTGTATATATATATATATATATATATATATATATATATATATATATACTGTATTTATATTTAATTCAGTGCGAGATATGTGAAAAGCCGGTAATTCAATTGCCGGCTTTTCATTTCTCTTTCCCAAACCCGACAGGATATGAGACATGGTTTACATACAGTAAACCATCTCATATCCCTTTTTTTTGCATATT
The DNA here is from genome assembly GCF_051348905.1 of Ranitomeya variabilis. Taxonomy (NCBI): domain Eukaryota; kingdom Metazoa; phylum Chordata; class Amphibia; order Anura; family Dendrobatidae; genus Ranitomeya; species Ranitomeya variabilis. The sequence continues at coordinate 382,988,512 of NC_135235.1, read as the reverse complement.
CCACACTACTAATGTTAGTAGTGTGTATGTGCAAACTTTGGGCGCTGTAGCTTGTCAAATAAAGGGTTAAATGGTGGAAAAAATTGTCGTGGGCTCCCGCGCAATTTTCTCCGCCAGAGTGGTAACGCCAGTGACTGAGGGCAGATATTAATAGCCTAGAGAGGGTCCATGGTTATTGGCCACCTGGCTACAAACATCTGCCCCCTGCCACCCCAGAAGAGGCACATCTGGAAGATGCGCCTATTCTGGCACTTGGCCACTCTCTTCCCACTCCCGTGTAGTGGTGGGATATGGGGTAATGAAGGGTTAATGTCACCTTGCTATTGTAAGGTGACATTAAGCCAGATTAATAATGGAGAGGTGTCAATTATGACACCTATCCATTATTAATCCAATGGTACGAAATGGTTAATAAACCACACACACATTATTGAAAAGTATTTTAATGAAATAAAGACACAGGTTGTTGTAATATTTTATTATACTGGTAATCCACCTGAAGACCCTCGTTCTGTAACAAAGGAAAAATAAAAAAACACCAATATCTCATACCTTCCTTCGCTCAGGTCAAGTCCCACGAAGTAAATCCATCTGAAGGGGTTAAATCATTTTACAGCCAGGAGCTCTGCTAAAGCCATGCTCGTGCCTGTAAAAACCCCCGGGAATGAATGGATTGCAGGGGAATGACCTGTATTTACCTTGAGTTGCGGTGAGGTGCCCTCTGCTGGATGTCCTCATATGAACTCGAGCGTGGGAACTTTTCCAAGGCTCCAGTTCATGACCTCGAGTCACCCATGATACAGCGCTCCAACTGTTGGCATTGACTCAGGGCTCGGCCCTGGTCAGCCATTTTGCCGTCTGTTTCCGTACCCTAGCATCTGAGCTGGAGTGGTCAGATAAAGCCCTTATCCCTATATTTTGGAGGGGGCTGGCTGACCACGTGAAGGACGCTCTGGCCACTAGGGAGATTCCCGCCACACTGGAGGAGTTAATAACTGTGTCCAATCGTATTGACCTCTGTTTTCACGAGATGAAGTTAGAGCGAGCCCAGTGTAGGCAGAGGTTTCGGCTGGCTACCACCTTCGCCAAACCTTTGGAATCTCCAGTCCTGGTCCCTGAGTCACATGAGGCCATGAAAGTGTCACGAGCGGGATCTAAGTCCCGGAGCACTCATGCACTCACGGTCTGTCATGTTTGCCAGCAGTCAGGACATCTTGCCACCAGAAGTCCCTAGCGATCGAGGAAAATCAACGTCTAGTGGTAGTAGGTGGAGGTACACTAGACACGGCGACGTTTGCCTCCAAATTGTCCTTTAAGGGGACAATTACTATAGGCTCATTCTCCCTAGGCTCTGCGTGGATTCTGGGACGGAGGGCAATTTTAGGTCTTCTGCCTTCACCCAATGTCACGCAATTCCCCTGGTAATGCTAGCTCAACCAGTTACCATACGAGTGGTGAATGGGTCGACACTGCCCTCTCAGATAACACACCAGACCATCCCTTTCACTCTGTCCATGTCGCCATCTCATCAGGAGATTATATCTCTGCACGTCATTCCTGAGGGAATTGATGAGGTCCTGTTAGGGATACCTTGGCTACGGTACCACTCTCCTCATATTGAGTGGTCCACAGGCAGAATTTTGGTATGGGGTGAATCTTATGGGGGTAGATGTCAGAGGGAATGTGTTCAGGTTGCTACTACCGAGGTACCCGCAGATCTATCCTCTCTCCCCAAGCAATATTGGCCCTATGCTGACGTGTTCTCCAAAAGGGCTGCAGAAACCCTTCCGCCTCACCACCCCTATGACTGTCCTATAGACCTATTGCCTGGTGCTGAGCCTCCCCGGGGTCGAGTCTATCCGTTATCTCTGTGACGGAAGCAATGTCACAGTACATCCAGGAAAATTTGGCAAGGGGATTCATTAGGAAGTCAGTGTCACCTGCAGGGGCCGGGTTCTTCTTCGTGCAGAAGAAGAAAGGGGGACTACATCCATGTATAGACTACAGGAGTCTTAACGCCATCACCGTTAAGAATAAATATCCCCTACCCCTGATTTCTGAGCTCCTTGATAGGCTTCGGGGAGCAAGGGTATTTACTAAACTAGATCTGCGGGGTGCTTACAACCTGATTTACATCTGTGAGGGGGACGAATGGAAGACGGCCTTTAACACCAGGGATGGGCACTATGAGTATCTAGTGATGCCCCTTGGGCTCTGTAATGCCCCAGCCGTTTTCCAAGACTTTGCAAACGATATATTCCAGGATATGCTTTCCACCTCAGTTGTAGTCTATCTGGATGATATCCTCATCTACTCTCCAGATATTGACTCCCACCAGAGAGATGTTTGCAAAGTCTTCGACCTCTTACGAGCTAATTCCCTCTACGCCAAGTTGGAGAAATGTGTGTTTGAGCAGGAGTCCTTACCTTTCTTGGGTTATATCATCTCCGCCCATGGATTGGCTATGGATCCTGCCAAACTACAGGCTGTGATGGACTGGCAAGAACCCCATTCTCTTAAAGCTGTGCAGCGCTTTATGGGGTTCATTTACTATTATCGCCAGTTCATTCCTCATTTCTCAACGTTGGTAGCTCCCATGGTAGCCCTCACCAAGAGGAGAGCAAATTCCAAATTGTGGTCTGAGGAGGTCTCCAAGGCCTTCACTTCTATTAAGTCCCATTTTGCTAGCGCTCCCATCCTACATTGCCCCGATGTAGATAAGCCGTTTATAATGGAGGTGGATGCCTCTTCCGTTGGTGCTGGAGCAGTCCTTTTTGAAAAAGGATGCTCAAGGTCAGAAGCATCCTTGCTTCTTCTTTTCCAAGCCCTTCACACCAGCGGAGAGGAATTATTCCATCGGTGACAGGGAGTTGCTAGCAATGAAGTTGGCCTTCTCTGAGTGGAGACATCTTTTGGAGGGGGCTCTCTTTCCTTTCCAAGTAGTCACAGACCACAAGAATTTAGTTTACCTACAGACAGCCCAGCGGTTAAATTCTCGCCAGGCCAGATGGATCTTGTTCTTCTCCGGTTCCATTTCACCCTCCATTTCCTTTCCAGGGAGAAGAACATTCGTGCCGATGCTCTTTCTCACTCCGTTGTATCATCTGAGGAGGAGGAAGAGGAGCCTCGGCTTATTGTCCCTACCAAGAGTCAGAGAACTGTGGCCCCGGTTTCGCTAGAGTCTGTGCCTCCAGGCAAGACTTTTGTACCATCCAGTCTGCGCCTGGAGGTTCTCTCTTGCTCTCACTCGTCCAGGGTGGGTGGACATTTTGGGTCCAAAAGGACATCTGAGCTACTGGCAAGGACATACTGGTGGCCGCATATGGCCCGTGATGTCGCAGACTATGTTCGGGCGTGTGTCTCCTGCGCCAAGAACAAGTCTCCTCGTCAACGGCCAGCTGGGTTGATTTACCCCCTGTCAGTGGCGGACAGGCCCTGGGATATGGTTGGGATGGATTTTGTGGTGGGCTTACCCAAGTCTCGTAGCTGCACCATTATTTGGGTGATCACCTACCATTTTCCAAAATGGTGCACTTGGTGCCTCTTCCACGGCTACCTTCTGCACGGGCGCTGGCAGATGTGTTTATCAAACACATCTTTCGCCTACATGGTATGCCGGACAAAATTGTCAGTGACCGGGGTCCCCAGTTTGCGTCTCGATTCTGGAGAGAGCTTTGTCGTCTACTCAGCATTGAGTTTAATCTCTCCTCGGCCTATCATCCCGAGACGAATGGGTTGGTAGAGACTGCGAACCAGACTCTGGTCACATATCTACGCCATTTTGTTTCTACCAGGCAGGATGACTGGGCATCCTTGCTACCTTGGGCGGAGTTAAAAATGCCATAGCCGACTCCACCGGTCAGACTCCATTCCTCCTTAATTACTACCAGCATCCGTGTGTCCCTGTGCCCATGCCTGTGTCTTGGCTGGACTGGGCTGTGGAGGCACGGGACATTTGGGACCACACTCAGGATGCCATTCGGGCCTCCAAGGAGAGAATGAGGTCCTCCGCCGATGCTCATCGGCGCCCCGCTCCGACCTTTGCTCCTGGCGACTTAGTGTGGCTCTCCGCCCGTAACATCAGGCTGCATGTTGAGTCCACTAAGTTTGCACCTTGCTACTTGGGTCACTTCAAGGTCCTTGAACAGGTTAACCCTGTGGTCTACGATTATGAGGTGAACGCTATTTTGGGGTGCAAGGTGGTACGTGGCAAGATATTTTATTTGGTGGACTGGAATGGTTATGGCCCAGAGGTCAGATCTTGGGAACCTGCTGAGCACATTTAAGCTCTGCAGCTCATTGCGGCCTTCGAGTGTAGCGAGGTCCAAGAAGGAGGGGGCCCTATGAGGGGGGGTAATATTAGGGGTCGAGTTCCCACCTCTGCACAGGGGGAATCTCGAACCATCTCCGCTGCAGTCTCCCATTCTTCTCCAGCCGCAGTGGAGCCTGCTCAGCGGAGACGTTGGTCCCAGCGTCTGGCTCAGCCTGATACGGTGTGGATGGTTACTGCTGACTTTCCAGGCTCAGCCATTGTAGCCAGTACTGGTCAGCGGCGAGCAGACATCTCTGGGACTAAGTCCTGCTTTTCCCCTTCTGAGCATGCCCAGGGTAAGTCCTCTCATAGGAGGTCGGGGGTCACATGCTCAGGTACTACAGCAGCTCCCATTGGTCCTCTAGGAACGTCCTGAAGTGGCTCAGGTACTGTAGCAGCTCCCATTCGTCCTCTAGGAAGGTCCTGTAGTTGCTGCAGCTACAGGTCCTTCTCAAAAAATTAGCATATAGTGTTAAATTTCATTATTTACCATAATGTAATATTTACAATTAAACTTTCATATATTATAGATTAATTATCCACCAACTGAAGTTTGTCAGGTCTTTTATTGTTTTAATACTGATGATTTTGGCATACAACTCCTGAAAACCCAAAAAACCTGTCTCAATAAATTAGCATATTTCACCCGTCCAATCAAATAAAAGTGTTTTTTAATAACAAACAAAAAAACCATCAAATAATAATGTTCAGTTATGCACTCAATACTTGGTCGGGAATCCTTTGGCAGAAATGACTGCTTCAATGCGGCGTGGCATGGAGGCAATCAGCCTGTGACACTGCTGAGATGTTATGGAGGCCCAGGATGCTTCAATAGCGGCCTTAAGCTCATCCAGAGTGTTGGGTCTTGCGTCTCTCAACTTTCTCTTCACAATATCCCACAGATTCTCTATGGGGTTCAGGTCAGGAGAGTTGGCAGGCCAATTGAGCACAGTAATACCATGGTCAGTAAACCATTTACCAGTGGTTTTGGCACTGTGAGCAGGTGCCAGGTCGTGCTGGAAAATGAAATCTTCATCTCCATAAAGCATTTCAGCCGATGGAAGCATGAAGTGCTCCAAAATCTCCTGATAGCTAGCTGCATTGACCCTGCCCTTGATGAAACACAGTGGACCAACACCAGCAGCTGACATGGCACCCCACACCATCACTGACTGTGGGTACTTGACACTGGACTTCAGGCATTTTGGCATTTCCTTCTCCCCAGTCTTCCTCCAGACTCTGGCACCTTGATTTCCGAATGACATGCAAAATTTGCTTTCATCAGAAAAAAGTACTTGGGACCACTTAGCAACAGTCCAGTGCTGCTTCTCTGTAGCCCAGGTCAGGCGCTTCTGCCGCTGTTTATGGTTCAAAAGTGGCTTTACCTGGGGAATGCGGCACCTGTAGCCCATTTCCTGCACACGCCTGTGCACGGTGGCTCTGGATGTTTCCACACCAGACTCAGTCCACAATCTTCCTCAGGGTCCGGTCACCTCTTCTCGTTGTACAGCGTTTTCTGCCACATTGTTTCCTTCCAACAGACTTACCATTGAGGTGCCTTGATACAGCACTCTGGGAACAGCCTATTTGTTGAGAAATTTCTTTCTGGGTCTTACCCTCTTGCTTGAGGGTGTCAATGATGGCCTTCTTGACATCTGTCAGGTCGCTAGTCTTACCCATGATGGGGGTTTTGAGTAATGAACCAGGCAGGGAGTTTTTAAAAGCCTCAGGTATCTTTTGCATGTGTTTAGAGTTAATTAGTTGATTCAGAAGATTAGGGTAATAGGTCGTTTAGAGAACCTTTTCTTGATATGCTAATTTATTGAGACAGGTTTTTTGGGTTTTCTGGAGTTGTATGCCAAAATCATCAGTATTAAAACAATAAAAGACCTGACAAATTTCAGTTGGTGGATAATGAATCTATAATATATGAAAGTTTAATTGTAATCATTACATTATGGTAAATAATGAAATTTAACACTATATGCTAATTTTTTGAGAAGGACCTGTATAAAAGGTTTGCATGGCCGCACGGCCATGCGCTAGTATCAACTAAGTTGTGTGTTCTGCGCCAGTGTGGTCATGTGTGTGTGGTTTCAGGGTTCGGCTGAAATAAGCCCCTAGAATACCGGCACCTCCGGTGAGGAGTTTTGTGTGTGCTATTCTGACTGTATGACCACTTTTCGCTCTATTTGGTAGCTGTGTTCCTCTGTGAGGTTAACAGGGCACAGCGTTCTCTTTTCTTAAGTGACTTTGTGAAGTAACAGAGTTCACTTATACCGCCATATAGTACTGTCAGTTACTAGCAGCGGGTTTTACTCCTGCACGGTGGACCCCGGGTTGCGAACGCACCTATTACTCTTTAAATATATATTTGGTGCGTTCCGACAAACCCTAACACTGGGTTGCTGTGACCAGTGGGGTACCGTAGGGGTCGGTGTTGGGACCTATTCTCATCAACATATTTATTATCGATTTGGTAGAAGGTTTGCACAGTAAAATATTGATATTTGCAGATGATACAAAACTATGTAAACCAGTCAATACAAGAGAAGATAGTATTTTGCTACAGATGGATCTGGATAAGTTGGAAACTTGGGTCAAGAGGTGACAGATGCGGTTTAACAATGATAAATGTAAGGTTATACACATGGGAAGAAGGAATCAATATCACCATTACACACTGAAAGGGAAACCACTGGGTAAATCCGACATGGAGAAGGACTTGAGGATCCTAGTTAATGATAAACTTACCTGGTGCAGCCTGTGCCAGGCAGCAGCTGCCAAGGCAAACAGGATCATGGGATGCATTAAAAGAGGTCTTGATACACGTTGAGAGCATTATACTGCCTCTGTACTAATCCCTGGTTAGACTGCATATGGAGTACTGTGTACAGTTTTGGGCACCGGTGCTCAGGAAGGATATAATGGAACTAGAGCGAGTACAAAGGAGGACAACAAAATTAATAAAGGGGATGGGGGAAATACCCAGAGAGATTAGAAAAATTAGGATTACTTAGTCTAAAAAAAAGACAACTGAGGGGCGATCTAATAACCAAGTATAAGTATATAAGGGGACAATACAAATATCTCTCTAAGGATGTGTTAATACCAAGGAAGGTGACGGACACAAGGGGGCATTCTCTGCGTTTGGAGGAGAGAAGGTTTTTCCACCAACATAGAAGAGGATTCTTTACTGTTAGGGCAGTGAGAATCTGGAATTCCTTGCCTGAGGAGGTGGTGATGGCGAACTCAGTCGAGGGGTTCAAGAGAGGCCTGCATGTCTTCCTGGAACGTAACAATATTGTATATAAGAGTTAATAGGTTCTTTAGCAGGACAAAGATCTGGGGATTTATTCTGAAGGTATAAAGGCTGAGCTGGATGGACAAATCGGCCTTGCTAACTATGTTACTATATTACAAGGAGAACTTTCTATCGCTTGTTCCCGAGGCGGACAGGTCTGCTAAAATGGGGCAGTACCAGAAGGCCCCTATTGCGGAATTATTAAAAAAAATTCCAATCTGGAAACGCTGGCGGCAGAGTTGTCGTGTTGGACGCTATTCACACTAGGGTATCCGACAGACAGCGGTAATTCCACATTCGTCCACTATACGCTCAGTGGTGCCGGCTAGACTTTATCCAGGTTGTTCGGGGTTAATCTAGCTGGTAATCAGGTTGGAGGCTGGGTCACACCCGTGGCCTTTAAATAGTCATTCTGGACTTTGGGCGTCACCGATTATAGCTTGTGTCTTGTGCCTGGTGATCTCGTTCTGGAGCGGTGGTCTAGGAGAAGAAATATCGTATCTGGTGGTGTATTATCCTTTGCCATATTTCTCCTTCCTATATTTGTATTTGTTTTGCCCTGTGCACATTATAGTATTTTCCTGTGTGTGTGCGGCGTGGTGCGGTTTTAGTTTTCCCTGTCTGTGCTTTCTGTAGGGGTTGGTGTGTGGTCTAATCACTGGGTGGCGGATGGAGGTTTCAGCATAGGACTAAAACAGGAGTCAGGGTCAGGGCTGGGCGCCCAGACAAGCACACCATCAGTGTAAATTCTGGGATAGGGACAGACAGGGTTTTCCCTAGTCTGAGGGATATCGCAGGGGCCCGGGTAATCAGCCGTAGTCTACCCAGTACCCGCATGACATTATAATCGGCCCAAATTAATTTTGGATGCCATGGATCCAATGACTTCCATAACCCGCCAGTTGGAGGTGCTGTCCTTACAGGTCACTGAGTTGAAGGGGGCAGTTCAGTAACAGGGTCTTGTAGTATCTAATGTGCAAGCTGAAAATGCAGGTAGAGTTGCAGAGGCAAAGATTCCTTTACCTGAGAGGTTTGCTGGGGAACGCAGTAAATTTGTTGTTTTTCGTGAAGCTTGCAAATTATATTTTCATATGCGCCCGGTTTCCTCAGGTAATGAGGCTTAGCGTGTGGGCTTGGTATTGTCTTTACTGAACAGAGACCCCCAAGCATGGGCATTTTCATTACCATCTGATTCAGCTGCATTTAACTCAGTGGAGTTTTTTTTCTGCTCTTGGGCTCATATATGATGATCCTGACAGATTGGCTCTAGCCGAATCTAAAATACGCGCTCTCTGCCAGGGGGAGTGAATGGCAGAGGATTACTGTTCTGAATTTTGCCGCTGGGTGGTGGACACGCAATGGAATGACCCGGCGCTGCGGAGTCAGTTTGTACATGGGGTTTCGAGACGGGTTAAACAAGCCCTCTTGATGTATGAGACGCCTGCTTCTCTAGAGTCTGCCATGAGTCTTGTTGTCCGCATTGATCGCCGTTTGCGTCAGGGGGTGCAAGAGACGCCGCTTATGGGGGAGGGCGTAGGTGCACGTGAGGTTGCTGCAGGTGAGCCCACGGAGCCTATGCAAATTGCTGGGGTCTCACATCATCGAGCCCCCTCGCTCAGGAAGCAGGGAGCCTGTTTTTGCTGTGGTAAAAAAGGGCATTATGTTAATGCTTGTCCTCTGTTTTCTAAGAAAAGCGCAACGGTGGAAAACTACTAAGTTCAGAGGGTGTGGAGGAGGCCAATCTGAGCTTATGCATATCCTCCATAGTGGTTTCTCAATGTATGCTTCCTTGCAGAGTTATGGTCGCTGGCAGAGAGCTGCCAATCACTGTTTTTGTGGATAGTGGGTCGGCCACTAATCTCATTGATGAGGAGTTTGCGCGCACGGCCGGGTTCACGGTTGAAAAACTGCCTCATCCTATCTGAGTGGTCAGCATCAATGCTACTCCACTCCCACAGGGGAAGATTACTGAGTTTGTGGCTGAGGTTAAACTCCATATTGGGATCCTACATTCTGAGCAAGTTACATGTAGGGTGCTTAGTAATCTTCCTGCACAAATGGTTTTGGGTTTTCCATGGCTGTCTATGCACAACCCAGTGATTGACTGGAAAACTCAGGACATAATTCAGTGGAGCGGATTCTGCCAGGAGAATTGCCTGGCCACATGTCTGTCCGCTGTGACTCCTAGCATTCCTGAGTCACTGCTGGATTTCGCAGATGTGTTCTCTGAGAAGGGTTGCTCAGAATTGCCACCACATCGACCCTATGACTGTACTATTAGGTTTAAACCAGGGGCCAAATTGCCGAAAGCTAGGATGTTTAACATCTCTGGTCCTGAGAGACAAGCTTTAAAAGACTACATTGCTGAGAGTTTGAGCAAAGGGCACATCAGGCCTTTGTCCTCGCCGGTGGCAGCGGGGTTCTTCTTCGTTAAGAAAGGTAGCGGACTACGCCCATGTCTGGATTTCAGGGAGTTAAACCAGATTACGGTTCGTGATCCATAACCTATGCCACTGATACCTGATTTGTTCAACCAGGTGGCTGGTGCTAAGTGGTTTTCCAAGCTTGACCTCAGGGGGGCGTACAACCTCATAAGAGTCCGTCAAGGTGATGAGTGGAAGACGGCTTTTAATACTCCTGAGGGTCATTTTGAAAATTTGGTGATGCCATTTGGTTTGACAAACGCGCCTGCTGTATTTCAACATTTCATAAATGATGTGTTCTCGCATGTACTGGCGAAATTCGTTATTGTGTACCTAGATGACATTCTCATTTATTCATGCGACCGTGATACTCATTTAGAGCATGTGAGGCAGGTGTTACAGCTACTCAGAGAAAATAAGCTCTATGCAAAACTGGAGAAATGTGTTTTTTCGGTTCAGGAGTTGCCTTTCTTGGGTTATATTGTGTCTGCTTCAGGGTTTAAAATGGACGCCGCTAAGGTGCAAGCGGTGCTGCATTGGGAACGGCCTGATAACCTAAAAGCACTCCATCGGTTCCTTGGATTTTCTAATTATTATAGAAAATTTATCAAAGATTTTTCTACCATTGCTAAACTGCTTACTGACATGACGAAAAAGGGTACCAATTTCTTCGCCTGGCCTGAGGCTGCTGTGCGCGCATTCGAATTTCTGAAGAACAGTTTTGCTTCGGCCCCCATTCTGGTGCAACCGGACGTATCAAAACCGTTTACCGTGGTAGTCGATGCGTCTGAGGTTGGAGTGGGGGCGGTGCTGTCACAAGGCTCATCCTTGGGCGAGTTGCGTCCATGCGCCTACTTTTCCAAGAAGCTGTCGCCCGCCGAACGTAACTATGATATCGGCAACAGGGAGTTGTTGGCTATCAAGTTGGCTTTTGAGGAATGGCGACACTTCTTGGAGGGGTCGGTTCACCAGGTTACAGTTATCACTGACCATAAAAATCTGCTTTATTTAGAGTCAGCCAAGCGTCTGTCCCCCAGGCAGGCTCGCTGGGCATTGTTTTTCACACGATTCAACTTTTTTGTTACTTACCGACCGGGGTCTAAGAACACTAAGGTAGATGCTTTGTCCAGGTGTTTTCCGGGGGGAGAACCTCGGGAAGATCCGGTACCCATCCTCCAAAAGGGTGTAGTGGTCTCGGCTCTCACGACAGAGGTTGAGGCTGAGATTGCAGAGGCTCAGGAAGAAGTGCCACCAGAGCTTCCCATTAACAAGTCATTTGTACCACTCCATCTTCGCCTAAAGGTGTTTTGTGAGCATCATGATGCTGTTCTGGCTGGTCATCCAGGGGTTAGGGGTACCTTGGAGTTGGTGTTGCGTCGGTTTTGGTGGCCCAAAATCCGACAGGATGTGGTCTCGTACGTATCAGCATGTACCCCGTGTGCTAGGGCTAAGACGCCTCGCTCCCGTCCTGCTGGCTCATTACATCCTCTAGGGGTACCCAGTAGGCCATGGACGGAGATCTCCATGGATTTTATTACAGACCTACCCTCCTCAGCTGGGAACATGGTCATCTTGGTGGTTGTTGATCGGTTCTCAAAGATGTCGCACTTTGTGTCCTTGCCTTCGTTGCCTAACGCGAAGACTCTGGCTCAGGTATTTGTGCAGGAGGTGGTCAGACTTCACGGAGTCCCGTCTGACATAGTGTCTGATAGAGGTACTCAGTTTGTGGCAAAGTTTTGGAAAGCATTTTGCTGGGGATCAAGTTGTCGCATTTTTCGGCGTTTCATCCTCAGTCAAATGGTCAGACCGAGCGTATGAACCAGAATCTGGAGCAGTACTTACGCTGCTTTGTTTCTGACAACCAGGAGGAGTGGTCGACGTTCCTTCCTTTGGCTGAGTTTGCCATTAATAATCACCGCCAGGAATCGTCTGGGGAGTCCCCGTTTTTTTGTGTTTACGGGCACCATCCTCAATTTTGTACTCTACGTCAGGGTGGCTCTGCTGGCGTTCCGGAGGAGGACTAGCTAGGAGCACAACTGTCATCCGTTTGGAGGAGAGTGAAACAGCACTTGCTGAGCGTGGGTGCAAGGTACAAATGAGTGACTGACAGTAGACGTGTGCCAGGTCCGGACCTGAGTGTGGGTGATTGGGTGTGGTTGTCCACAAAAAACATAAAACTCAAAGTACCATCCCTGAAATTGGGTCCAAGGTTTATTGGTCCATTTAGGGTTGCCGCCATCATTAACCCGGTAGCCTACTGATTGGAGCTTCCTACGGTTTATAAGATACACAACATGTTCCACAGATCTCTTTTAAAGAAGGTGGTGGGTTCCGTGGACGCGGCGCCGATGCCACCTCCAGTCTTGGTGGATGGCAATTTGGAGTTTGAAGTCTCCAAGGTGGTTGACTCTCGTATAGTGCGCCGCACATTACAGTACCTGGTACACTGGCGTGGTTATGGGCCGGAGGAGAGGTCTTGGGTACCAGCTTCGGACATACATGCGGACCGGCTGGTCAGTATGTTTCACCGCCGCCATCCGGACAAGCCGGGTCCTATAAGTCGTGAGGGCCCTGGAGTCCCTCGTAGAAGGCGGGGTACTGTCTTGTCGGATGCTATTCACAGTAGGGCATCCGACAGACAGCGGTAATTCCACATTCATCCACTATACGCTCAGTGGCGCCGGCTAAACTTTATCCAGGTTGTCCGGGGTTAATCTAGCTGGTAATCGGGTTGGAGGCTGGGTCACGCCCGTGGCCTTTAAATAGTCATTCTGGACTTTGGGCATCGCCGATTATAGCTTGTGTCTTGTGCCTGGTGATCTCATTCTGGAGTGGTGATCTAGGAGAAGAAATATCGTATCTGGTGGTGTATTATCCTTTGTCATATTTCTCCTTCCTATATTTGTATTTGTTTTGCCCTGTACACATTATAGTGTTTTCCTGTGTGTGTGCGGCGAAGTGCGTTTTTAGTTTTCCCTGTCTGTGCTTTCTGTAGGGGTTGGTGTGTGGTCTAATCACTGGGTGGCGGGTGGAGGTTTCAGGGTCAGGCCTGTTGGCCCAGACAAGCACACCATCAGTGTAAATTCTGGGAGAGGGACAGACAGGGTTTTCCCTAGTCTGAGGGATATCGCAGGGGCCCGGGTAATCAGCAGCAGTCTACCCAGTACCCGCATTACAAGAGGTCACAGTTCTTTGTACAACCAAAGAGTACAGAAAAGAGAGACACAACTTCAATCCAGCAGAGGCAGGGGAGCACTCTCAAAGTTTTGGGATAGTGTTCTCAGACCCTCCCATCTCACAGGCCCTGTGGCGCGGGCACTCCCACAAGGAATGCAAAGTTTTGGAAGATGCTGAGGGAGTACCTTGCTGACTGTACCAACGTCCTCCGTGATTCCTCTGTGCCTTATAATTATTGGGTCTCAAAGATGGATATGTGGCATGAACTGGCTCTCTATGCCTTGGAGGTCCTGGCCTGCCCTTCCGCTTTTTAGTGTTTTTAGTGCCGCTGGTGGAATTATAACTGAAAATGCTGACACTGACTCTTATAAAAATGAACAAGGGCTGGATTGGGCCAGACTTCTGTACACCACCGAATGATAGCAGTGTAACATGAACTCAAATCCAGTGTATTTATTTGGGAGGTCTATTCCCATGCACCTCTTCACACCCACACCTGGGTATATGCTTCCTGATTTTGGCTATTTTCTGTTGTCCTCCTCCTTCTCCTCATCATCCATCACCACTAGATCACCAGGGTAACTGTGGTCCATGATGCAACACCCACATAATTTTTTTATAGGTTGTTTATGATGCCCGCACAAAAAATAATGTTTATACAGTATGTTCATGTATAACCCTCAGGAGTAAATGTTTGGCAGCCCATACACTTAGTGTATGGGCATTACAAGTATAGGAGACCAGCTCCTTTATAATGGGAAACGTTTTTCATGAGGTCCCCCTCTACATCTCTTCAAAGGGGCATTGGAGGGTTCAAAATTTTTGCATAGGCAAACAGTATGGGAGACACACTTTCTAATAATGGGAAAATTGTTTTATGAGGCCCTCCTCCACGTCTCTTCCAAGGCGTTTTGGAGTGTTTCCAAAATTGTGGCAACTCTTGCATTCACTGCATAAGCAAACAGTATGGGTGCCCCACCCCCTTTTGGCCCTCCGCCTCCTGTTGGGACCCCCAGTATGGAGTGTGCTGATTTCCCATGGAATCTTCCATTGCATGGTATCTCTCGACCAGTCCGACCAGTTCATCGGCATTCTGGGGATGACCCAGGGCAACCCAAGTGTGCACGAGCCTCTGCAGGGAGCGCACAAATTGGTCCATCACCACCCGTTCTACCATCTGCACAGGCATAGAGGACTTCTGGACCAAGTGCAACAGGTCAGTGCGGTGGTTTGTCCTGGTGATACGTCCAATGGTGAACCCGTTGTGCCCTGATAGTCATTATTACCCCCAAGCATGCGATAATCTCCATTTTTAGCTTGCCATACTCTTTAGCGTCCTGCAAAGCTAAATCATAGTATGCTTTCTGGGGTTCTCCTGTTAAGTATGGCACCAGTATCTCTGTACACTGCTCTGGCGGGAGTTTCTCCCTCTTGACGACCCTTTCAAACAACGTCTGGAAAGCCTCAACAGTATGGGAGTACCAACTTCCAAATAATGGGAACATTGCTTTCAGGTGGCACTCATTTACGTCTGTTCAAAGGGTTATTGGGGTGAGTCCACATTTGGGCCAGGGCAAGCCCTGCATTCACTTCATAGGCAAACAGTATGGGTGTACCAACTTACAAATAATTGGAACGTTGCTTTCAGGTGGCACACATTTACGTCTGTTCAAAGGGTTATTGGGATGCATCCACATTTGGGGCAGGTGTTGCATTCACTACATAGGCAAACAGTATGGGAGTACCAACTTCCAAATAATGGGAACGTTGCTTTCAGGTGGCACTCATTTACGTCTGTTCAAAAGGGTATTGGGGTGAGTCCACATTTGGGCCAGGGCAGGCCTTGCATTCACTTCATGGGCAAACAGTATGGGAGTACCAACTTACAAATAATTGGAACGTTGCTTTCAGGTGGCACACATTTACGTCTGTTCAAAGGGTTATTGGGATGCATCAACATTTGGGGCAGGTGTTGCATTCACTACATAGGCAAACAGTATGGGAGTACCAACTTCCAAATAATGGGAACGTTGCTTTCAGGGGGCACTCATTTACGTCTGTTCAAAAGGGTATTGGGGTGAGTCCACATTTGGGCCAGGGCAGGCCTTGCATTCACTTCATGGGCAAACAGTATGGGAGTACCAACTTACAAATAATTGGAACGTTGCTTTCAGGTGGCACACATTTACGTCTGTTCAAAGGGTTATTGGGATGCATCAACATTTGGGGCAGGTGTTGCATTCACTACATAGGCAAACAGTATGGGAGTACCAACTTCCAAATAATGGGAACGTTGCTTTCAGGTGGCACTCATTTACGTCTGTTCAAAGGGTTATTGGGGTGAGTCCACATTTGGGGAAGGCCTTGCATTCACTTCATGGGCAAACAGTATGGGAGCACCAACTTCCAAATGATGGGAACATTGCTTTCAGCTGGCACTCATTTACGTCTGTTCAAAGGGTTATTTGGGTGCGTCTAAATTTGGTGCAGGGCAGGCCTTGCATTCAATGTATAGAGAAACAGTATGGTAGTACCAAATTCCTAGTAATGGGAACATTGATTTCTGGAGGCCCTCCTGTACGTCTCTTCAAAGGGTTATTGGTGTGCGTCAAAATTTTGGGCAGCTTTGCTACTCACTGCATACGCAACAACAATATAGGCGACTCACTGTTTCATAACAACAAAGCATAGCCGACTGATGGCTCTCTAAGAATAGTGAGGGCTGACTGCTATCCATGTAAGAATAGTAAAGGCTGCCTTATGGCCATATAAAAATAGGCTTGGTGACTTTCAGAGTCCCTCCTTCATAAATGAAACAGGATGTGTCTGATGATGTCACACACCACATGGCCAGATAAGGTTGTAAAATTACATTTCCCAATGAATGCATTTGTCTTGGTTGAAAGCAATGCTAAAGTTGAAAAATGTATCAAAAACACTACGTGTGAACATAGCCCAAGTGGTGGAAGAGAATTTTTGTTTTTGGTTATTTATTTTGCCTTATATGCAATTCTTTACCCTGAAAAGGATGTTCCTTAACGTATTTCCCAGGAAAATCCATTTTGGTTTCGTTTTTGTATGTTTTATTTTGAGTCTGTAAAAGTGGCGCAAGATTCTGACAGCATTGTTCACAGCAGAGACCTGGGAGTCAGAAATGTTTCCAGAGGTCTTCCCCATGCTGTTCCCTTGTCATTTGAGCACTGTTCCCGTCGATTTCCACAATTTGTAGTCCGTCTGCAGATCGCCGGTGGGTGCAGCGGTAAAAATGCTCGAGTTTCCCTTAGACTTACATTGGGCTCGTTGCTCGGGTCGAGCACCCGAGAATTCCAATTTGCTTGACTCGAGCAACGAGCACCCGAGCATTTTAGTGCTCACCCATCACTACACACAACCCAATGGGTGTTATAGATGTGGGCGATGTAAATCTTGCCAGTCAATATCACCATGAAAATCGTTCAAGAGTAACAGCGCAAGCAAAATCTGTTCTGTCAGACAATTTATAAATTGCCAGACCTCAAGTGTTGTGCATACGGCCACATGTGAATGTGGGCTGGAATACATAGGCAAAACAAGAAGAGAGTTTAGAAAAAGAGTGGGGAAAAATATTCAAGGCATTGTTAACAAAAGGGACACAGCCGTGGCAAATCGCCTAAACCAGTGTCATCAAGGCAACCCTAAAAAAATAACCTTTATGGGAATTGACAGGATAAACCCTCCCCGCAGAGGGAGGAACTGGGATCAGATGATCCTTCAAAGAAAGTCTAAATGGATCTTCTGGCTGCAGACTACACACCCCACTGGCCTTAATGAGCAACTATCCTTCATTTCTTTCCTTTAGAGTAAATAGTTTCAGGGATAGTTAGACTAGAGTGAGCCGCTGTTGAGTGGGGGCGCCATATGAGCAGGTCATTAGGTTGTCAACCTCCGTGTCAGGTAGGGCATCAGTTAGTTTAAGTAGATTTAGTGACAAATTAGACCCCTTCTTTATGTATGTCCTTCTCCCATATTTCCTAACCTCTCTCCTCCTATTCTCTGTTGGGGGATTGGTGGGGTCGACACATGCGAGCTATTCTGAACTAATATGTATTTGCTTTTTCTCATTGGCATCATTAGCCCACACCTACCTGTTTCTCTAAAACCTTTTTGACCTTTTCATTGAGGTATATATATTTCTGTGTGTCACCACTTCGATCTTGCATGTTAATCTCTGACTTCTTCCCTATGTGTCAATGCTGTGATAAGGAGACTGCACATGACCATGTGGCATATCTCGGATACTGTGAATGATTATATTAGAACATCCGGTATTCATTTGATCACTCACTGTTTGATAATCTGTTTTTAAAAGTGGGTGGTATTTGGTAGCTCTATGGTTAAGGACTCTAAGCCTTGAACCCCCATTCTGCTAGATATCCCCATAATTAATTATACACTGCTCAAAAAAATAAAGGGAACACTTAAACAACAGAATACAACTCCAAGCAAATCAAACATCTGTGAAATCAAACTGTCCACGTAGGAAGCAACACTGTTTGACAATCAATTTCAAATGGAATAGACAACAAATGGAAATTATTGGCAATTATCAAGACACACTCAATAAAGGAGTGGTTTTGCAGGTGGGGACCACAGACCACATCTCAGTACCAATGCTTTCTGGCTGATGTTTTGGTCAATTTGAATGTTGGTTGGGCTTTCACACTTGTGGTAGCATGAGAAGGACTCTAAAACCCACACAAGTGGTTCAGGTAGTGCAGCTCATCCAGGATGGTACATCAATGCGAGCCGTGGCAAGATGGTTTACTGTGTCTGTCAGCGTAGTGTCCATAAGCTGGAGGTGCTACCAGGAGACAGGCTAGTACACCAGGAGATGTGGAAGGGGCCGTAGGAGGGCAACAACCCATCAGCAGGACCACTACCTCAGCCTTTGTGCAAGGAGGAAAAGGAGGAGTACTGCCAGAGCCCTGCAAAATGACCTCCAGCAGGCCACAAATATGCATGTGTCTGCACAAACAGTTAGAAACCGACTCCATGAGGATGGTCTGAGTGCCTGAGGTCCACAGGTGGGGGTTGTGCTCACAGCCCAACACCGTGCGGGACGCTTGGCATTTGCCACAGAACACCAGGATTGGCAAATTCACCACTGGCACCCTGTGCTATTCACAGATGAAAGCAGGTTCACACTGAGCACATGTGACAGATGTCACAGAGTCTGGAGATGCCGTGGAGAGCGATCTGCTGCCTGCCACATCCTTCAGCATGACCGGTTTGGCAGTGGGTCAGTAATGGTGTGGGGTGGCATTTCTTTGGAAGGCCGCACAGCCCTCCATGTGCTTGCCAGAGGTAGCCTGACTGCCATTGGGTACCGAGATGAAATCCTCAGACCCCTTGTGAGACCATATGCTGATGCAGTTGGCCCTGGGTTCCTAATGCAGGACAATGCCAGTCCTCATGTGGCTGGAGTGTGTCAGCAGTTCCTGCAAGATGAAGGCATTGAAGGTATGGAATACGCCGCCCGTTCCCCAGACCTGAGTCCGATTGAACACATCTGGGACATCATGTCTTGCACCATCCACTAACGTCATGTTGCACCACAGACTGTCCAGGAGTTGACAGATGCTTTACTCCAGGTCTGGGAGGAGATCCCTCGGGAGACCATCCGCCGCCTCATCAGGAGCATGCCCAGGCATTGTAGGGAGTTCATACAGGCACGTGGAGGCCACACACACACCACTGAGCATCATTTCCTTGTCTTGAGGCATTTCCACTGAAGTTGGATCAGCCTATAACTTTATTTTCCACTTTGATTTTGAGCATCATTCCAACTCCCGACCTCCGTGGGATATTAGTGGTGATTTAAGTTGATCATTTTTAGATTTTATTGTTCTCAACACATTTTACTATGTAATGAATAAAGATTTACAACTGAAATATTTCATTCAGTGATATCTAGGATGTGGGATTTTAGTGTTCCTTTTATTTTTGTAAGCAGTGTAGAACAAAACCAAGGATTACTATCTGGTAGCAGATATCCCCATAATTGCAGTACAGGGAGCATTCATGCATCACTACATATATGCACAAGTCAACGCTAGCGGTTTAACAAGGATTTGCATTTCACAGCGGTTGCTGCACCCCAAACACCGGATATCCACTTTTGTTTTGGGGTCTATAGACCGGAAGTGCGGTAGCCGTGAACCGGAAAGTACATTGCGCACTGGAGCTAAGGCACGCATATTTAGATCTACACATGGAGAGGTAAGAGGACATGATGGCAATGGATCTGGCACTTGCTTACCGAATTGAAAAACACCCTAAGGCACTCCCCTGATGAACACCAGCGAATCGCGTCAGGAGCTGGGGTGAAGGGATTTCTGACTTCTCACTTGGCTGGGAACGTTAAGTGCTGGGCACTTATTACTTCAGACTTAGGTGACAGTTTTCACACCTTCCAGAGACACGTACACACGTAGACCCATTCACATGAATTGGTCTATGCACATATCAGCGTATTTTCACTGACCGTGTGTCCGTGTGCAAAACACGCAGACATATCCGTTTTCACCCGGACACACGAGCCGCAAAACATGCCACACACCTACACACGGTGAAGAGTGCACACTGTCCTCCGTGTGCACGGATGGCCACTGGGGAAGTAGCGCTACTGTAAGCCACTTTTCCCCAGCGGCTGGTGCTGAATGCGGCTTTCATCCATTTTCCCCTGTTCTGCCGGGAAGCAGCATGAGCAGGGGAGAATGAATGAATCAAAAACCCGACATGAGGTCCCCCTATATTTTAAACCAACCCGGCAAAACTCACAAGTGCAGGCTGCTATTCTCAGGCTGGTAAGGGGCCATGGATATGGGCCCCCAGCCTAAAAACAGCATCCTGCAGGTGCCCAAAGGGTGCATCTATTAGATGCGCCAATTCTGGAGCTTTGCCTGTTTTTTCCCACTTGCCCTGTAGCGGTGGCAAGTGGGGTGATGGGGGATTAATGTCACCTTCCTATTGTAAGATGACATTAAGCCTCGCTTAGTAATGGAGAGGTGTCAATAAGACACCTATCCATTACTAATCCTATAGTTGATAAAAGGTTAAATAAACATCACACAGTAAGAATAAAGTCTTTTAATGAAATCATACACCACACAGTTTTGCCATATTATACTGCTAATCAAAGCGACGCCCTCGATCTCATGTAAAAAAATAAAAATAATAAATGATCAATATACCATACTTGTCCGGCATTCAGTCCCACGCAGTAATTCATATCTGGGGAATGTACAGTTTACAACCGGAGCAGTGCTAAGATGCGACCGCCCCGGCTTAAAACTACTGGTGAATGAATGGGAATCAGCGGGCACAGGCTCAGTAACTAGCGGTGACCTCACTGACTCTGTGCTTGCTGCCAGCATGAACTCCTGTGACCTCAGGACCGTGGGAGAATGCAAGTGACGAGGTTACTGTGACAGAGCTTGAACTACCATGACCTCATCACTTGCATTTTCCCACAGTCCTGAGGTCAGAGGAGTTCATAGGGTCACAGACTACCGGAGTCCAAGAGTTTCAAAACCATTACCCCATTGGCGGACATGCCACACAACTGGGGACCCTCGCCGGGTTGACAGTCCACACTGCAAGCTGGGTAGGCATAATAGGAGCCATGCTTGCCTAAGCTACAGTCCATAGGCTCAGGGGGCATATGACACCGGGCAGCAACGTGTCCAGGATTGTGACACCGCCAACAGACCACATCCTTCATAACAGGCTTAGGTGACCCCTCAGCAGGGTTGAGATGCCTGCCCCCTTTTGGGTATCCCAGTCTGGGAAAATAGTGAGGTCTGGTTTTCCGAGGGATTTCTCCATACCTGGTACAGTGGGTACAGAGAGTATTCACACCCCTTTAAATTTTTCACTTTTTGCTTCATTGCAGCTATTTGGTAAATTCAAAAAAGTATTTTTTTTCTCATTAATGTACACTCTGCATCCCATTAATTAAAAAAGAAAAAACTGAAATATCACATGGTTATAAGTATTCAGACCCTTTGCTTAGTGTTGAGTAGAAGCACCCTTTTAAGCTAGTACAGCCATGAGTCTTTTTGGGAATGATGCAACAAGTTTTTCACACCTGGATTTGGGGATCATCTGCCATTCTTCCTGGCAGATCCTCTCCAGTTCCGTCAGGCTGGATGGTGAACGTTGGTGGACTGCCATTTTCAGGTCTCTCCAGAGATTCTCAATTGGGTTTAGGTCAGGGCTCTGGATGGGCCAGTCAAGAATTGTCACAGAGTTGCTTTGAAGCCACTCCTTTGTTATTTTAGCTGTGTGCTTAGGGTCATTGTCTTGTTGGAAGGTGAAGCTTCATCCAAGTCTGAGGTCCAGAGCACTCTGAAAGAGGTTTTCATCCAGGATATCTCTGGACTTGGCCACATTCATGTTTCCTTCAATGACAACCAGTCGTCATGTTACTGCACCTGAAAAACACCCCCATAGCATGATGCTGCCACCACCATGTTTCACTGTTGGGATTGTATTAGGCAGGTGATGAGAAGCGCCACGTTTTCTCCACACATACCGCTTAGAATTATCACCAAAAAGGTTTATCTCGTCAACCCAGAGAATCTTATTTCTCATAGTCTGGGAGTCCTTCATGTGTTTTTTAACAAACTCTAAGCAGGTTTTCATATGTTTTGCACTGAGGAGAGGCTTCCGTCGGGCCACTCTGCCATAGTGGCCCTACTGGTGAAGGGCTGCAGTGATAGTTGACTGTGGAACTTTCTCCCATCTCCTTACTGCATCTATGGAGCTCAGACACAGTGATCATGGGGTTCTTCTATACCTCTCTCACCAAGGCTCTTCTCCAATGAATGCTCAGTTTGGCTGGATGGCCAGTCTAGGAAGACTTCTGGTGGTCCCAAACTTCTTCCAATTTAAGGATTATGGAGGCCACTGTGCTTTTAGGAACCTTGAGTACTGCAGAAATTCTGCTGTAACCTTGACCAGATCTGTGCCTTGCCACAATTCTGTCTCTGAACTCCTAGGCCAGTTCCTCTGACCTCATGATTTTCATTTGGTCTGACATGCACTGTGAGCTGTGAGGTCTTAAATAGACAGGTGTGTGCCTTTCCAAATCAAGTCCTATCAGTCTAGTTAAACACAGCTGGACTCCAATGAAGGAGTAGAGCCATCTGAAGGAGGATCACAAGGAAATGGACAGTATTTGACTTAAATATGAGCATCTAAGCAAAGGGTCTGAATACTTATGACCAATCCATGTGATATTTCAGTTTTTCTACATTTTTGTGTTTTTCAGTCAAGATGGGGTGGAGAGTGTACAAAAATGTGAAAAAAATTAACTTTTATTTAATTAACCAAATGGCTGCAATGAAACAAAGAGTGAAAAATTTAAAGGGGTATGAATACTTTCCGTACCCACTGTAACTCTCAACCAGGCCGACCAAGTTATCTGCATTCTGTGGGTCACCTTGGGCAACCCAGGTTTTTATTGGCCAGGGGAGGGAGTGGACGAACCTGTCCACTGTCCATCACCCCACACTCACCAATTGGGCTGGACTTGAAGTCTCTGGCTGTAGCCACTTTTGAACCAGGTGCAATAGATCAAACATCTAGGAGCGAGGAGGTTTGCTGCCAGCATACGCCCAGCAGTAGCCCTTACCGACATTGTCAGTCCCAGATGTGCCAGAATTTCATTTTTTAATTTGCCATACTCTTTGGCATCCTGGAGGGCTAGGTCGTAATACACAACAAACAATAAATAATAATAATAATACACCTTTTAAGGTTCACTAGTCAAATAGGGGGCCAGCACCTCTGCCCACTGCTCTGGAGGTAGCCTCTCACGCTCGGCTACAGGCTCGAACACAGTCAAAAAAGCATCAATATCATCCCCCGGGGTCATTTTCTGTATGGCTCGTCTTACCGTTTTCCGGATGTGCGCATCATCACCTGGAGATGGAGAGGAGACTGCCGGCCTTACACGAAACGCCTCTGAAAGGAGCTCCATTTGCCATGTTATTGCCTCCTGATCCTGTTGCTGCTGCTTCATTTGGTGTTGAAGCTGCTAACAGCTTATTCGTCTCCTGCTGCGCCACTTGCTGCTGTTGACTGGTGAGCTGGTGTTGCTGCTGTACTTGGATGAGATGTTTCACAAGCTCCTCCTTGCTTGTTCCTGGAATGCTTCCCGCGCTCAAAACACCACGTGTGTGGGGTTGACTCACTCAGCTGCTTTCCCAGGTAGATACAGGAAATGTTCTGGTAGATGTTCACCTGCTGGTTTATTGTGGATAGCATAAATCTTGGCAGGGTTCAGCAAAATAAAGACACATATTACTTTCCCTGCAGGGTGCACCTGCAGTTAACCCCCACAAATCTTTAGCTCCCCCAGAAGCTGTGAGGGAGTTCCTGCTCTCCCAAGGCACAGCACCGCCTGACTCATGTTCAGGTATTTAACAACTCATGTGATGGTCATATGACCTTGACCTTGCACAGGTCCTGTCAGGAATCTGGAGATACGGTGGACCTCCAACCACCAGCTCTATGGAGGTCCACTAAAACCAGCCCATAACATACTGTAAATTCCTTTTAACCCTCTCAGCACTTGGCATGCTGGAGAAAAAAAATCTGATTTTACATCACTGACCGCAGTATGTGCAGTGACTAGTGTTGAGCGATACCTTCCGATATCCAGAAGTATCGGATTGGATCGGCCGATATCCCAAAAATATCGGATATCGCCGATACCGATACCCGATACCAATGCAAGTCAATGGGACACAAATATCGGAATGTAAATAAGCCCTTTCTGTGCTTCTATATCCTGTTCCGGAGGGGGGAAGAGAGTGGGCGGTGCGTGGGCGGACACTGTGCGTGTCTGTGTGTGCAGGCGGGGTCTGTGCGGGCCTGCCGGGGATCTGTACGGGTGTCTCGGGGCTCTTTGTGGGCTGCCGGGGGTCTGTGTGTGCCTGCCGGGGCTATGTGCGGGCTGCCGGGGGACTGTGCGGGCCTGTCGGGGCTCTGTGCTGCCTGCCGGGGCTATGTTCAGGCTGCCGGGGATCTGTGCGGGCCAGTCGAGGCTCTGTTCTGCCTGCCGGGGCTATGTGCGGGCTGCCGGGGGACTGTGCGGGCCTGTCGGGGCTCTGTGCTGCCTGCCGGGGCTATGTTCAGGCTGCCGGGGATCTGTGCGGGCCAGTCGAGGCTCTGTTCTGCCTGCCGGGGCTATGTGCGGGCTGCCGGGGCTCTGTGCGGGCCTGCCGGGGCTCTGTGCTGCCTGCCGGGGCTATGTGCGGTCTGCCGGAGCTCTATGCGGGCCTGCTGGGGCTCTGTGCTGCCTGCCAGGGCTATGTGCGGGCTGCCAGGGCTATGTGCGGGCTGCCGGGGCTATGTGCGGGCTGCCGGGGCTATGTGCGGGCCTGCCGGGGCTCTGTGCTGCCTGCCCGGGCTCTGTGCGGGCTGCCGGGGCTCTGTGCGGGCTGCCAGGGCTCTGTGCGTGTGTGCAGGCATCGTCCTATGGGATCACAAGTCCCATCGGACGATGCCTGCTACAGTGACAGTGATTGACACATTAGCCAATGATGGGACAGTAGTAGTCCCATCATCCAGCTAATGTGTTAAATGTAAAAAAAAAAAAAATACTACATACATACTACATACATGCTACATACATACTACATGCTACATACATACTACATACTACATACATACTACATACATACATACATTCTACATACATACTACATACATTACATGCATACTACATACATACTACATACATACTACATACATTACATACATACTACATACATACTACATACATACTACATACATACATACTACATAAATACATACATACTACATACATACATACATACTACATACATACTACATGCAATACATTCATACATTACATACAATACATACATATAGACATACAGTACATTAAACATAGATTACATACTCACCATTACTTGTCACTTTGTTCCCCGAAGCCAGTGTCATCTGTAAAAAAGATTAAAATAACAAACAACCAATATACTCCCTGTCCGCAGTAATCCACGAGTGTCCCACGACGATCTCCCGTGGAGAATGGCAGCATCAGCTGATGCGACCGCTCTCCAGGGACTCCAGGAATACAATGACGGGAGGAAGGTATCCTTCCGCACTGTATTCCTCCGCCGCTGTAAAAAAATAGTCCCTAGTCTCACTTTATGCCATTGTTGTGTGAGAAATTTTCCCACGCAGCAATTGCCATAAAGTGAGACTCAGAGGTTACTATAGTTCACTGATGCACTGCAAGAGCCATTGTCTCCTGTCAGTGTGTGACTGGAGGTCCTATAGAGCAGTGACATCACACGATGTCAATGTTCTATAGGGGAGATCATCGTGGGACACTCGTTATTAATTGGACTACGGCGGACAGGTAGTATACGGTTTATTATTTTACGTTTTTTGCAGGCGCTGAAGTATGGTAAGTATGGTGAAATGAAGAATATTAAAAAACTTTTTCCTCAATGTGTGTGTGTTTATTAACCCTTTACTAGTATTGGATTAATAATGGATAGGCGTCTTATTGATGCCTCTCCGTTATTAACCCGGCTTAATGTCACCTTATGATAGCAAAGTGACATTAACCCTTTATTACCCCATATCCCATCACAACACGGGAGTGGGAAGAGAGTAAAAAAAAAAAGTGGAAAAAAACAGTGTGGGCTCCTGTGCAATTTTCTGCACCAGAGGGGAATAGCCGACGGCCGGGGGCCAATGTTTGTAGCCTGCTATGAATATCAGCCCGCAGCTGTCTGCGTAGCCTTTACTGGCTATTAAAATAGGGGGACCCCCCAAAAAATGATTTGGGGTCCCCTATATTTTATAGCCAGAAAGGCTACGCAGACAGCTGCGGGCTGATATTCATAGCCTAGAGGGAGGCCATAGATATTGCCCCCCCCAGCTACAAATACCAGTCCACAGCCGCCCCAGAAATGGCGCATCTGTAAGATGTGCCAATTCCGGCACTTAGCCCCTCTCTTCCCACTCCCGTGTAGCGGTGGGATGTGGGGTAATAAGGGGTTAATGTCACCTTGCTATCATAAGGTGACATTAAGCTGGGTTAATAACGGAGAGGCGTCAATAAGACGCCTATCCATTATTAATCCAATACTAGTACAGGGTTAATAAAACACACACACATTAGGAAAAAAGTATTTTAATATTCTTCATTTCACCATACTTACCATATTTCAGCGCCTGCAAAAAACGTAAAATAATAAACCATATACTACCTGTCCGCCGTAGTCCAATTAATAACGAGTAGTGTTGAGCATTCCGATGCTGCAAGTATCGGGTATCGGCCGATACTTGCTGTATCGGAATTCCGATACCGGGATTCCGATACTCTTGTGGTATCGGGTATCGGGTATCGGAACAACATTAATGTTAAAATGTGTAAAATAGAGAATTAAAATAAAAAATATCGCTATACTCACCTGTCCGACGCAGCCGGGACCTCAGCGCAGGAACCGGCAGCGTTGTTTGTTTAAAATTCCCGCTTTTACATGGTTACGCGAAGTCCCGGCTTGTGATTGGTCAGGGCGGCCATGTTGCCGGGCCGCGGACCAATCACAGCAAGCCGTGACGAAAATACGTCACGGCTTGCTGTGATTGGTCCGCGTTCCGGCAACATGGCCGCCATTAACCAATCACAAGCCGTGACGTCACGGGAGGCTGGAAACGCGCTCATTTTAAAAAGGGCGCGTGTCCAGCCTCCCGTGACGTCACGGCTTGTGATTGGTTGCGTCGCGGTCAACCAATCACAAGCCGGGAGGCTGGACACGCGCCCATTTCAAAATGAGCGCGTCCAGCCTCCCGGCTTGTGATTGGTTGATCGCGGCGCAACCAATCACAAGCCGTGACGTCACGGGAGGCTGGACACGCGCCCATTTTAAAATGAGCGCGTGTCCAGCCTCCCGTGACGTCCCGGCTTGTGATTGGTCAGGGCGGCCATATTGCCGGGACGCGGACCAATCACAGCAAGCCGTGACGTAATTTCGTCACGGCTTGCTGTGATTGGTCCGCGTCCCGGCAACATGGCCGACCTGACCAATCACAAGCCGGGAATTCACGTAACCAAGTAATAGCGCGATTTTTAAACAAACAAAGCTGCCGGTTCCCTCGCTGAAGTCCCGGCTGCGTCGGACAGGTGAGTATAGCAATATTTTTTATTTTAATTCTTTCTTTTACACATTTATATGGTTCCCAGGGCCTGAAGGAGAGTTTCCTCTCCTTCAGACCCTGGGAACCATCAGGAATACCGTCCGATACTTGAGTCCCATTGACTTGTATTGGTATCGGGTATCGGTATCGGATTGGATCCGATACTTTGCCGGTATCGGCCGATACTTTCCGATACCGATACTTTCAAGTATCGGACGGTATCGCTCAACACTAATAACGAGTGTCCCATGACGATCTCCCCTATAGAACAGTGACATCTGGTGATGTCACTGCTCTATAGGACCTTCAGTGACACACTGACAGGAGACAATGGCTCCTGCAGTGCATCACTGAACTATAATAACCTCTGAGTCTCACTTTATGGCAATTGCTGCGTGGGAAAATTTCTCACACAGCAATGGCATAAAGTGAGACTATTTTTTTTACAGCAGCAGAGGAATACAGTGCAGAAGGATACCTTCCTCCTGTCATTGTCATATTGGTTGTTTGTTATTTTAATCTTTTTTACAGATGACACTAGCTTCGGGGAACAAAGTGGCAAGTGATGGTGAGTATGAACTCTATGTTTAATGTACTGTATGTCTATATGTATGTATTGTATTTAATGTATGAATGTATTGTATGTAGTATGCATGTAGTATGTATGTAATGCATGTAGTATGTATGTAATGTATGTAGTATGTATGTAGTATGTATGTTGCATGTATGTATGTAGTATGTATGTGTGTAGGATGTAGTATGTATGTAGCATGTAGTATGTATGTAGCATGTATGTAGTATGTATGTAGTATGTATGTAGCATGTATGTAGCATGTAGTATGTAGCATGTATTTAGCATGTAGTATGTATATAGTATGTATGTAGCATGCATGTAGTATGTATGTAGTATGTATGTAGTATGTAGCATGTATGTAGCATGTATGTAGCATGTAGTATGTATGTAGTATGTATGTAGTATGTAGTATGTATGTAGCATGTAGTATGTATGTAGTATGTAGCATGTATACAGCATGTATGTAGCATGTATGTAGTATGTATGTAGCATGTATGTAGTATTTTTTTTACATTCAACACATTAGCCGGATGATGGGACTACTACTGTCCCATTATTGGCTAATGTGTCAATCACTGTCATTGTAGTAGGCATCGTCCGCTGGGACTTGTAGTCCCATCGGACGATGCCTGCACAGACACAAAGACCCCCGGCAGCCCGCACAGACCCCCAAAAGGCCCGCACACACCCCGCGGCAGGCCGCACAGACCCCTGAGAGGCCGCACAGACCGCCGGCAGCTCGCACAGAGCCCTGGCAGGCACGCACAGACCCCCCACGGTCCCGCACAGACCCCGCCTGAACAGAGACACGCAGTCTCCGCCCACGCACCGCCCACACTCCATTATAGTGCATTATTGCACTATAGGAACTTTCGATTACGGTATCCGATATCGCAAAAATATCGGAACTCGGTATCGGAATTCCGATACAGCGAATATCGTCGATAACAGATATTTGCAGTATTGGAATGCTCAACACTAGCAGTGACACCTATCTCCCTTCATATACTGTGCCAGTGACTGTCACAATATATATATATATATATATATATATACAGTTAGGTCCATATATATTTGGACAGAGACAACCTTTTTCTAATTTTGGTTATAGACATTACCACAATGAATTTTAAACAAAACAATTCAGATGCAGTTGAATTTCAGACTTTCAGCTTTCATTTGAGGGTATCCACATTAAAATTGGATGAAGGGTTTAGGAGCTTCCGCTCCTTAACATGTGCCACCCTGTTTTTAAAGGGACCAAAAGTAATTGGACAATTGACTCCAAGGCTATTTCATGGACAGGTGTGGGCAATCCCTTCATTATGTCATTCTGAATTAAGCAGATAAAAGGCCTGGAGTTGATTTGAGGTGTGGTGCTTGCATTTGGAAGGTTTTGCTGTGAAGTAAACATGCGGTCAAAGGAGCTCTCCATGCAGGTGAAACAAGCCATCCTTAAGCTGCGAAAACAGAAAAAAAAACATCTGAAAAATTGCTACAATATTAGGAGTGGCAAAATCTACAGTTTGGTACATCCTGAGAAAGAAAGAAAGAAAGCACTGGTGAACTCATCAATGCAAAAAGACCTGGGTGCCCATGGAAGACAACAGCGGTGGATGATCGCAGAATAATCTCCATGGTGAAGAGAAACCTCTTCACAACAGCCAACCAAGTGAACAGCACTCTCCAGGAGGTCGGCGTATCAATATCCAAATCTACCATAAAGAGAAGACTGCATGAAAGTAAATACAGAGGGTTCACTGCACGGTGCAAGCCACTCATAAGCATCAAGAATAAAAAGGCTATACTGGACTTTGCTAAAAAACATCTAAAAAAGCCAGCACAGTTCTGGAAGAACATTCTTTGGACAGATGAAACCAAGATCAACCTCTACCAGAATGATGGAAAGAGAAAAGTATGGCAAAGGCGTGGTACAGCTCATGATCCAAAGCATACCACATCATCTGTAAAACACGGCGGAGGCAGTGTGATGGCTTGGGCATGCATGGCTGCCAGTGGCACTGGGTCACTAGTGTTTATTGATGATGTGACACAGGACAGAAGCAGCCGAATGAATTCTGAGGTATTCAGAGCCATATTGTGTGCTCAGATCCAGCCAAATGCAGCCAAACTGGTTGGTTGTCGTTTCATACTACAGATGGACAATGACCCAAAACATAAAGCCAAAGCAACTCAGGAGTTTATTAAAGCAAAGAAGTGGAATATTCTTGAATGGCCAAGTCAGTCACCTGATCTGAACCCAATTGAGCATGCATTTCACTTGTTATAGACTAAACTTCAGACAGAAAGGCCCATAAACAAACAGCAACTGAAAACCACTGCAGTGAAGGCCTGGCAGAGCATCAAAAAGGAGGAAACACAGCGTCTGGTGATGTCCATGAGTTCAAGACTTCAGGCAGTCATTGCCAACAAAGGATTTTCAACCAAGTACTAGAAATGAACATTTTATTTACAATTATTTAATCTGTCCAATTACTTTTGGTCCCTTTAAAAACAGGGTGGCACATATTAAGGAGCTGAAACTCCTAAACCCTTCATCCAATTTTAATGTGGATACCCTCAAATGAAAGCTGAAAGTCTGAACTTCAACTGCATCTGAATCGTTTTGTTTAAAATTTATTGTGGTAATGTCTAGAACCAAAATTAGAATAATGCTGTCACTGTCCAGATATATATGGACCTAACTGTATATATCTCTGGCAATAATTAAGAGACCACCACATCAAAACCCTGTCATGGGCAGCCCAATCTCCAGACCTGAACCCCAATGATATTCTCTGGGACGTAATCAAGAGGATGATCAGGGCCGTATTTGCCACTAGGCACGAGAGGGCACGTGCCTAGGGTGCCAGGATGCGGGGGGCAGCAGCTGAGCAAGGGGTTTTTTTAGTTTTTTTTTTAAAGGTCTGTAGTCAACCGCACTCCCA
The DNA here is from genome assembly GCF_051348905.1 of Ranitomeya variabilis. Classification (NCBI taxonomy): domain Eukaryota; kingdom Metazoa; phylum Chordata; class Amphibia; order Anura; family Dendrobatidae; genus Ranitomeya; species Ranitomeya variabilis. Next base: position 382,957,548 of record NC_135235.1, on the reverse strand, counting down.
CCTCCCCCTGCCTGCCCATACTCACCCTCCTCCAGCAGTGCCTGCAGCTCCCATGGTCTCAGCGCTGGCAGCTCGTCCTGTTCTCAGTGGTCACATGGTACCGCTCATTAAGGTGATGAATATGGACGCATATTCATTACTTTGATGAGCGGTACCATGTGACCACTCACACAGGAAAAAGTTGCCGCCAGGAGTCGGGACATAGAATTTGATGCAGGGAGTTCAGCACGCTGTGAGGAGGGTGAGTATGATGGCCTGCCGCCCGGAGGAGTATGATGGAGGACGGCGGGGAATATGAAGGAGGACGGGGAGTGTGAAGGAGGACGAGGGAGGAAGCAGGAGAACGGGGGAGTATGAAGGAGGATGGGGGAGTATGAAGGAGGACAGGGGAGGATGCAGGGGGATGGGGGAGTATGAAGGAGGATGGGCAGGATGCAGGAGGACGGGAGAGTATGAAGGAGGACGGGGAAGGATGCAGGAGGACGGGGGAGTATTCAGGAGGACGGGGGAGTATTCAGGAGGAGGGGGGAGGATGCAGGAGGACAGGGGAGTGTGAAGGAGGATGGGGGAGGATGTAGGAGGACGGGGGAGTATGAAGGAGGATGGGGAGGATGCAGGAGGATGGGGGAGTATGAAGGAGGACGGGGGAGGATGCAGGAGGACGGTGGAGTATGAAGGAGGACGGGGAGTATGAAGGAGGACGGGGGAGGAAGCAGGAGAACGGGGGAGTATGCAGGAGGACGGGGGAGTATGAAGGAGGATGGAAGAGGATGCAGGAGGACGGGGGAGGATGCAGGAGGACGGGGAGTATTATTGAGGATGGGCGAGAATGTAGGAGGACAGGGAGGATGCAGGAGGATGGGGAGAATGAAGGAGGATGGGGGAGTATGAAGGAGGACGGGGGAGTATGAAGGAGGACTGGGGAGTATGAAGGAGGACGAGGGAGTATGAAGGAGGACGGGGAGGAAGCAGGAGAATGGGGGAGTATGCAGGAGGACGGGGGAGTATGAAGGAGGACGGGGAGTATGAAAGAGGACGGGTGAGGATGCAGAAGGACGGGGGAGTATTCAGGAGGACGGGGGAGTATGCAGGAGGACGGGGGAGAATGAAGGAGGACAGGGAGGATGCAGGAGGACAGGAGAGTATGAAGGAGGACGGGAAAGGATGCAAGAGGAAGGGGGAGTATGCAGGAGGATGGGGGAGTGTGAAGGAGGATGGGGGAGGATTTAGGAGGACGGGGGAGTATGAAGGAGGATGGGGAGGATGCAGGAGGATGGGGGAGTATTCTCAAGGACGGGGGAGGATGCAGGAAGATAGGGGAGTATTATTGAGGATGGGGGAGGATGCAGGAGGATGATGGAGTATTCAGGAGGACGGGGGAGGATGCAGGAGGACAGGGGAGTATAAAGGAGGATGGGGAGTATGAAGGAGGACAGGGGAGGATGCAGGGGGATGGGGGAGTATGAAGGAGGACGGGCAGGATGCAGGAGGACGGGGAGTATGCAGGGGGATGGGAGAGTATGCAGTAGGACGGGGGAGTATTCAGGAGGATGGGGAGTATGAAGGAGGACGGGTGAGGATGCAGAAGGTCGGGGGAGTATACAGGAGGACGGGGAGAATGAAGGAGGACAGGGAGGATGCAGGAGGACAGGAGAGTATGAAAGAGGATGGGGAAGGATGCAGGAGGACGGGGAGTATGCAGAAGGATGGGTGAGTATGCAGGAGGACGCAGGAGTATTCAGGAGGACAGGGGCAGTATTCAGGAGGACGGGGAAGGATGCAGGAGGACGGCGGAGTGTGAAGGAGGATGGGGGAGGATTTACGAGGACGGGGGAGTATGAAGGAGGATGGGGGAGGAGGCAGGAGGACGGGGGAGTATTCAGGAGGACGGGGGAGGATGCAGGAGGACGGGGGAGTATTATTGATGACGGGGGAGGATGCAGGAGGATGGGGGAGTATTCAGGAGGACGGGGGAGGATGCAGGAGGACAGGGGAGTATAAAGGAGGACGGGGGAGTATAAAGGAGGACAGGGGAGTATGAAGGAGGATGGGGGAGTATGAAGGAGGACAGTGGAGTATGCAGGATGACTGGAGGGTATGAAGGAGGATGGGGAGGATGCAGGAGGATGGCAGAGTATGAAGGAGGACGGGGGAGTATGAAGGAGGATGGGGGAGTATGAAGGAGGACGGGGGAGGAAGCATGAGAACAGGGGAGTATGCAGGAGGACAGGGGAGTATGAAGGAGGACGAGGGAGTATGAAGGAGGACGGGTGAGGATGCAGAAGGACGGGGGAGTATGAAGGAGGACGGGGGAGTATGCAGGAGGACGGGGGAGTATGAAGGAGGACAGGGAGGATGCAGGAGGATGGGAGAAAATGAAGGAGGATGGCGAAGGATGCAGGAGGACGGGGAGTATGAAGGAGGACGGGGGAGTATGCAGGAGGACGGGTGAGTATTCAGGAGGATGGGGGAGGATGCAGGAGGACGGGGGAGTTTGAAGGAGGATGGGGGAGGATTTAGGAGGACGGAGGAGTATGAAGGAGGATGGGGGAGGATGCAGGAGGACGGGGGAGTATTCAGGAGGCCGGGGGAGGATGCAGGAGGACGGGGGAGTATTATTGAGGACGGGGGAGGATGCATTAGAATGGGGGAGTATGAAGGAGGACGGGGGAGTATGAAGGAGGAAGGGGGAGGAAGCAGGAGAATGGGGGAGTATGCAGGAGGATGGAGGAGTATGAAGGAGGACGGGGGAGTATGAAGTAGGATGGAAAGGATGCAGGAGGACGAGGGAGTATTCAGTAGGACGGAGGAGGATGCAGGAGGACGGGGGAGTATTATTGAGGACGAGGGAGTATGTAGGAGGATGGGGGAGGATGAAGGAGGACGGGGGAGTATGAAGGAGGACGGGGAAGTATGAAGGAGGACGGGGTGTATGAAGGAGGACTGGGGAGTATAAATGAGGTCGGGGAAGTATGAAGGAGGACGGGGGAGGAAGCAGGAGAACGGGGGAGTATGCAGGAGGACGGGGGAGTATGAAGGAGGACGGGGAGTATGAAGGAGGACGGGTGAGGATGCAGAAGGATGGGGGAGTATGATGGAGGACGGGGGAGTATGCAGGAGGACGGGGAGACTGAAGGAGGACAGGGAGGATGCAGGAGGACAGGAGAATATGAAGGAGGACAGGGAAGGATGCAGGAGGATGTGGGAGTATGTAAGAGGATGGGGGAGTATGCAGGAGTACGGAGGATTATTCATGAGGACGGGGGAGTATTCAGGAGGACGGGGGAGGATGCAGGAGGACGGGGGAGTGTGAAGGAGGATGGGGGAGGATTTAGGAGGACGGGGGAGTATGAAGGAGGATGGGGGAGGATGCAGGAGGATGGGGGAGTATTCAGGAGGACAGGGGAGGATGCAGGACGACGGGGGAGTATTATTGAGGACGGGGGAGGATGCAGGAGGATGGCGGCACATGAAGGAGGACGGGGGAGGATGCAGGAGGACGGGGGAATATAAAGGAGGACAGTGGAGTATGCAGGATGACCGAAGAGTATGAAGGAGGATGGGGTGTATGAAGGAGGATGGGGGAGTATGAAGGAGGACAGTGGAGTATGCAGGATGACCGGAGAGTATGAAGGAGGACGGGGGAGGATGCAGGAGGATGGGGGAGTAGGAAGGAGGACGAGGGAGTATGAAGGAGGATGGGGGAGTTTGAAGGAGGATGGTGGAGTATGAAGGAGGACGTTGGAGGAAGCAGGGGAGTGGGGGAGTATGCAGGAGGATGGGGGAGTATGAAGGATGACGAGGGAGTAAGAAGGAGGACGGGTGAGGATGCAGAAGGATGGGGGAGTATGAAGGAGGACGGGGGAATGTGCAGGAGGACGGGGGAGTATGAAGGAGGACAGGAAGGATGCAGGAGGATGGGAGAGTATGAAGGAGGACCGGGAAGGATGCAGGAGGACGGGGAGTATGCAGGAGGACGGGGGAGTATGCAGGAGGACGGGGGAGTATTATTGAGGACGGGGGAGGATGCAGGAGAATAGGGGAGTATGAAGGAGGACGGGGAAGGAATGCAGGAGGACGGGGGAGTATAAAGGAGGACGGGGGAGTATGAAGGAAGATGGGGGTGTATGAAGGAGGATGGGAGAGTATGCAGGGTGACCAGAGAGTATGAAGGAGGACGGGGGAGGATGCAGGAGGATGGGGGAGTATGAAGGAGGACGGGGGAGTATGAAGGAGGACGAGGGAGGAAGCAGGAGAACGGGGGAGTATGCAGGAGGACAGGGGAGTATGAAGGAGGACGGGGGAGTATGAAGGAGGATGGGTGAGGATGCAGAAGGACGGGGGAGTATGAAGGAGGACGGGGGAGTATGCAGGAGGACGGGGGAGTATGAAGGAGGACAGGGAGGATGAAGGAGGATGGGAGAGTATGAAGGAGGACGGGGCAGGATGCAGGAGGACGGGGAGTATGCAGGAGGACGGGAGTATGCAGGAGGATGGGGGAGTATGCAGGAGGATGGGGGAGTTTTCAGGAGGACCGGGGAGTATTCAGGAGGACAGTGGAGGATGCAGGAGGACGGGGAGTGTGAGGGAGGATGGGGGAGGATTAAGGAGGACAAGGGAGTTTGAAGGAGGATGGGGGAGGATGCAGGAGGACGGGGGAGTATTTTGGAGGACGGGGGAGGATGCAGGAGGACAGGGGAGTATAAAGGAGGACGGGGGAGTATGAAGGAGGATGGGAGAGTATGAAGGAGGATGGGAGAGTATGAAGGAGGACAGGGGAGTATGAAGGATTACCAGAGAGTATGAAGGAGGACAGGGGAGGATGCAGGAGAATGGGGGAGGATGCAGGAGGATGGGGGAGTATGCAGGAGGACGGGGAGAATGCAGGAGGACGGGGGAGTATGCAGGAGGACGGGAGAGTCTGAAGGAGGACAGGGAAGGATGCAGGAGGACGGGGGAGTATGCAGGAGGACAGGGGAGTATACAGGAGGACGGGGAGTATTCAGGAGGATGAGGGAGGATGCAGGAGGATGGGGGAGTGTGAAGGAGGATGGGGGAGGATTTAGGAGGATGGGGGAGTATGAAGGAGGATAGGGGAGGATGCAGGAGGACGGGGGAGTATTATTGAGGACGGGGGAGTATGAAGGAGGATGGGGGAGTATGAAGGAGGACAGGGGAGTATGCAGGATGATCGGAGAGTATGAAGGAGGACGGGGGAGGATGCAGGAGGACCGGGGAGGATGCAGGAGGATGGGGGAGTATGCAGGAGGATGGGGAGGATGCAGGAGGATGGGGGATTATGCAGGAGGACGGGAGAGTATGAAGGAGGACAGGGAAGGATGCAGGAGGATGGGGGAGTATGCAGGAGGACGGGGGAGTATACAGGAGGACGGGGGAGTATTTAGGAGGACGGGGGAGGATGCAGGAGGGCGGGGGAGTGTGAAGGAGGACGGGGAGGATGTAGGAAGACAGGGGAGGATGAGGGAGGATGGGGAGGATGCAGGAGGACGGGGAGTATGAAGGAGGGTGGGGGAGGATGCAGGAGGACGGGGGAGTATTATTGAGGATGGGGGAGGATGCAGGAGGACAGGGGAGTATGACGGAGGACGGGGAAGGATGCAAGAGGACGGGGGAGTATGAAGGAGGATGGGGGAGTATGAAGGAGGACGGGGGGAGTATGCAGGATGACCAGAGAGTATGAAGGAGGACGGGGGAGGATGCAGGAGGACGGGGGAGTATGAAGGAGGATGGGGGAGGCTGCAGGAGGTTGGGGGAGGATGCAGGAGGACGGGGGAGGATACAGGAGTATGGGGGAGGGTGAAGGAGGAAGGGGGAGGGTGAAGGAGGACAGGGGAATATGCAGGAGGACAGGGGAGTATGCAGGAGGACGGGGAGTATGAAGGAGGATGGGGGAGTATGAAGGAGGACGGGGGAGTATGCAGGAGGACGGGGGATTATGAAGGAGGACGGGGGAGTATGAAGGAGGACGGGTGAGGATGCAGAAGGATGGGGGAGTATGAAGGAGGATGGGGGAGTATGCAGGAGGACAGGGGAGTATGAAGGAGGACATGGAGGATGAAGGAGGATGGGAGAGTATGAAGGAGGACGTGGAAGGATGCAAGAGGAAGGGGAGTATGCAGAAGGATGGGGGAGTATTCAGGAGGACGGGGGAGTATTCAGGGGGACGGGGAAGGATGCAGGAGGACAGGGGAGTGTGAAGGAGGATGGGGAGGATTTAGGAGGACGGTGGAGTGTGAAGGAGGATTGGGGAGGATGCCGGAGGGCGGGGGAGTATTCAGGAGGACGGGGAGGATGCAGGAGGACGGGGGAGTATTATTGAGGACGGGGGAGGATTCAGGAGGATGGGGGAGTATGAAGGAGGATGGGGAGGATGCAGGAGGACGGGGGAGTATAAAGGAGGATGGGGGAGTATGAAGGACAGGGGAGTATGCAGGATGACCGGAGAGTATGAAGGAGGACGGGGGAGGATGCAGGAGGACGGGGGAGGATGCAGGAGGACGGGGAGGATGCAAGAGGATGGGAGAGTATGAAGGAGGACAGGGAAGGATGCAGGAGGACGGGGGAGTATGCAGGAGGACGGGGGAGTATGCAGGAGGACGGGGGAGTATTCAGGATGACGGGGGCGGATGCAGGAGGACGGGGGAGTGTGAAGTAGGACGGGGGAGGTTGTAGGAGGACGGGGGAGTATGAAGGAGGATGGGGAGGATGCAAGAGGACGGGGAGTATGAAGGAGGACGGGGGAGGATGCAGGAGGACGGGGGAGTATTATTGAGGACGGGGGAGTATGAAGGAGGACAGAGGAGGATGCAGGAGGACGGGGGAGTATTATTGAGGACGGGGGAGTATGAAGGAGGACGGGGGAGGATAAAGGAGGACGGGGGAGTATGAAGGAGGACGGGGGAGTATGAAGGAGGATGGGAGAGTATGCAGGATGACTAGAGAGTATGTAGGAGGACGGGGGAGGATGCAGGAGGACGGGGGAGTATGAAAGAGAATGGGGGAGGATGCAGGAGGATGCGGGAGGATGCAGGAGGATGGGGGAGGATACAGGAGTACGGGGGAGGGTGAAGGAGGACGTTGGAGGGTGAAGGAGGACGGAGAGGGCGAAGGAGGATGGGGAGGATGAAGGAGGACAGGGGAGCCAGGCATATAAGGAAGGGAGGGGGGAGCAGAGCCACACATATAAGGATGGGAGGGGGGAGCAGAGCCACGGATATAAGGATGGTAGGGGGAGCAGAGCCACACATATAAGGATGGGAGGGGGGAGCAGAGCCACGCATATAAGGATGGGAGGGGTGAGCAGAGCCACGCATACAAGATAGGAGGGGGGAGCAGAGCCACGCATACAAGATCGGAGGGGGGAGCCATGCATATAACAGGGGGAGCCACACAGAGCAGGACAAGAGGGGGGAGCCACACATGATGGACAGTGATGAGGGGACAATACATACCTGGCTTATACTCGAGTCGATAAGCTTACCCTGTTTTTTGTGGCAAAATTAGGTGCCTCGGCTTATACTGGGGTCGGCTTATACTCGAGTATATACGGTGTGTAATATATACACATGTATGTGTGTGTGGCTGTATCTATATAGCTTTGTCTCCATAAAAAGAGGGGGGCCTAGGCACAGTTCTTGCACAGGGCCCCAAGCTGTCAGTGTCCGCCCCTGCCCAGGTAACAATTGTACTTGCATCTTACAGAAGTGAGTACAATTAAGGCTCTGACTGCTGGGTCAGAGCGACGTGAGCAGCGTGATCAGATCATGTGATCATGCTGCTGACGTCGCTCACTTGCACTGCAGAGGCACTGGTGGTAAGTGCCCCAGTGAAGCAGAAGACACCGAAGATTAAGTGCACGGGGGGGGGGTGACAATTTGAGTGGGGATGGGGGGATTTATTATGTGTGGTGAGAATTGGAGTGGAGATGGGGGTGCTTAATGTGTGGGGTGAGATATAAGGATACAAAATGAAGTGCAAAGGGTGAGATGGGGAAACAGTACTGGGGGAATGGGGGCATGTATGAGGAAACAGTATGGGGAGATGGGTGCAGACAGTATAGGGAGCGGACGGGGGAATGTATGCAGACACAGTATGTGTAGCGATGTGAAAAATGTATGTGGACAGAGTACGGGGATTGAGGGTTATGGGATATGTTCAGACACAGTATGGGGAGTCAGGTGAGCAGGCAGTATAGAAAGTGAAGGGTTAAATATATGAGGAGACAGTATGTTCAACAGGGGGATGTGAGAGGAGACAGTATGAGGAGGGAGGGGAATAGTGTGAGGAGACAGTATGGGGGGAGAAAAGTGAGTGGGCACAGAATAGAAACTGAGTAGTGGGGGTTTAGCATGGAGGGACAGTGTAAGGGCACACTCAGGAGGGGACAGTATACCAAGGAGGGGGAGTGTGATGAGAGAGTACAGGATAAATACTGGGCCCTATAGGGGGGACACAGTATGAGAGGACAGTGTGAAGAGGGGGCTGGTATGGAAAGGAGAGGTCAGTGTGAAGAGCATGTACCAAAAGGGGGAGTGTGTGGGGGTCATATTTTGTGCAGACAATATAGTGAGGGGCAATTTTTTATACAGGAGCATTATAATGACACTTGTATCTTTAAGGGCATCGTGGAGATTTTCTGCAAAAGAGCGGAGAAGATGGAAGTCTGCAGAGACGGCTGTGGATGAGAAAACTCATCATGGGGTCTGGACAAGATGAAGAAAAGAAGTACGGCTCCAGAGACGATGTCATCTATAAGGTACCTGGATGTAAATGTTATTTGTGATACTGACTAACTCTCATGTTTATATTTATATTAGGAGCATTAAAGGGGATGTCCAGGTTTGTAATGAGTCTGCAGTCATTCTTTGTGACTGCAGACTTCTGAGTTCTCACAGTGCGCACTGCACGCTGTCAGGATTCTCTCATGCTGGCGATTTAGATACATGCGGTCACATGCTAACTAGACATGTGTGGCCTCACTCAATGAAAATGAACTGAGAGAGGCCGGGCAGGTCTAGTCGGAATGTGGTCAGACGTATACAAATCACATGCTTCTGCTGACATGACTGTCCACCGGCAAGGGAGAATCCTAAAAGTGTGCAGTGAATTAGTTGTGAGAATTCAGAAGTCTGCGATGTCAGGATTCAGCTCTGCAGGTTCCAGTAGTCGTCACATGGACACTTCACTAATATGCGGTTTTCATACTTGTGGTCCTGTGACAACGAGCTTCTCTTCCTGCTTCTCTGTTTTTCACTGAACATTGTGAGCATTAGTGAGACGAGGTCGTTGGTACATGACTAAGTGAGCAAATCGCATATGTGCTGGGGGGGGGGCGCCAAAATGAATTCTTTTCCCGAGTGCCAGAAAACCTAGTGTTACAGAGTTACCGCGACAGAGCAGTACCAGAAGACCATGGCGTCTGATGGCTTCTGCTTCATCGCTGAGAAGAAGCACTTCTCCTGTGTATTAAAGGTGTTTTGTTTTCTTTCAGCAGGACAGGGGTTAATAGGCCATGTGGAAATTTTTGCTTTCAGCTGTGCTCCGTTAGCCACTCCTCTCTCCTATAAAAGCTAGGCCTTCTGATCAGATCTTTGTCTGAGATAGCACTTGCTTGATAGACCTGGAGTAGTGAGGAGCTGGTGTTTGGAGTGCTGGAGGAATTTATTGTGCGACAGTTGTATGGTTTGTACGCTTGGAAAATTCCTCATCCTTACCTGCCTTATTTACTCTCCCCATCCTTCACACCCTGGTGGATACCTCTGTTATTTGTGAGAGCATATTTTGTGTGAGTGTAGTTTTCTTTTTACCCTTGTCTTTGTTCCCCTGTTTGTCGGGTTGGTGTACTGTTGTACACGGTAGAGCCTCTCTTCCCCGGGTGGGGAGGGGGACAGACGCAGGGCGGCAGTCAGGAGACAGGGCTAGGGCGGAGGCCCCGGCATCCTCGCCATCTGAGGTATCCCGGGGAACAGGGCGAGTTAGGGCGCCCCCTAGAGCTAGGGCCAGGAAAGGCGCCCCTGGTCCCAGTTTACTCGCCAGTCCAATCATGACATTATGTCAGACCCGAAAGCATTTTCTGATCCGTTATGGATCCTATTACAGCGCTGACAGGGCAGTTGCAGCAGCTCAGTCTGGAGGTGGTGGATTTATGCACGGTGGTTTCACAGCACTCTGTTACGTCTGGTGTGGGGATCTCACTTTCCAAACAAACCATTGTGGAGTCCAAGGTCGCGCTGCCAGACAGGTTCTCCGGAGGGCGGGACAAGATTGTTGTGTTCCGGGAGGCCTGTAAACTTTATTTACGGCTGCGTCCGGTATCCTCTGGTACGGAGGAGCAACGGGTGGTGTTGTGAACTCTGTTTTCGGGCTCCCTCTTGTGGTCACAGGTGGTATTGTGTGAGTTTTGTTTTTGGTCTCCCCCTGGTGGCTTTGTTTGTTATCCTGCGGATCTGTGGCTGAATCAGCTGCCTCGTTATGCACTAGGGAGTTTCCTATTTAGCTCTGCTTCACCTCCACTTGTTGCCGGCTGTCGATTTATTCAGTGCTATTCTGATCTCCCCTGATTATCTTCGTTTTCAGTCTCTTCTGGAGAAGCTAAGTTTCTGTTTGATTATTTTTTGCTCATCAGTCTGCAATATGATTTCAGTATATGATGAGTTAGTCCAGCTTGCTAATATGTGAGTTCTTGCTGCTGGTAAGCTCTGGGGTACAGAGTTGCTTTCCCCGCACCGTTAGTTGGTGCGGGGGCTCGAGCAATCTCTGCGTGGATATTTTGCTTAGGGTTTTCTATTGACCGCACAGCTCCCTTCCTATTTTCTGCTATCTAGTGTTAGCGGGCCTCATTTGCTAAATCTATTTCATCTCTGCATTTGTGGTTTTCCCTTAACTCACCAGTAATATTTGTGGGGGGCTTTTCTATATCTTTGGGGTCATTTCTCTGAGGCAAGTAAGGACTTTACTTTCCCTCTAGGAATAGGTAGTTTCTCAGGCCGTGAAGAGACGTCTAGGATTTTCAGGTAACGTTCCACGGCTGCCTATAGTTGTTTGCGGATAGGATCAGGTTGCGGTCAATCCAGATACCACTTCCCCAGAGCTGGTCGTCGGTTTAGTTACTTAGCTAGTCAAACTTGCGATCCTTGCCACTAGGATCATAACAGTACAGCCGGACTCCGCCTGAAACTCCTCTTAATCTTGGTGTGGCTCTGAGTTCAGCTGCTGACATGGATATCCAGAGTTTGGCCTCCAGTGTAGATCATCTTGCTGCAAGGGTACAAAGTATTCAGGATTTTGTTGTTCACAGTCCTATGTCAGAGCCTAGAATACCTATTCCGGAGTTGTTTTCTGGAGATAGATCTAGGTTCCTGAATTTTAAGAACAATTGTAAATTGTTTCTTTCTTTGAAACCTCGTTCCTCTGGTGATTCCGTTCAGCAAGTTAAGATTATTATTTCTTTCTTGCGCGGCGACCCTCAAGATTGGGCCTTCGCATTGGCGCCAGGGGATCCTGCATTGCTCAGTGTGGATGCGTTTTTTCTGGCCCTTGGATTGCTCTATGAGGAACCTAATCTTGAGAACCAGGCTGAAAAAGCTTTGTTGGCCCTCTCTCAGGGGCAAGATGAAGCAGAGGTGTATTGCCAGAAATTTCGGAAATGGTCGGTGCTTACTCAATGGAATGAGTGTGCCCTGGCTGCAAATTTCAGAAAGGGTCTTTCTGAAGCCATTAAGAATGTCATGGTGGGGTTCCCTACGCCTGCAGGTCTGAATGAGTCAATGACTCTGGCCATTCAGATTGATCGGCGTTTGCGGGAGCGCAAACCTGCGCACCATTTGGCGGTGTCTTCTGAACAGACACCTGAGTCTATGCAATGTGATAGAATTCTGACCAGAAGTGAACGGCAAAATTATAGACGGCAAAATGGGTTGTGCTTTTATTGTAGTGACTCAGCTCATGTTATCTCAGCATGCTCTAAGAGCACAAAAAAGATTGATAAATCTGTCACCATCGGTACTTTACAGCCTAAGTTCATTTTGTCTGTTACCCTGATTTGTTCCCTGTCATCTTACCCGGTTATGGCTTTTGTAGATTCAGGTGCTGCCCTGAGCCTGATGGATTTGTCATTTGCCCGGCGCTGTGGTTTTGTTTTGGAGCCTTTAAAATTCCCTATTCCACTAAGGGGTATTGATGCTACACCATTGGCTATGAATAAACCTCAGTACTGGACGCAAGTGACCATGTGCATGACTCCTGTTCATCAGGAGGTGATTCACTTTCTTGTTCTGCATAATTTGAATGATGTTGTCGTGTTGGGTCTGCCATGGTTGCAGACTCATAATCCAGTCCTGGATTGGAAAGCAATGTCTGTGTCAAGTTAAGGTTGCCAGGGAATTCATGGTGATGCTCCTGTGGTGTCAATTGCTTCATCCACTCCTTCTGAAGTCCCTGCGTTTTTGTCGGACTACCAGGATGTATTTGATGAGCCCAAACTCAGTTCTCTACCTCCTCATAGGAATTGTGATTGTGCTATAAATTTGATTCCTGGTAGTAAGTTTCCTAAGGGACGACTTTTCAATTTGTCAGTGCCGGAGCATGCTGCTATGTGGAGTTATATAAAGGAGTCTTTGGAGAAAGGACTTATTCGCCCCTCCTCCTCCCCTCTGGGTGCGGGATTATTTTTTGTGGCTAAGAAGGATGGTTCCCTGAGACCTTGTATTGATTATCACCTTCTACATAAAATCACGGTCAAATTTCAGTATCCTTTGCCATTGTTATCTGATCTGTTTGCTCGCATTAGGGGGTCTAGTTGGTTCACCAAGATAGATCTTCGTGGTGCGTATAACCTTGTGCGTATTAAGCAGGGTGATGAATGGAAAACTGCATTTAATACGCCCGAAGGCCATTTCGAGTACTTGGTGATGCCTTTTGGACTTTCTAACGCTCCTTCTGTCTTTCAGTCCTTCATGCACGACATCTTCCGCGAGTATCTGGATAAATTTATGATTGTGTATCTGGATGATATTCTGTTTTTTTCTGATGATTGGGAGTCCCATGTTAAGCAGGTCAGGATGGTGTTTCAGGTCCTGCGTGCCAATGCTTTATTTGTGAAGGGCTCAAAATGTCTTTTTGGAGTCCAGAAGGTTTCTTTTTTGGGTTTCATTTTTTCCCCTTCTACTATTGAGATGGACCCAGTCAAGGTTCAGGCTATTCATGACTGGACTCAGCCTACATCTGTTAGGAGTCTTCAGAAATTCTTGGGTTTTGCAAATTTTTACCGTCGCTTCATCGCTAATTTTTCTGGTGTTGTTAAGCCTTTGACGGATTTGACCACGAAGGGATCTGATGTTACTAATTGGTCTCCTGCGACTGTGGAGGCCTTTCGGGAGCTGAAGCACCGGTTTTCCTCGGCTCTGGTCTTATGTCAGCCAGATGTCTCTCTTCCTTTTCAGGTCGAGGTTGATGCTTCTGAGATTGGAGCGGGGGCTGTTTTGTCGCAGAGAAACTCTGATGGCTCTGTGATGAAGCCATGTGCTTTCTTTTCAAGAAAGTTTTCGCCTGCCGAGTGGAATTATGATGTCGGTAATCGGGAGTTGTTGGCTATGAAGTGGGCATTTGAGGAGTGGCGACATTGGCTCGAGGGAGCTAAGCATCGTGTGGTGTTCTTGACTGATCACAAAAATCTGATTTATCTCGAGTCGGCCAAGCGGCTGAATCCTAGACAGGCTCGTTGGTCGTTGTTTTTCTCTCGTTTTGATTTCATGGTCTCGTACCTGCCTGGTTCGAAGAATGTGAAGGCTGATGCTCTTTCTAGGAGTTTTGTGCCTGATTCTCCTGGAGATTCTGAGCCGGCTGGTATCCTCAGAGAAGGAGTGATTTTGTCTGCCATCTCCCCAGATTTGCGACGAGTGCTGCAGGAGTTTCAGGCGGATAGACCTGACCGTTGTCCACCGGAGAGACTGTTTGTCCCAGATAGATGGACCAACAGAGTTATTTCCGAGGTTCATTCTTCGGTGTTGGCAGGCCATCCTGGAATATTTGGTACCAGAGATTTGGTGGCCAGGTCCTTTTGGTGGCCTTCCTTGTCGCGGGATGTGCGTTCCTTTGTGCAGTCTTGTGGAATTTGTGCTCGGGCTAAGCCTTACTGTTCTCGTGCCAGTGGTTTGCTGTTACCTTTGCCTGTCCCGAAGAGGCCTTGGACGCACATTTCCATGGATTTTATTTCAGATCTTCCTGTCTCTCAGAGAATGTCTGTCATCTGGGTGGTGTGTGATCGTTTTTCTAAGATGGTCCATTTGGTGCCCTTGCCTAAGTTGCCTTCCTCCTCCGAGTTGGTTCCGCTGTTTTTTCAAAATGTGGTTCGTTTGCACGGGATCCCTGAGAATATTGTTTCCGACAGAGGATCCCAGTTTGTGTCTAGATTTTGGCGGACCTTTTGTGCTAAGATGGGCATTGATTTGTCTTTTTCGTCGGCCTTCCATCCTCAGACGAATGGCCAGACCGAGCGAACTAATCAGACCTTGGAAACCTATTTAAGATGTTTTGTTTCTGCTGATCAGGACGACTGGGTGGCTTTTTTGCCATTGGCCGAGTTTGCCCTTAATAATCGGGCTAGTTCTGCTACTTTGGTTTCGCCTTTTTTTTGTAATTCGGGGTTTCATTCTCGTTTTTCCTCGGGTCAGGTGGAGCCTTCTGACTGTCCGGGAGTGGATCTTGTGGTGGATAGGTTGCATCAGATTTGGGATCATGTGGTGGACAATTTGAAGCTGTCACAAGAGAAGGCTCAGCGATTTGCCAACCGCCGTCGATGTGTGGGTCCCCGACTTCGCGTTGGGGACTTGGTGTGGTTGTCTTCTCGCTTTGTTCCTATGAAGGTCTCCTCTCCCAAGTTCAAGCCTCGGTTTATCGGTCCTTATAAGATTTTGGAAGTCCTTAACCCTGTGTCATTTCGTTTGGACCTCCCAGCATCGTTTGCTATTCATAATGTGTTCCATCGGTCGTTGTTGCGGAGGTATGTGGTGCCTGTGGTTCCTTCGGTTGAGCTTCCTGCCCCTGTGCTGGTTGAGGGAGAATTGGAATACGTGGTGGAGAAGATCTTGGATTCTCGTATTTCTAGACGGAGGCTTCAGTATTTGGTTAAGTGGAAGGGCTATGGTCAGGAGGATAATTCCTGGGTTGTCGCCTCTGATGTTCATGCGGCTGATTTGATTCGTGCTTTCCATGTGGCTCACCCTGTTCGCCCTGGGGGTTTTTGATGAGGGTTCGGTGACCCCTCCTCAAGGGGGGGGAACTGTTGTGAACTCTGTTTTCGGGCTCCCTCTTGTGGTCACAGGTGGTATTGTGTGAGTTTTGTTTTTGGGCTCCCCCTGGTGGCTTTGTTTGTTATCCTGCGGATCTGTGGCTGAATCAGCTGCCTCGTTATGCACTAGGGAGTTTCCTATTTAGCTAGGCTTCACCTCCACTTGTTGCCGGCTGTCGATGTATTCAGTGCTATTCTGATCTCCCCTGATTATCTTCGTTTTCAGTCTCTTCTGGAGAAGCTAAGTTTCTGTTTGATTATTTTTTGCTCATCAGTCTGCAATATGATTTCAGTATATGATGAGTTAGTCCAGCTTGCTAATATGTGAGTTCTTGCTGCTGGTAAGCTCTGGGGTACGGAGTTGCTTTCGCCGCACCGTTAGTTGGTGCGAGGGCTCGAGCAATCTCTGCGTGGATATTTTGCTTAGGGTTTTCTATTGACCGCACAGCTCCCTTCCTATTTTCTGCTATCTAGTGTTAGCGGGCCTCATTTGCTAAATCTATTTCATCTCTGCGTTTGTGCTTTCCCCTTAACTCACCGTTAATATTTGTGTGGGGCTTTTCTATATCTTTGGGGTCATTTCTCTGAGGCAAGTAAGGACTTTACTTTCCCTCTAGGAATAGGTAGTTTCTCAGGCCGGGAAGAGACGTCTAGGATTTTCAGGTAACGTTCCACGGCTGCCTATAGTTGTTTGCGGATAGGATCAGGTTGCGGTCAATCCAGATACCACTTCCCCAGAGCTGGTCGTCGGTTTAGTTATTTAGCTAGTCAAACTTGCGATCCTTGCCACTAGGATCATAACAGGGTGGGGATTGTTATCTCGCTCCTACAGGGGGACCTGCAAGTATGGGCATTTTCTCTTCCATCTGACTCAGTCACTTCAGTCAGTAGAGGGCTTCTTCCAGGCTTTGGGCTTAGTGTATGATGACCCTGATCGTGTCTCCTTGGCTGAGTCGTCTCTGCACCAACTTCAGCAAGAAAACCGTCTGGCAGAGGAATACTGCTCCGAGTTCCGGGGGTGGGCCACTGAGACTAGGTGGAATGACCCGGCCCTCCGTAGTCAGTTCTGCAATGGTCTCTCCGTAAGAGTAAGGGATGCTTTAGCTCTCTATGAGACTCCGGATTCCCTTGAGGCGGCCATGTCTCTGGCGATCCGGGTTGATCGCCATCTTCGCCAGAGGCATAGTGAGACACCTCTGGGGGCAGGAGGTCCAAGTTTGGGCGTGACCAGTACTGATTCTACTGTGGAACCCATTCAAGTGGGTGCAGTGTCCCAACCTAGCAAACTTGCATTAATTCGGCGTAAGGGGGGAGTGTGCTTTTGTTGTGGCAAGAAAGGTCATTTTGTGAGCACATGTCCTACCCGTCACTTGTTTAAACAACCGTCAGAAAACTAGAGAGCCCGGGTTGCGGGGAGGTAGGCAACTCGGGTGTACTCATAATCTCTGTGGGAAAGACTCATTTTTTCCTTCCAGCTATTTTATATGTGGGTGAAAATAAGGTTGACGTGTCCACCTTCTTGAACAGTGGGGCGGGGTTTAATTTGGTCGACACAGGGTTCGTCCGGGACCAAGGTCACTTCACGCAGGTAGTCCATGACTTACGGCTACAGGTAGGGGCCATACACTCTGAGGTGTTAAAATGTTATGTGCTTGAGGGCCTGCCCTAACCTGTGGTACTGAGTCTTCCTTGGCTCGCTCTGCACAATCCAGTAATTGATTGGCAGACACAGGAAGTGGTAAAGTGGAGTACATACTGTCAAGGACACTGTTTGGGTACCCGGTTGGCAAGGGTGGATACCCAGTCTGAGCCCCAATACCTGTCAGACTTTGTGGATGTGTTTTCTGAGCAGGGGAGCCAAGAGCTTCCCCCACATCATCCTTATGATTGTGCCATCAATCTGGTTCCTGGTGCCAAGCGTCCCAAGAGCAGACTCTATAACATCTCAGGTCCAGAAAGGCAGGTCATGAAGGACTATATTACAGAAAGTCTGGCTAAGGGCCATATCCGACCTTCCTCTTCTCCCCTTGCTGTAGGGTTCTTTTTCGTAAAGAAGAAGGATGGCGTGTTACGTCCTTGCCTGGATTTCCGGGAACTTAATGCGATCACGGTCCGTGATCCGTATCCGCTACCTCTTATACCTGACCTTTTTAATCAAATTGTTGGGGCAAAATGGTTCTCTAAAATGGACCTCAGGGGGGCGTACAATCTCATCCGCATCAAGGAGGGTGATGAGTGGAAGACTGTGTTCAATACGCCAGAAGGACACTACGAGAATCTAGTGATGCCTTTTGGGTTGACGAACGTGCCCGCCGTCTTCCAGCACTTTATTAATGACATCTTTAGTCACCTTGTAGGCAGGTTTGTTGTTATCTACCTGGATGACATTCTTGTGTACTCACCTGACCTTGAGTTACACCAGCAACATGTCAGACAAGTCCTACAGATACTTCGTGACAATAAATTGTATGTCAAACCTGAAAAGTTCATGTTCTCGGTTGGGGAGATCCCTTTCCTTGGATATGTATTATCTGCCACCGGTTTTCGCAATGGATCCGGCGAAAGTCCGGGCGTTATTGGAATGGGATCGTCCTGAGGACTTGAAGGCCTTACAAAGGTTTTTGGGTTTTTCCAATTACTACCATAAATTCATAAAGAACTTTTCAGTAGTAGCTAAACCGCTCACTGATATGACTAAAAAGGGGACGGACTTCTCCAAGTGGTCCAGTCCTGCCAGGGAGGCATTTGACACTTTGAAAGGGTGTTTTGCTTCTGCGCCGATTCTTATTCAGCCTGATGTCACTCAGCCATTCATTGTGGAGGTGGCTGCATCCGAGGTGGGAGTGGGGGCTGTATTATCGCAAGGTGCGTCTCCTGGTAAATGGCAACCATGCGCTTGCTTTTCTAAAAAACTGTCACCAGCTGAGAGAAACTATGATATTGGTAATAGGGAACTCTTAGCTATCAAATGGGCATTTGAGGAGTGGCGTCAATTCTTGGAAGGAGCGGTTCACCCTGTGATGGTGATCACTGACCATAAGAATCTGGTTTACTTGGAGTCGGCAAAACGTCTTACACCTCGTCAGGCAAGATGGGCTTAGTTGTTTACCAGATTTAACTTTTTTGTTACTTTTAGGCCGGGAAGCAACAATGTTAAGGCAGATGCTTTGTCCTGTTGCTTTCCTGGGGGAGGCGATAAGTGCAAACCAGTACCTATACTACAAAAAGGGGTAGTGATAGCATCCATATGCTCCAATCTTGAAAGAGAGGTTGCGGACACTCAGGGGGACGCCCCTGCTACCTGTCCTCTTGGTAAACTGTTTGTACCAGTCAATCTCCGTCTTAGAATCCTCAGTGAACATCATGATACGGTGCTGGCTGGACATCCAGGGATTAAGGCTACCGCGGATCTACTTACTCAGCGTTTTTGGTGGCCAGGTGCTTATAAGGATGTTCAGGAGTATGTCGCCGCCTGCAATATCTGCGCGTTCTAAGACTTCACATACTCGTCCGTCAGGGGCTCTCCAACCTTTGGAGATTCCCAGCAGACTTTGGACTCATTTGTCGGTCGATTTTATTACGGATCTACCTGTGTCTGCAAGGAACACTGTAATCCTGATGGTGGTGGACAGGTTCAGTAAAATGTCTCATTTTATTGCTTTGCCTAATGCCAAAACTCTGGAGCAAATCTTCGTCAGGGAAATAATAAGACTGCATGGGATTCCTACGAATATTGTTTCTGATCAGGGGGTGCAGTTTATCTCCAAATTCTGGAGGGCGTTTTGCACCCATCTGTGGATCCATTTGTCTTTTTCTTCGGCGTTTCACCCACAGTATCTGAGAATCCGGAGGACTGGGTGACCTACTTACCATTGGCTGAATTTGCAGTTAATAATCGCTGTCAGGAATCAACTGGTAAGTAGTGTTGAGCGATACCGTCCGATACTTGAAAGTATCGGTATCGGAAAGTATCGGCCGATACCGGAAAAGTATCGGATCTAATCCAATACCGATCCCCGATACCAATACAAGTCAATGGGACTCAAGTATCGGACGGTATCCTGTATGGTTCCCAGGGTCTGAAGGAGAGGAAACTCTCCTTCAGGCCCTGGGATCCATATCAATGTGTAAAATAAAGAATTAAAATAAAAAATAGGGATATACTCACCTCTCCGGCGGCCCCTGGACTTTACTGCCGTAACCGGGAGCCGTTGTACCTAAGAATGCGCGCTTGAAGGGCCTTAGATGACGTCACGGCACTCTGATTGGTCCGTAGCGGTCGCGTGACCGCTACGCGACCAATCACAAAGCCGTGACGTCACCTAAGGTCTTTCAAGCGCTTGAAATACCTTAGGTGACGTCACGGCTTTGTGATTGGTCGCGTAGCGGTCACGCGACCACTGCGCGACCAATCAGAAGCTGCGGACGTCTTCTAAGGTATTTCAAGCGCTTGAAAGACCTTAGGTGACGTCACGGCTTTGTGATTGGTCGCGTAACGGTCACGCGACCGCTACGGACCAATCAGAGCGCCGTGACGTCATCTAAGGCCCTTCAAGTGCGCATTCTTAGGTACAACGGCTCCCGGTTACGGCGGTAAAGTCCAGGGGCCGCCGGAGAGGTGAGTATATCCCTATTTTTTATTTTAATTCTTTATTTTACACATTGATATTAATTCCGATACCGATTCCCGATACCACAAAAGTATCGGATCTCGGTATCGGAATTCCGATACCGCAAGTATCGGCCGATACCCGATACTTGCGGTATCGGAATGCTCAACACTACTGGTAAGTCCTCATTTTTTGGGGCATATGGGTTTCATCCGCAGTTTAGTTCGTTCAATGGTGATCGCCCTTCTGGTTTACCGGAGGAGGAACGGTTCTCTTCTTCTATTTCTACGATTTGGCAGGGGGTGATTAATAATTTGCAAAAGATGGGCTCCAAATATAAGAGTGTGGCTGATCGGAGACGTTTGGTGGGTCCGGACCTGAGTGTTGGTGACTTGGTGTGGCTGTCCTCAAGGAACATTAAGCTAAAGGTTCCATCATGGAAATTGGGTCCCAGGTTTATTGGTCCCTATAAGATACTAGCCGTCGTCAATCCGGTAGCATTTCGCCTTGCTCTACCACGTACTTTTAAAATCCACAATGTGTTTCACCGTTCTCTTCTCAAGAAGTACATGGCATCTGCAGGATCTTCACCTCTGCCACCTTTTCCTGTCATTGTCGATGGTAATTTGGAGTTCCAGATAGCAAAGGTTTTAGATTCTCGTCTTGTTCGTCGGTCACTTCAATACATGGTACATTGGAAGGGTTACGGTCCTGAGGAGAGGATGTGGGTTCCAGCTTCCGACGTTCATGCGACCAGACTGGTTCGGGCCTTTCATGCGGCACACCCAGATAAACCAGGTCCTGAGGTTCTGGAGGTCCCTCATAGAGGGGGGGGTACTGTCACGGAGTTACCGTGACAGAGCAGTACCAGAAGACCACGGCGTCTGATGGCTTCTGCTTCATCGATGAGAAGAAGCACTTCTCCTGTGTATTAAAGGTGTTTTGTTTTCTTTCAGCAGGACAGGGGTTAATAGGCCATGTGGAAATTCCTGCTTTCAGCTGTGCTCCGTTAGCCACTCCTCTCTCCTATAAAAGCTAGGCCTTCTGACCAGATCTTTGTCTGAGAAAGCACTTGCTTGATAGACCTGGAGTAGTGAGGAGCTGGTGTTTGGAGAGCTGGAGGAATTTATTGTGCGACAGTTGTATGGTTTGTACGCTTGGAAAATTCCGCATCCTTACCTGCCTTATTTACTCTCCCCATCCTTCACACCCTGGTGGATACCTCTGTTATTTGTGAGAGCATATTTTGTGTGAGTGTAGTTTTCTTTTTACCCTTGTCTTTGTTCCCCTGTTAGTTGGGTTGGTTTACTGTTGTACACGGTAGTGCCTCTCTTCCTCGGGTGGGGAGGGGGACAGACGCAGGGCGGCAGTCAGGAGACAGGGCTAGGGCGGAGGCCCCGGCATCCTCGCCATCTGAGATATCCCGGGGAACAGGGCGAGTTAGGGTGCCCCCTAGAGCTAGGGCCAGGAAAGGCGCCCCTGGTCCCAGTTTACTTGCCAGTCCAATCGTGACACCCAGATACACCTCTGCCGGTATGCTACTGTGAGCGGCGATTACTGGGTCCGGTGGAGGTATGTCTGTGCATAGGCAGTGAGGCAGGGACTGAGGGTGTGCACACAGAGAGAATGGAGACCTGGAGACTGCCCGTCCCAGTCTACACAGTAGCCTGGAGCCCTCATTATCATAAGAATATGTCAGTTAAAGGGAACCTGTCACCCCAAAAATCGTATATGAGATAAGGCCACCGGCATCAGGGGCTTATCTACAGCATTCTGTAATGCATTCTGTAATGCTGTAGATAAGCCCCCGATGTATCCTGAAAGATGAGAAAAAGAGGTTAGATTATACTCACCCAGGGGCGGTTCTGCTGCGGTCCGGTCCGATGGGTTTAGCGGTGCAGGTCCAGCGCCTCCTATCTTCATACGATGACGTCCTCTTCTTGTCTTCCTGCCCCTGCTCCGGCGCAGGCGTACTTTGTTTGCCCTGTTGAGGGCAGAGCAAAGTATTGCAGTGCGCAGGCGCTGGGCCTCTCTGACCTTTCCCGGTGCCTGCCCACTGCAGTACTTTGCTCTGCCCTCAACAGGGCAAACAAAGTACGCCTGCACGGAGCAGGGGCAGGAAGACAAGAAGAGAACGTCATCATATGAAGATAGGAGGCGCCGAACCGGACCACGACGCCCATCGGACCAGAACCGGACTGGGACCGCCCCTGGGTGAGTATAATCTAACCTGTTTTTCTTACTTTTCAGGATACATTCGGGGGCTTAGCTACAGCATTACAGAATGCTGTAGGTAAGCCCCTGATGCTGGTGGACTTATCTCATATACGATTTTTGGGGTGACAGACTCCTTTTAATAAATTGTTTTTCTAAAGCTTTATAGTGTAGTTTTAGGTCAGGGAGGAACGGTTAGGGATGCGCTAGCAAGTTGCAGGGACAGGTAGTGATGGCTACTTGCGGACATGTGCGGCACTTGCGGTGAGACAAAAACACTGCTGGCAGCGTTTTTTCCCATTGCTGTAAGTACCGCATTTGCTGGATCGCAAGTCCCATAGGGAATGAATGAGGCCGAACGCAGTGTTGCCGTAAGTGATCTGTTACGCGGCAGATGCGGAAAAACTGCCGGATCTGCTGCAAAAGGCTACTTTCACATCAGCGATTTTTGCAAAAGTCACTGCCGATAGTGTAATAATCAACAATGGGGGAGGCAGCACTAAAAGTGCCTAGGGCAACAGAAACTCTAAATACGGCCCTGAGGATGATGGATAGTCACAAGCCATGAAACAAAGAAGAACTGCTTACATTTTTGCGCCAGAAGTAGTGTGAAAGACTGGTGGAAAGCATGCCAAGACGCATGAAAGCTGTGATTAAAAATCATGGTTATTCCACAAAATATTGATTTCTGAACTCTTCCTGAGTTAAAACATTAGTATTGTTGTTTCTAAATGATTATGAACTTGTTTTCTTTGCATTATTTGAGATTTGAAAGCCCTGTTTTTTTTATTATTTTGACCATTTTTCTTTGTCAGAAAACAAATACAAAAATTATTGCTTTGAAATTCAGAGGCACGTTGTCAGAAGTTTATACACTGTGTTCCAAATTATTATGCACAAAGAGTTTAGGAGTGATAAGGTTAGAACTTTTTTGTTTGTCATTTAAACTCATTGATGGTGATGTGTGTCAGGGCTCTTTATATCACTGAAAGCAATTGCAGATACCTGTGCAAATTAGTTTGGCAGGTGTGTCCAAATAAAGGCAAGACTACTTAAGAAGGCTGTTCCACATTATTAAGCAGCCTACATTTTTTGCAAAAATGGGAAAGAAAAAGGATGTGTTGGCTGCTGAGAAGCAACAAATTGTGGAGTATTTAGGTCAAGGCATGACTACAATCAACATTGCCAAGACACTTCATCGTGATCATCGCACATCATCAAGAAGTATGTAGCTGATTCCCAGCACACACGTGTGCGTGCTGATAAGGAAAAATTGAGGACTCTTTCCAACAGGCAATTGCGTAAGGTTAAAAGAGCAGCTGCAAAAATGCCTTGTCATAGCAGCAGACAAGTTTTTGAAGCTGCTGGTGTCTCCAACGTCCCCAGAACAACAAGATGCAGGGTCCTTCAGAGGTTTGCAGCTGTGCGTAAGCCATCCTGTTGACCACCTCTATCCACTGCACACAAGCAGAAACGGCTCCAGTGGGCCAAATGATACATGAAGACTGACTTCCAAACTGTTTTGTTCACCGATGAGTGCCATGCAACGCTCAATGGTCCAGATGGATGGAGTGGAGGATGGCTGGTTGATGGACACCCCATGAAAACACGGCTAAGGCGCCAACAAGGAGGAGGTGGAGTAATGTTTTGGGCTGGAATCATGGGGAGAGAGATTTTCGGCCCCTTTATGATCCCTGAAGGGGTAAAGATGAACTCCATAATCTGTGTGGAGTTTCTAAAACAACACTTTCTGCCATGGTTCAAGACGAAGAACCGTGCTTTCCGCAGCAAGATCATTTTCATGCATGATAATGCACCGTCTCATGCAGCAAAAAACACATCTGCATCTCTGGCTGCTATGGGCATAAAGAGGACAAACTTATGGTGTGGCCACCATCTTCCCCTGACCTCAACCCCATTGAGAACCTCTGGAGCATCATCAAAAGGAGTGTCTATGATGGGGGGAGTCAGTTCACATCTAAGCAACAGCTCTGGGAGGGTATTCTGTCCACATGCAAAACAATTGAAGCAGAAACCATCCAAAAACTGACAAATTCAATGGACGAGAGAGTTCAGAAGCTTCTTTCGAACAAGGGGTCCTATGTGCAAATGTAACATCACCTAGAATAAAGTTTTCACTTGAAAACTGTTTGATTTCATTTTGTAATAAGCTGATAATGCTTATAACTTCACAATTGACCATTTTTTTTGTTCAAAAGAAAAAAAAAAGGTTGAAAACTCTGCTGTGCATAATAATTTGGAACATGCATTTTGAGTGTTTATTTTTTTAAAAAAGATACTGCTTTCATAGGCAGTTTGTTCCAAAATATTGCAATTATACTAGAATAGTAGATGACTGGAAAATAACAATGACTGCAGTTCAGATAGGTAATTTAGAGAAAATATGAGGAAATATTATTTGCATAATAATTTGGAACACAGTGTAGAATAAAAGAACAATTTACATTTTACTCAAAAATATACCTATAAAGAGAAAAATCAGACAAACTCAACTTTTTGCAGTGGTCTCAGCTGTATACATATCCCACGCACATGCATGTATTCCACTTAAATAGTGACCCCATATATGTGTGTGTGTGAGTATATCAGAACCCCCATCCATCATGGGGTTTGCCTTTAATTGAGCAAGGGGAAAAAAAAGTCAATTTGAAAATGGCACACGCCGTGCCTGCGCAATAGCAGCTAACAGTATGTATAAAGATCCGATAGTTGCTATTGCACAGGCGGCATCTTGCTAGAGAAGAAAAAGAATGTCCTCCTACAAGATAGTGCCACCCGCGTCTGTGCACCAGCAGCTCTTGGAGATCGTCAATAGCTGCTATTGCGCGGCAGGAGCCATTTTCAAATTGACTTTTTTTTACTTGCTCAATTAAATAAGCAAAAGGGATTAAGTGCACAATAAACATGCAATTATTCTGCAAAGCAGGTGCCACGGCCAGCACCTGCCTGCAGAAGCGTTTTTTTTTTTATTCAGTATGTGCTGGTATTCATTATGCAAACTTGGGGGCAGGTCAGTGAGGAATCAATGACCTGTCAGCAGTATGCATTAGAGTTGAGCGACTTTTACTTTTTTTGGATCGAGTTGGGTGAAATCGGCCGATTATTGCGAAAAGTCGGGGGCCGACTGAAACATGAAACCCAATGCAAGTCAATGGTGAATCAAAGTCGGCAGTGAGTGGAGGACAGGAAAACACCTACAGTGCCCATTTTAATGCCAAAAACATCAATTCTTATTACTTAAGCTTGTCAATCTTAATGTACTTTATAATAATAGTTAGGCATTGAAAACTGGGGGTCATTTGGCTAAAGTTGTGGGGGGGTAGGGCTGGCTCAAGATTTTCGTGGGCCCAGGAAATGCGGAATACGTCACGGCGGTGGAGCAGGGAGAGGTAAGTATTTCAACTTTGCAAGTGCTGTGATCCTGAGCAAGCAGGGGGGCCCACTCGTTGGCACTGGCACAGGGCCCCTCATAGTACGGCGGTGTGTTTGACACTTTTGGGTACTATGAGGGGCCCTGTGCCAGTGAGGTCGCCAATGAGTATGCCCCCCCACCTGATGAAGGAACCTGAACTTTCATCTGCACCTTCCTCTTTGTCCCCGTGTAAGGTGGTATAGTATGCGGGAAGGGGAACCTGACTTTCAGCAGTGTCAGATTCTGGCTGTGTAGAGTGCAAGGGGAATGTAGTGGTCTGGGTCAATGTACCAGCCGACTCATCTAGCAATGGCTGGGCAATGAACAGGATGAGGAGGAAACACAGATATAGGCCCAAATAATAAAGTAGGCTAAATACAGTTCAAAATTGGTAACAGGACTAAACAGGCGGCATTGCTTTGCTCAGTGGAGGAAAACTGTAATGAGTGGCAGACACAGTTAGTAGGCCCAAATTATAAAGTAGGCTAAATGCAGTTCAAATGTGGTATCAGGACTAAACAGGCGGCATTGCTTTGTTCAGTGGAGGAAAACTGTAATGAGTGGCAGAAACAGTTAGTAGGCCCAAATAATAAAGTGGGCTAAATGCAGTTCAAATGTGGTAACAGGACTAAACAGGCGGCATTGCTTTGTTCAGTGGAGGAAAACTGTAATGAATGGCAGACACAGTTAGTAGGCCCAAATAACAAAGTAGGCTAAATGCAGTTCAAATGTGGTAACAGGACTAAACAGGCGGCATTGCTTTGTTCAGTGGAGGAAAACTGTAATGAGTGGCAGACACAGTTAGTAGGCTCAAATGATAAAGTGGGCTAAATGTCTGGCAAAAAATTGTTCATACATAAACAGGTGACATTGCTTTGCTCAGTGTCGGAAAATTGTAATGAGTAGCAGACACAGTTAGTAGGCCCAAATAATAAAGTGGGCTAAATGTCTGCCAAAAAATTGTTCATAAATAAACAGGTGGCATAGCTAGGTACAGGGTTGGGCTCCTCTGCTGAGTAGCAGACAGTGGTAGTAGGCGCAAAGTATTAACTGGTCTAAATGGAGGCCAGGGCCCCTGTATATTTTAACTATCATCTATCATTTCAACAAATTTGTATTGGTAGTGCCATTGAAGGATTTAACAGCACAGACTACACAGTGGTGGAGCAGGGAGAGGTAAGTATTGCAAATGGTAGAGCACTGTTCGAGCTGGGGGGGAACACTCTCTCGTGGGTGGCGGTACTGGCACAGGGCCCCTCATATTACGACGGTGTGTCTGATGTTGGTTGTGCACCACCACCGTCAGAGACACTTCATTGTACTATGAGGGACCCTGTGCCAGTGCCATCGCCCAAGAGTGGGCCCACCCACCTGTCCAGGCCAACGGCACTCGCACGGGTGCTTGCGCCAGGTGGTGACCACGGCCAAACGTTTTTGGCCTGATACGGGCCTGCCAGATGACAGCTGTTGCGATGTAGATGGCTGCTGCGGATCATCCTCCTCCGCTTCTGAGCTACTGGCAGCGGCACCCTCTTCCCCCAATGGCTGCCAATCTGGGTCAACAACTGGGTCATCTATCACCTTCTCTTCAATGTCATGTGCACCTTCCTCTGTGTCACAGTGTAAGGTGCTATAGCGTTCGGGATGGGGCACCATAGTCTCATCAGGGTCAGATTCTGGCTCAATACACTGCGAGGGCAATGTAGTGATCTGAGTCAATGGAACAGCATAATAATCTAGCTGTGGCTGTGCATCAGTGCACTCCATGTCCGATTCATCTTGTAATGGGCAGTTAACAATTTCCCTTTCTAACCCAGGCACGGTATGTGTAAAGAGCTCCATGGAGTAACCTGTAGTGTCGCCTGACGCATCCTTCACTTTTGGTTTGGGTGAAGGACACAAGGAAACGTCTTGTTCCTGACCGGGAGCATCCACTGACGACTCGCTGCTTTTATATTTGGAACTTTCTGAAGAGGAGGCGAAAGAGCTAGAGGCTGAGTCAACAAGGAAAGCCAAAATTTTTTCCTGCTGCTCCGGCTTTAAAATCTGTTTTCCTACTCCCATATAAGGGAGCCTTCGAGGCCTTGTGTAGCCAGACGATGACGCTGGCTCAACACCTCCAGCCTTAGGTGCTATTGTGCTTTTGCCACTACCACCAGATGCACCACCACCACCACCATCAGTACTAGCTGGCCACCACCACCCACGGGCTTTTCCACCAGACTTCCTCATTTTTTGGAAAATCTAACCAAAATAACAACCCTTATATGGTACTTTAAAACAAGGTAGAAGGTGTATATAAACTTATTGAGAATTTAAATCTCCCTTTTTTGGGTGAGACTGAACCTAAACTCAAGCCCTGTGCATAAAACAACACAATGTAAGTGGCAGAAACTGGTTGGCTGACATACGGCAAATTAACAGGACTGAAGTATATCCACTTTGTGAGAATTTGAATCTCACTTTTTTTGGGGGGAGACTGAACCAAAACTCAGGCCCAGTGTATATAACAATGCAATCTAAGTGGCAGAAAGTGGTTGGCTGACATACGGCAAACTAACAGGACTGAAGTATATCCACTTTGTGAGAATTTGAATCTCACTTTTTTGGGGGGGAGACTGAACCAAAACTCAGGTCCAGTGTATAAAACAACACAATGTAAGTGGCAGAAAGTGGCTGGAAGATATATGAGAAAATACAAGGACTGTAGTACAATTTCAATCTCCCTACAATGATCTCAGGACAAGTATGGCAGCAATAAAAAGGACTGCTGCACACAAAAGTGTGGACAAATAAACAAGATAACTGTGTAGAAAGGAGCAACAGGATTTTTGCTTTTAAAAAAGCGTGCAAACAGCAATGCAGCTATCAGGGAGCCTTATAAGGCAGCCTAATAAGCTACAGAGCTGATGCACAAAAATATAGCCTCCACTGTCCCTGCTAAAAGAAGCTGGTGTTGGACAGTGGAAATCGCTACAGCACAAGCAGTTTGGGGGTTAATCTTCCCTCCCTAACTATATCCCTTCTTCTGATGAAGCTGCAGCAACCTCTCTCTATGCTAAGATCGGCAGAAGTAAGATGGCGGTCGGCGTGCACGCCCCTTTATAGCCCCTGTGACGCCGCAGAAAGCAAGCCAATCACTGTCATGCCCTTCTCTAAGATGGTGGGGTCCGAGACCTATGTCATCACGCTGCCCACACTCTGCGTCCTCCTTCATTGGCTGAAAAATGGTGCTGAAAGCGTCATATGAAACGCGACTTTTGCGCGCAGATCGCCGACCTCATGGCCAATCCCACGCTAGGATCGGGTCGGGTTTCATGAAACCCAACTTTGCCAAAAATCGGCGATTTTTTTAATTTGTCCGATCTGTTTCGCTCAACCCTAGTCTGCATTATGAATATCTAATCAGAGCACCACATACACCAACCCCACCTTAAGGCAGGAGAACCTCATTAACACAAAACTGAAAATAAAAATTAACCTCTTAACAACTGCCAATACTGTTAGGGTTGGCGGATTGCAATAGATTTAATGAGGAAGTGCAATTGCAACTCTGGGTACACCGTGCAGAGATGTAAAAGTGCAGCTAATGCGAACAATGGAGGAGAATGCAGCGAGCGATTGCTAGCTCAATTAGCAGCACACTAAGTAATGTCACTCGCACACAGTAACGAAGCTGATGCTCTGCAATAGAGCTGTGTCACTCGTACACAGTTAAAAAGCTGATGCTCTGCAATAGAGCCATGTCACTCGCACAAAGCAATGAAAGATAAGATGCTAGACCTGACTCCTGGTAACTTCACAGAGGATCGAAGCCCACCAACGGAACTGGTAGCAACAGTAGTCAGACAGTCAGGAACCACACTCAAACAACTCTTCAGAGGCGCTGGAATTCTAGTAGCTATATGCCAGCCCTGAATCCATATGAACAAACGCCTCTCCGGAGGAGCCGGAATTCTAACGCGCAACAGCCGATCCTGCTTACACAGACAAAACCATTGCAAACTATATTCACACATGAAATTAGATTGATACTTGTGCATTGGCGTGTGCCTCTGAGAACCTTTTATACATACAGCTCAAGTCCAGTTGGACAGGACCTTGCCTGTAGACCAATCTGAAGCTGCTACATCACCACAGCAGCTGGCGAGCGACCAACAATGAGATGTTGCCACATCACGAGTATGCTCAGTAGGGTGATTTCTGGACTTAGTCTCCAGATTGATTGCTCGTCGTTGACTACCGCTGGTTACCATAGGCTTGGGTGAAGAGCCAGCAGTAACCAGATGAATAACATGAGCCTGAGCAAGATGCTGGGACCAACGTCTATGCTCAGCAGCACCTGCAGCGGTTGAAGCAAAATGGGAGACTGCAGATGCAGGCAAGGCTTGGGATCTACCCTGTGCAGAGGGAGAATCCTGACGCCAAACAGATACACCTTTAACAGCGGAAGTTATGGGTACTTATGCCTTAGCTCCGCTTTTTAACGGCGCTGAGGAATAAGGGTATATCGCCCCCCAGAGTCAGAATTTCTTCTGGGTCTCTGCTACCGGGGAAGCTCAGACCCTAGAGAACATGATTCAGGTTGGTTATGTACCAAATCAGTAGTCCCCTGGTCCCCCTCCTTCCTCCGGCAGAAAGAAAATGGTGGGCACATGCGCAGAGCACCTGCCAAGATCTGCCTGCCTGCACCCGGCAACCTATGAGAATGTTCTCATTGGCTGCTGGCTTTTGATGAAAAAACCCAATATTAGCAAATATGGCAGCACTTGGGCTGTGCTTCTCTCTTCTCTCCTTGTAGTTGTTCTGGGAGAGAAGCGAGATACACTACGTTCAAGCACTGCCTTGTCAAAACTACAATAATAATTTCTTCATCGGCAAACCCCATAAAACCTCCAATTACCCACCCCCGTTCTGTGAAATCACTGCATCGCCGTTGTCAGTGGATTATATATATATATATATATATATATATATATATATATACATTTTTTTATCATTTTTTTGTTTTTATAATTTTTTTTAAATATATTTTGCAGTTAGGCTTAGGGTTAGGGTTATTAGGTTAGGGTTACACATATTAGGGTTAGAGTTACACGTATTATGGTTATGTTTATTAGGTTAGTGTTAGGCAGTAAAAAAAGTACTAGTCCTAGATTAGGGCTAGTTTTTTTGTTAGGCAGGCAAATAAATAAATGGCCCGCAGAATATTTAGTGTGGAGCAAGCGTACAGCCTGCTTTGCCCCAGCAGCTCCGGCAGTTAAATGGAATCTGCCTCTGAAGTAGAGCAGTTTTCAGGCAGTGATGAAAACTCTTCTTCCTCAGCATCCCACAGCCCGATAGTAGAAGAGTCGGTCATCACTGTTAAAGCTTCAGAGGCAAGACCATGTACCACAGTCCCCCCACCGCTGTGGTATAATAACACTTCATTTTCCCATTCAAATTCCCCCTTTTTCTGTAGCCCCTGGAATAAAATTAGATGTCACCAATTTTACCCCCGTTGATTTTTTCAAAATTTTCATTAGCCCAGAAGTCCTGCAATTGATCGCCCACCAAATAAACTTATATGCCCAACAATACATCTCCCAAAAACCCACTGCCTTTTATTCTCATTCCGGGATCCCTACAAATGTCCCCGAAATAACAAAAATTTGGAGCCTTAACCTGAATATGTGATTAGTAAAAAAAACACACTCTGCTCCTACTGGGCAACAAAAGCTGTCCATAGCACCCCTGTATTTGCAGCCGTCAAGTCCTGAGTCCGCTATGAAGCCCTAATGAGATTCCTCCAATTCAGTGACAATTCCAAAGCCCCCACCAAGAACTGACTCCAACTATGATCAGCTAAATAAATTGAGACCCCTAATTTCCCTCCAACAAAATTAATTTCTAAATTCTTATACCCCAAAGTAAAATGTCGCATTTGATGAGTCCTTGATGAGCTACGAGGGACGTCTGTCATTCCGCCAATTTAACCCCTCCAAGCGAACAAAATACGGCATCAAACTGTACAAAACATGTCAGAGCTCATCAGGGTGCACTTCCACCTTCCTAATTTATGAAGGTAAGGACCGCCAAATCAACCCCCAAAACTGCCCCCAGACAATTGGCATCCCAGGCAAAATTGTCTGGGAGCTAATGGCACCCTTTCTCCATCAAGGGTACCACGTGTACCTGGACAACTATTAAATGACCATCCCCCTATATAAATCCCTCCACGATGCCCAGAGACTTGCAGAGCGCCATTTTCCTCACCCTGTCATCCCTGTCACTCCCACCTAAAAGTATCCTCAAAAAAGATGCTGGTTTTGTAGGAAGCATGGTAGACGGAGTGATTCCTGGTACTATTGACCCACGTGTCCATCCCAACCAGGCCTTTGTATCTCCCACTGTACCACACCTCTTACAATTATTAGCTTGTTTTTTTCCAATAATTTATATTTTCTGCTTAGTGGCCACAGTG
This sequence comes from Ranitomeya variabilis, assembly GCF_051348905.1. Classification (NCBI taxonomy): domain Eukaryota; kingdom Metazoa; phylum Chordata; class Amphibia; order Anura; family Dendrobatidae; genus Ranitomeya; species Ranitomeya variabilis. Next base: position 382,925,521 of record NC_135235.1, on the reverse strand, counting down.
GAATAATTTTTATGGAACAAGTAATAGAGAATATTTTCATCAGTAGATCCCATTTTACCCCATTTCACAATTAATTCCAGGACTTGATCAATCACATACCAAACTACTATCTCAACAAATTCTCATCCACGTACCCACGTCTGTTCACTCCAGAGTGTGGACCCCACAAATGTTCTTGAAAAGTCAGGTCATTTGAAAATTAATTCTAGGACTTGATTACTCACAAACATTTTTGACCATTTATCTAACTTTGACTGTTTTTACGACTATGACTTGCTACACAAAACTTTGGCTTCCTTTTATATTACTTATATTTATGTTGGTGATACGGGCATGATCATTTTATTGGAGGGTCTCTAATAATGAGGAAGTTCCGTACTTATACACTATGGGCTTTACTTTATGGTTCTTGCCGAACCTCTGGTACCAGACAATACTTTAGGGTTTCTGTAAAGAATTGGTTGTTTTGTGCATATAGCCGTTCCTACCTTGGCGGGTGGGAGCTTGCTATGGTGCACCATGTCTATTGGCTAGTGTTGCGCATTCCAATACCACAAGTATCGGGTATCGGCCGATACTTGCGGTATCGGAATTCCGATACCGAGTTCCGATACTTTTGTGATATCGGAAATCGGAATCGGATCCATATTCACGTAAAAAATAAAGAATTAAAATAAAAAATATGGATATACTCACCTCTCCGGCGGCCCCTGGACCTTACCGCTGTAACCGGCAGCCTCCGTTCCTAAGAATGAGCGCGTGAAGGGCCTTCGATGACGTCGCGGCTTCTGATTGGTCGCGTGCCGCTCATGTGACCGCTCACGCGACCAATCACAGGCCGCGACGTCATCGCAGGTCCTAAACTCCTCATTGAGGAGTTTAGGGCCTGCGATGACGTCCCGGCCTGTGATTGGTCGCGTGAGCGGTCACATGAGTGGCACGCGACCAATCACAAGCCGCGATGTCATCGAAGGTCTTAAACTGCTCATTCTTAGGAACAGATGCTGCCGGTTACAATCGGTAAGGTTCAGGGGCCCCCGGACGGGTGAGTATATCCATATTTTTTATTTTAATTCTTTATTTTTTACATGAATATGGATCCCAGGGCCTGAAGGAGAGTTTCCTTTCCTTCAGACCCTGGGAACCATCCAGGATACCTTCCGATACTTGAGTCCCATTGACTTGTATTGGTATCGGTATCGGCGATATCTGATATTTTTCGGGTATCGGCCGATACTATCCGATACCGATACTTTCAAGTATCGGAAGGTATCGCTCAACACTACTTTTGGCACATTCGGCTCTCATATAGGGATTGATGGAGCTAAACGGACATTGTACGACCAGTCTCTGAAAGTGTCTGCCATTCTAGCCCTGATGGTTTTCTTTCATCTTTGGAACAAACTCAGCTTTGCCACAAAGTTGGCTGCATTTTCCTCCACATTTTGCCCTTCATTCCAGTACAGTTTATTCTTCCTGCTAAAATATACGCAAATGCAGGACAACTGTTTTTATAGCAAGACCAAATTTTATAATCAGCCAATGTGTTTTAGGACCATGCCTCCCTCTGTGAGTAATAATTCCTGGAAGTATTTTCGTGTTTGCTCAATGTCTCTGTAAGCTTTGAATGGGTCATGGAACTTCTATTTTAACATAAAGACCAAATGGTGTGCCATCTATTATTATACAGTAAAGCCAAATTTGTCACATTGTGCCCCTTCCTGTCCGAGCCCTGCCGTTTGTCCAAACAGAACTTTTTGACTACATATGGGATATCGCCGCGCTCATAGGAAAGTGGGTAACAAATTGTGGGGTCCACCTTATGGTGTAATCTCTGACAAAAGTGAGAAATCCAGGTCTAAAACAAGATTTTTGTGAAAAAAATTAACTTTTTCAATATGACGACCTAATGTTATCAAATTCTGTGTTGTACCTGTGGGTTCTGTGTCGTACCCGTGGATAAAATCTTTGAGGGGTATAGTTTCCAAAATAGGGTCAGGTTTGGAGGGTTTCTGCTGTTTAGGCACATCTCCAATCCCGACATGGCATCCACCCTCACAATTTTGAGATTAAAAAGTCAAATGGTGCTCCTTCCCTTCCGAGCTCTGTCATGCACCCAAACAGTGGTTTACCCTCACATATGGGCTATTAGCACACTCATGAAAAATTGCACCACAACTTTTGGCATTTAATTTCTCCTGTTACCCTTGGGAAAATAAAAAATCAGGGGCGAAAAATAATTTTTGTGGAAAAAATATGATTTTTTATTTTCACGGCTCTCTGGTATAAACTTCTGTGAAGCACTTGGAGGGTTCAAAGTGCTCAACACACATCTAGATAATTTCCTCGGAGGGTCTAGTTTCCAAAATGGGGGGGTTTCCACTGTTTAGGCACATCAGGGGCTCTTCAAACGCGACATGGCGTCCGATCTCAATTCCAGGAAATTTTGCATTGAAAAAGTCAAACGATGCTCCTCCCTTTCCAAGCTCTGCCATGCACCCAAACAGTGGTTTACCCCCCATATGGAGTATCAGCATACTTAGGACAAATTGCACAAGAACTTTTGGGGTCTAATTTCTCCTGTTACCCTTGGGAAAATAAAAATTGGGGCAAAAAGATCATTTTTGTTGAAAAAATATGATGTTATTTTCACAGCTCTACGTTATAAACTTCTATGAAGCACTTGGGGGTTCAAAGTTCTCACTGCTCATATAAATAAGTTTCTTGGGGGGTCTAGTTTCCAAAATAGGGTCATTTGTGGGGTGTTTCAATAGTTTAGGCACATCAGGAGTTCTCCAAATACGACATGGCGTCCGATCTCAATTCCAGCCAATTCTGCTTTGAAGAAGTGAAAGGGCACTCCTTCCATTCCAAGCTCTGCTGTGTGCCCAAACAGTGTTTTTCCCCACATATGGGGTACGGGCGTATTTAGGAGAAATTGCACAACAAATTATGTGGTTCTGTTAGGGGTCGAATTCCCGCCTCTGCACAGGGTGAATCTCGAACCATCTCCGCTGCAGTCTCCCATTCTTCTCCAGCCGCAATGGAGCCTGCTCAGCGGAAATGTCGGTCTAGCGTCTGGCTCAGCCTGATACGGTGCAGATGGTTACTGCTGCCTTTCCAGACTCAGCCATTGTAGCCAGTACTGGTCAGCAGCGAGCAGACATTTCTGGGACTAAGTCCTGCTTTTACCCTTCTGAGCATGCCCAGGGTGAGTCCTTTCATTGGAGGTCGGGGGTCACATGCTCAGGTACTACAGCAGCTCCCAATGGTCCTCTAGGAAGGTCCTGTAGGTGCTGCAGCTATAAAAGGTTTGCATGGCTGCATGGCCATGCGCTAGTATCAACTAAGTTGTGTGTTGTGTGCCAGTGTGGTCATGTGTATCTGGTTTCAGGGTTCCGCTGAAATAAGCCCCTAAAATAACGACACCTCCGGTGAGGAGTTTTGTGTGAGTGGATTCAGGGCCCGGCTGAAATCAGCCCCTAGAATACCGACACCTCCGGTGAGGAGTTTTGCGTGTGCTATTCTGACTGCATGACCACTGTTCGCTCTATTTGGTAGCTGTGTTCCTCTGTGAGGTTAACAGGGCACAGCGTTCTCTTAAGTGACTCTGTGAAGTAACAGAGTTCACTTATACCACCATATAGTACTGTCAGTTACTAGCAGCGGGTTTTACTCCTGCACGGTGGACTCCGGGTTGCGAACGCACCTATTACTCTTTAAATATATATTTGGTGCGTTCCGCCAAACCCTAACAGGTTCATTTTCTCTTTTTACACTTGTGAAAATAAAAAAAATTGTTTCTAAAGTAAAATGTTTGTGAAAAAAAGTTAAATGTTCATGCTTTCCTTCCACGTTGCTTCAGTTCCTGTGAAGCACATAAAGGGTTAATAAATTTCTTAAATATGGTTTTGAACACCTTGAGGGGTACAGTTTTTATGGTTTTGAACACCTTGAGGGGTGTAGTTTTTAGAATGGTGTCACTTTTAGGCATTTTCTGTCATGTAGACCCCTCAAAGTGACTTCAAATGTGATGTGTGTGTTATGATCCGGTGACCCTGGAGCCGCATGAGACTATCTCTGGAGTAGGTGGTACCTGTACAGACCGCAATCCTAATACTGACACCGCAACTAGAAGTAGCCGTGGGATGTACCTATCCAGGCCTAGACACCTCGACACAGCCGGAGGACTAAATACCCCTAAAGATGGAAATGGGAAATCGTATCTTGCCTCAGAGCAGAGCCCCAAAGGATAGGCAGCCCCCCACAAATATTGACTGTGAGTTTAAGAGGAAATACGTACACAGGCAGAAAAAACAGAGTTTAGCAAAAGAGGCACGTCTAGCTAAATAGAAAAGGATAGGAAAGAGCTCTAAGCGGTCAGTATTAAAACACTAGAAAAATCCACAGCAGAATATACTAGATACTACATCTAACTAAAGACATAGGATGTATATCTGCATCTCCAGAGAAACCAGCATGACAGAAAAATCCAAACAAGTCTAAACACTTATCTTAGCTGAAATGACAGCAGGGCAAGTGGAGCCAGACAGAGATGCAATCCCCCCAAGATACAATGGACAACTGGCAGGGATTGATGGAACCTACAAACCTAAATACCCAATAGAGCTGCAATAAGCAGAAACACCTGCCCTGGCTATAATCCAGAGACCACTGCACTACCACTAACAACCACCGGAGGGAGCCCAAGAGCAGAATTCACAACAGATGTGGTCCCTAAAAAAAATGGTTTTGCAAATTTCGTTGTAAAAATGAGAAATCGCTGGCCAAATTTTAACCCTTATAACTTCCTATAAAAAAAAAATGTTGTTTCCAAAATTGTACTGATGTAAAGTAGAAATGGGGGAAATGTTATTTTTTAAGTATTTTGTGTGACATATCTCTTTGATTTAAGGATATAAAAATTAAAAGTTTGAAAATTGCAAAATGTTCAACATTTTTGCTATATTTCCGTTTTTTTTCAGAAATAAACACAAGGTGTATCGAAGAAATTTTACCACTATCATGAAGAGCAGTATGTAGTGTTGAGCGATACCTTCCGATATCGGGAAATATCGGATCGGATTGGATCGGACCGATACCCAAAAAATATCGGATATCGACGATTCCGATACCGGAAACCAATGGGAGTTGGTCAATGGGACACAAATATCGGAATGAAAATAAACCCTTTCTTTCCTTGTAGGTTAATTCTACATGAAGGAAAACAACTAAGAATAATGTAGAAAGTATTGGGGGAGGTGGAGGAGACATTAAAGGCATAGAGGTTTAGCCCAATCAAATGGAATAGCAGGAATTAATTTTTTTTTAAGACGTTCGGAGTCACAAAGATATTGACTATGTTAAACTTTTTTATATTTTGTCAGATATTTATGTTTCACTACTTCCATGCTCTTCACCTTCTTTTTTACTTCTCCCACACTTTCTCCTTCATCATCCTCAGCAGCAGCATCTTTTTCATCAACTTCTCCTTCACCTTATTCATCTTCTTCTTCTTCACCTTCTTCCTATTATTCTTTTTTTTTTTACATTTTTCATATTCTTCTTATTCAACTATTCTTCTTCTTCATATTCTACTTCTTCATCTTCTTCAGGGTCATCTTCTTGGTCTTCTTTGGGGTGGTCTTCAGGGTCGTCATCTTCAGGGTCATCGTCTTCTTCGGGGTGGTCTTCAGGGTCGTCATCTTTGGGGTCGTCGTCTTCTTCGGGGTGGTCTTCAGGGTCGTCGTCTTCAGGGTCATCGTCTTCTTCGGGGTGGTCTTCAGGGTCGTCGTCTTTGGGGTCGTCGTCTTCTTCGGGGTGGTCTTCAGGGTCATCGTCTTCAGGGTCGTCGTCTTCGGGGTCGTCGTCTTCTTCGGGGTGGTCTTCAGGGTCGTCTTCTTCTTCGGGGTGCTCTTCAGGGTCGTCATCTTCGGGGTTGTCTTCTTCGGGGTGGTCTTCAGGGTCGTCATCTTCATGGTCATCGTCCTCGGGGTCATCTTCTTTGCGGTGGTCTTCAGGGTCGTCATCTTCAGGGTCGTCGTCTTCGGGGTCGTCATCTTCTTCGGGGTGGTCTTCAGGGTCGTCGTCTTAGGGGTCGTCATCTTCGGGGTCATCGTCTTCTTCGGGGTGGTCTTCAGGGTCGTTGTCTTCAGGGTCGTCGTCTTCAGGGTCGTCGTCTTCGGGGTCGTCGTCTTCTTTGGGGTGGTCTTCAGGGTCGTCATCTTCAGGGTCATCGTCCTCGGGGTCGTCTTCGGGGTTGTCTTCAGGGTCGTCACCTTCAGGATCGTCATCTTCGGGTTGTCTTCTTCGGGGTGGTCATCAGGGTCGTCGTCTTCGGGGTCGTCTTCTTCAGGGTGGTCTTCAGGGTCATCTTCTTCAGGGTGGTCTTCAGGGTCGTTGTCTTCAGGGTCGTCATCTTCGGGGTCATCGTCTTCAGGGTGGTCTTCTGGGTCGTCATCTTCAGGGTCGTCTTCGGGGTCATCGTCTTCTTCGAGGTGGTCCTCAGGGTCGTTGTCTTCAGGGTCGTCATCTTCGGGGTCGTCGTCTTCTTCGGGGTGGTCTTCAGGGTCGTCGTCTTCAGGGTCGTCGTCTTCGGGGTCGTCGTCTTCCTCGGGGTGATCTTCAGGGTCGTCGTCTTCAGGGTCGTCGTCTTCGAGGTCGTCGTCATCTTCGGGGTGGTCTTCAGGGTTGTCGTCTTTAGGGTCGTCGTTAGGGAGATCCATAGTGATTACCAAAAACCATTTCAAAAAGCTTGAACTTGGAAATGTAGCAGAAGGTACAAGAAGGCTGAGGAGCTGCTGAGAACCAGCTGACAGTACTGGAACCTGGATGGGTAGCAGAAGGTACAAGAGCCAATGGAACTACCGAGGACCAGCTGATGGTACTGGAACCTGGTTACTAAGCAGGAGGTACCTGTGCAAGAAATCACTACCAAGGACCAGCAGCCGTTGGTGGAACTCGGATACCAAAAAGGAGGCACCTAATCCAAAGGCACTGCCTGGAACCAGCTGATGTTACTGGAACCCAGGGGGACATATTCAAGATTGACTTCCAAAAAACCAGCTAATGGTACTGGAACTCAGATAGGCAGCAGAAGGTACACATGAAAAAAAAGTTGCAAGGCCACGAGCCGGCCGGAGTTACCGAAACCCACAGTCTTACAGGGAGTGCTTGTCCTATTGGCACTACGGAACCAGCCTTCATTGCCAGATCCTGCAGCCCACATAGGAAGCACTGCAGGCACCATAGAGTCCGCTAACCCGACTGCAACACGACAGGACAACGTATTGGAGGCAAAGTGACGTTGACACTACCAGGAAACAGCTGGCGTGCTGGAACCAGGCTGGGCAGGAGGGAGTACCCATGCCAAAGACACTGCCGGGAAACAGCTGGTGGTGCTGGAGCCCAGGGTAAATACTACAAACAGAGTGGAGGCAGAGGCCTAATTGGAGCAAGTTTAAAATCAGTAGTAGTGTGAATGTGGACAGAGCAGGAGAAATTGCTGGACACACAGCAGGGGATCAGCTGACGTTACTGAACCCCAACAACACTGGAGCATGTGTTGACTGTGCAGATGGCACTTCTGAGCAGCAACTGGTGGCGTTGGAGCCAAGGGTAAATACTAGAAACAGAGTGGAGGCAGAGGCCTAATTGGAGCACGTTTAAAATCAGTAGTAGTGTGAATGTGGACAGAGCAGGAGAAATTGCCAGACACACAGCAGGGGATCAGCTGACGTTACTGAACCCCAATAACCCTGGAGCATGTGTTGACTTTGCAGATGGCACTTATGAGCAGCAACTGGCGGTGTTGGAGCCCAGGGTAAATACTAGAAACAGAGTGTAGGCAGAGGCCTATTTGGAGCAAGTTTAAAATCAGTAGTAGTGTGAATGTGGACAGAGCAGGAGAAATTGCCAGACACACAGCAGGGGATCAGCTGACGTTTCTGAACCCCAATAACACAGGAGCATGTGTTGACTGTGCAGATGGCACTTCTGGGCAGCAACTGGCTGTTGGAGCCCATGGGAAAATACTAGTAACAGAGTGGAGGCAGAGGCCTAATTGGAGCAAGTTTAAAATCAGTAGTAGTGTGAATGTGGACAGAGCAGGAGAAATTGCCGGACACACAGCAGGGGATCAGCTGATGTTACTGAACCCCAATAACACTGGAGCATGTGTTGACTGTGCAGTCAGCACTTCTGAGCAGCAACTGGCAGTGTTGGAGCCCAGTGTAAATTCTAGAAACAGAGTGGAGGCAGTGGCCTAATTGGAGCAAGTTTAAAATCAGTAGTAGTTAGTGTTGAGCGATACTGTCCGATACTTGAAAGTATCGGTATCGGAAAGTATCGGCCGATACCGGCAAAGTATCGGATCTAATCCGATACCGATACCCGATACCAATACAAGTCAATGGAACACCAAGTATCGGACGGTATCCTGTATGGTTCCCAGGGTCTGAAGGAGAGGAAACTCTCCTTCAGGCCCTGGGATCCATATCAATGTGTAAAATAAAGAATTAAAATAAAAAATAGGGATATACTCACCCTCTGACGCAGCCTGGACTTTACCGCCGTAACCGGGAGCCGTTGTACCTAAGAATGCGCGCTTGAAGGGCCTTAGATGAGGTCACTGCACTCTGATTGGTCCGTAGCGGTCGCGTGACCGCTACGCGACCAATCACAAAGCAGTAAGACGTCACCTAAGGTCTTTCAAGCGCTTGAAATACCTTAGAAGACGTCCGCAGCTTCTGATTGGTCGCGTAGCGGTCGCGTGACCGCTACGCGACCAATCACAAAGCAGTGACGTCTTCTAAGGTATTTCAAGCGCTTGAAAGACCTTAGGTGACGTCACTGCTTTGTGATTGGTCGCGTAGCGGTCACGCGACCGCTACGGACCAATCAGAGCCCAGTGACCTCATCTAAGGCCCTTCAAGCGCGCATTCTTAGGTACAACGGCTCCCGGTTACGGCAGTAAAGTCCAGGAGCCGCCGGAGAGGTGAGTATATCCCTATTTTTTATTTTAATTCTTTATTTTACACATTGATATTAATCCCGATACCGATTCCCGATACCACAAAAGTATCGGATCTCGGTATCGGAATTCCGATACCCGCAAGTATCGGCCGATACCCGATACTTGCGGTATCGGAATGCTCAACACTAGTAGTAGTATGAATGTGGATAGAGAAGGAGAAATTGCTGGACACACATAGCAGGGGATCAGCTGACGTTACTGAACCCCAATAACCCTGGAGCATGTGTTGACTGTGCAGATGGCACTTCTGAGCAGCAACTGGCGGTGTTGGAGCCCAGTGTAAATAATAGAAACAGAGTGGAGGCAGAGGCCTAATTGGAGCAAGTTTAAAATCAGTAGTAGTGTGAATGTGGACAGAGCAGGAGAAATTGTGGACACACAGCAGGGGATCAGCTGACGTTACTGAACCCCAATAACACAGGTGCAAGTGTAGACTGTGCAGACGGCACTTCTGAGCAGCAACTGGCGGTTTTGGAGCCCAGGGTAAATACAAGAATTAGAATGGAGGCATAGGCCTAATTGGAGCAAGTTTAAAATCAGTAGTAGTGTGAATGTGGACAGAGCAGGAGAAATTGCCGGACACACATAGGAGGGGATCAGCTGACGTTACTGAACCCCAATAACCCTGGAGCATGTGTTGACTGTGCAGATGGCACTTCTGAGCAGCAACTGGCGGTGTTGGAGCCCAGGGTAAATACTAGAAACAGAGTGGAGGCAGAAGCCTAATTGGAGCAAGTTTAAAATCAGTAGTAGTGTGAATGTGGACAGAGCAGGAGAAATTGCTGGACACACAGCAGGGGATCAGCTGATGTTACTGAACCCCAATAACACAGGAGCAAGTGTTGACTGTGCAGACAGCACTTCTGAGCAGCAACTGGCGGTGTTGGAGCCCAGGGATTACAGTTCAGGTGGTAGAAACATGAACACAACAGGAGACCTGGATACTGTTGCCAACCAAATATTTTATCTGGAAGAGGAGTGGCAAATTCCTGCGTTATCGGAGGATAGTCGCATGTGACGGTCTGTTAGTACACCACCTGCGGCACTAAAGACGCATTCCGATAATACACTAGCAGCAGGGCAAGCCAGCACCTCCAATGCATACTGGCTAAGCTCTAGCCATGTATCCAGCTTAGAGACCCAAAACGTGAAGGGGGAAGAGCCGTCTGGGAGTACACTGAGAGGGCAAGACATGTAGTCTGTCGGAAACGTTGCCTCCTGCTGACTGGAGCCGTCTGTGATGGTGTAGACATTTGCGGCGGGGACACAAAACTTTGCCACATTTGGGCCATACTGGTCTTGCCTTTTGCTGAGGCGCTGCTTCTGCTCCCTCTTTGTGCAGAGCTTCCTCCACTGCCTCGACGCACTGAGCTGCTTTGTAAAGCACTAGCAGCACTGCTCTCGGATGGAATGGAGAACATGATGGAATGCACCAGTGCGTCTTGGTACTCCCGCATTTTCCGCTCCCGGTTCAACGGTGTTCTGAGGCTTTGTAAGTTGTCCCAGTAATGAGGATCTAGGAGGGTGTTCACCCAATAATCAGCCGTGTTGAGAATGTGGGCGATGCGGCGGTCGTTTCTCAGGCACTGCAGCATGAAATCAACCATGTGCTGCAGACTGCCAACTGGCCAAGAAACGCTGTCCCCTGCTTGAGGCGTGATCTCTGCCTGCTCTGCATCACCCCACCCTCGCTCTACATACTGACTACTAGAGCATTGTGTACCTCCCTCCTCTGGACAGATATCTTCCTCCTCCATTGACTCCTCCTCATCCTCCTCACAAAGTGTCCCCTGCCTAGGCCTTTGTGAGGAACCATGTTGCGCAGACTGTCCAGAAGCAGATGGCATTTGTGACTCCTCATCCTCCACCTCTTCCAAAACCTCCTCCCTTAGTGCTTGCAGTGTTTTTTCAAGCAGCCAGATAAGGGGGATAGTCATGCTGACTAGTGCATCATCTGCACTCGCCATCCGCGTGGAATCATCGAAGGCACGCAAAACATGGCAGATGTCCTTCATAGAGGCCCAATCAGTGGTGGTGAAGTGTGAACAGCGCACAGTGTGACTTGTTTGCGCCTGATGCAGCTGGTACTCCATTACTGCTGCCTGCTGTTCACACAACCTCTCCAACATATGTAACGTTGAATTCCACCTGGTGGGTAGTGTTATGACCCCAATGGCAGAGGGTCTCAGAAGTAATTACCAAGTCTGCAAACACAAAAAAACAGCTCATAGGACAGTGGTAACTGGGCTGACCGTATAACTAATCCTAGCACCACAAATAGCAGCAGCCGGGGAACGTGCCTACGTTGGTTCTAGACGTCTCGCGCCAGCCGGAGAACTAACTAACCCTAGAAGGGAAAAGATAGACCTTTCTTGCCTCCAGAGAAAAGACCCCAAAAGTTGGATACAAGCCCCCAACAAATAATAATGGTGAGGTAAGAAGAAAAGACAAACGTAAGAATGAACTAGATATTTAGCAAAGAGAGGCCCACTGACTAATAGCACAATATAGTAAGATGACTTATACGGTCAGCAAAAACCCTATCAAAATTTCCACGCTGGATATACAAGAACCCCCGAACCGTCTAACGGCCCGGGGGGAGGATACCAGCCCCCTAGAGCTTCCAGCAAAATCAGGAATCACATTTAGTACAAGCTGGACAAATAAATAAGAGCAATGCAAATAACCAAAAAACAAGGAAGCAGGACTTAGCTTAATTTTGCAAGAACCACGACCAGCAGACAGGAGCAAACAGAAAGGAACTGATTACAACGATGCCAGGCACCAGACTGAGAATTCAGGAAGTTTATATAGCAACACCCCTGGACTAACGACCCAGGTGGGTGCCAAACTAGGGAAAGACAATCCCAGAGTCATATCACTAGTGACCACAAGAGGGAGCCAAAAAAGTCTAATTCACAACAGTACCCCCCCTTTAAGGAGGGGTCACCGAACCCTCACCAAGACCACCAGGGCTGTTGTGAAATTGGATTTTGGGCTCCCCCGGTGGCCACTGGTGGAATTGAACTGGTGTGCATCATCCTCTCTGTTCACCTGTTTCCATCAGGATGTGGGAGTCGCTATTTAGCCTTGCTCCTCTGTCACTTCCATGCCGGTCAACATTGTAATCAGAAGCCTTTCTGTGCATGTTCCTGCTGCTAGACAACTCCCAGCTAAGTTGGACTTTGGTCCTTGTTTGTTTTTGCATTCTGTTCCAGTTCACAGCTGTAGTTTCGTTTCTGTGTCTGGAAAGCTCTTGTGATCTGAAATTGCCACTGTGATGTTATGAGTTAATACTAGAGTCTTAAAGTAATTTCAGGATGGTATTTTGATAGGGTTTTCAGCTGACCATGAAAGTGCCCTTTCTGTCTTCCTGCTATCTAGTGAGCGGACCTCAATTTTGCTAAACCTATTTTCATACTACGTTTGTCATTTCATCTAAAATCACCGCCAATATTTGTGGGGGCCTCTGTCTGCCTTTCGGGGAAATTTCTCTAGAGGTGAGCCAGGACTGTATTTTCCTCTGCCAGGATTAGTTAGTCCTCCGGCCGGCGCTGGGCGTCTAGGGATAAAACGCAGGCTACGCTACCCAGCTACTGTTAGTTGTGCGGCAGGTTTAGTTCATGGTCAGTTTAGTTTCCATCCTTCCAAGAGCTAGTTCTTATGTTTGCTGGGCTATGTTCTCTTGCCATTGAGAACCATAACACAGGGCGATCAGGATGAGCAGCGTGAAAGGCACGAACTAAATCGGCTGCATGCACATCAGAGGCAACCACCCAGGAATCATTCTCCTGACCATAGCCCTTCCACTTGACCAGATACTGAAGCCTCCGCCTGGAGAGACGAGAATCCAAGATCTTCTCCACCACGTACTCCAACTCGCCCTCAACCAACACCGGAGCAGGAGGCTCAACAGAAGGAACCACAGGTACAACGTACCGCCGCAACAAAGACCTATGGAACACGTTGTGAATGGCAAACGACACAGGAAGATCCAAGCGAAAGGACACGGGATTAAGGATTTCCAATATCTTGTAAGGACCGATGAAGCGAGGCTTAAATTTAGGAGAGGAGACCTTCATAGGAACAAATCGAGAAGACAGCCATACCAAATCCCCAACACGAAGTCGGGGACCCACACCGCGGCGGCGGTTGGCAAAACGCTGAGCCTTCTCCTGTGACAACTTTAAGTTGTCCACCACATGATTCCAAATCTGCTGCAACCTATCCACCACAGAATCTACCCCAGGACAGTCAGAAGGCTCCACATGTCCCGAGGAAAAACGAGGATGGAAACCAGAGTTGCAGAAAAATGGCGAAACCAAAGTAGCGGAACTAGCCCGATTATTAAGGGCAAACTCAGCCAACGGCAAGAAGGTCACCCAATCATCCTGATCTGCAGAAACAAAACACCTCAAATAAGCCTCCAGAGTCTGATTAGTTCGCTCCATTTGTCCATTAGTCTGAGGATGAAAGGCAGACGAAAACGACAAATCAATGCCCATCTTAGCTCAGAAGGATCGCCAGAACCTGGAAACAAACTGGGATCCTCTGTCAGACACGATATTCTCAGGAATGCCGTGTAAACGAACCACATTCTGAAAGAACAAAGGAACCAGATCAGAAGAGGAAGGCAGCTTAGGCAAAGATACCAAATGGACCATCTTGGAAAAGCGATCACATACCACCCAGATGACAGACATGCCCTGAGACACCGGAAGATCTGAAATGAAATCCATGGAAATGTGTGTCCAAGGCCTCTTCGGGACAGGCAAGGGCAAGAGCAACCCGCTGCCACGAGAACAGCAAGGCTTAGCTCGAGCACAAGTCCCACAGGACTGCACAAATGACCGCACATCCCGTGACAAAGAAGGCCACCAAAAGGACCTAGCCACCAAATCTCTGGTGCCAAAAATTCCCGGATGCCCTGCCAACACCGAGGAATGAACCTCGGAAATGACTCTGCTGGTCCACTTATCAGGAACAAACAGTCTGTCAGGTGGACAAGAGTCAGGTCTACCAGCCTGAAATCTCTGCAACACACGTCGCAAATCCGGAGAAATGGCTGACAAGATTACTCCCTCTTTAAGAATACCAACAGGTTCTGCGACTCCAGGAGAGTCAGGCACAAAGCTCCTTGAAAGAGCATCAGCCTTCACATTCTTTGAACCTGGTAAATACGAGACCACAAAGTCAAAACGGGAGAAAAACAATGACCAACGGGCCTGTCTAGGATTCAGGCGATTAGCAGACTCGAGATACATCAGATTTTTGTGATCAGTCAAGACCACCACACGATGCTTAGCACCCTCGAGCCAATGACGCCACTCCTCAATTGCCCACTTCATGGCCAACAACTCCCGATTGCCAACATCATAATTCCGCTCAGCAGGCGAAAACTTCCTAGAGAAAAAAGCACATGGTCTCATTACAGAGCAACCAGGGCCTCTCTGCGACAAAACGGCCCCTGCCCCAATCTCAGAAGCATCCACTTCAACCTGAAAGGGAAGTGAGACATCAGGCTGGCACAAAACAGGCGCCGAAGTAAACCGGCGCTTCAACTCTTGGAAAGCTTCCACGGCTGCAGGAGCCCAGTTAGCAACATCAGAACCTTTCTTGGTCATATCCGTCAAAGGTTTAACAACGCTAGAAAAATTAGCGATAAAACGACGGTAGAAGTTAGCAAAACCCAAGAACTTCTGAAGACTCTTAACTGACGTGGGTTGAGTCCAATCATGAATAGCTCGGACCTTGACTGGGTCCATCTCCACCGCAGAAGGGGAAAAAATAAAACCCAAAAAGGGAACCTTCTGTACTCCAAAGAGACACTTTGAGCCCTTAACAAACAAAGCATTCTCACGCAAAACCTGAAACACCATCCTGATCTGCTCTACATGCGAGTCCCAATCATCAGAAAAAAACAGAATATCATCCAGATAAACAATCATAAATTTATCCAGATACTTCCGGAAAATATCATGCATAAAGGACTGAAACACTGAAGGAGCATTAGAGAGCCCAAAAGGCATCACCAAGTACTCAAAATGACCTTCGGGCGTATTAAATGCAGTTTTCCATTCATCTCCTTGCTTAATGCGCACAAGGTTGTACGCACCACGAAGATCTATCTTGGTGAACCACTTGGCACCTTTAATCCGGGCAAACAAGTCCGACAACAGAGGCAAAGGATACTGAAATTTAACAGTGATTTTATTCAGAAGCCGATAGTCAATACAAGGTCTCAAAGATCCGTCCTTCTTGGCCACAAAAAAGAATCCCGCACCAAGAGGGGAAGAGGATGGACGGATATGCCCCTTCTCCAGAGATTCCTTGATATACGAACGCATTGCGGTATGCTCAGGTACAGACAGATTAAATAATCTTCCCTTAGGAAATTTACTACCTGGAATCAAATCTATAGCGCAGTCACAGTCCCTATGAGGAGGGAGAGCACTGGACCTGGACTCGCTGAATACATCCTGATAATCAGACAAATACTCAGGAACTTCCGAAGGAGTAGAGGAAGCAATGGACACCGGGGGGGAATCACCATGAATTCCCTGACAGCCCCAACTTGACACAGACATTGCCTTCCAATCCAAGACTGGATTATGGGTCTGTAACCATGGCAGACCCAAAACGACCAAATCATGCATTTTATGCAGCACAAGAAAACGAATCACCTCCCGATGTTCAGGAGTCATGCACATGGTTACCTGTGTCCAAAACTGCGGTTTATTTTCCGCCAATGGCGTAGCATCAATACCTCTAAGAGGGATAGGATTTACCAACGGCTCAAGAACAAAACCACAGCGCTTGGCAAATGACAGATCCATAAGACTCAGGGCAGCACCTGAATCCACAAACGCCATAACAGGGTAGGAGGACAATGAGCAAATTAAAGTCACAGACAAAATAAATTTAGGTTGCAAATTACCAATGGCGACAGGACTAACAATTAGAATTTTACTAAATGATAACCCCAAATTAGTATTTAATAGAGAACCAAACAAGAACTAATTTTAAACAATATCTTTATTTAAACGTATTTAGGATAAACATACCAACACAACCCCTTAAAAAACCCTTCTGTATAAGACAGGGTTAACTATCTGGTCTGCATATATACGGGCAGAGGGATGGGGTACCTATCTGAGATCTAAACCTACACGTCCCTGTGGTGCCCCCTACCTAACTGCGGAGGTTGGCACCCTCTTGAACGCAATATGGCGCCCCCGCTCCTCGACGGCTGACCCTCAATGCCCTATGGGTCCCTAGTGCACAGTGCGTTGTGGATACCTCACACCTGCCCACTCCTAGGGCCAAATATTGTAGACAGTTACCAGATATGATATTTCCACCAAATAACACAATGACAGATAAACTCACTGCCTCTCAAGGCTCAATCAAATACACATGACACACTTAGCCGTCTGTTCTAAGCCTCCTTCACTGGCTATCGCACCCTTAAGCGTCCCTATCAACTCTGCCCTGCCTCACAGCGGAGGTTGGCACCCTCTTGATCGCAAAATGGCGCCCCCGCTCCTCGGCGGCTGTCCCCAGGATACCCTAAACAGGTCCCTAAAGATAATTGGGCCCGCTGAGGGGAAAGTGCCTATGGGGCTGTGCTGGTGGACTACAATATAAGCATTAAATCATCATATCAGCAGGAGATACATAGTGAATCAGAACATGCTATATGTCAACTCTGTTATTAAATTATTCACACAAGGCCAAGAGAGATGCAGTCTTATCTATGTACTAAAGACACATATATACAGTAATATCATTGTTATTTTAGAATATATATATGGTGAAAAAATCAAAATAATAATAGTTAAAAATCTGTTGCACTTATCTGTGCCCAGATCTCGCCTCTACGCGTTTCCCCCCCATGATATGGTTCCTCAGGAGGCACATGGGAAAAAAACCGTGTGTGACCACATCGGTGATATGCTGTGCCTGGTTGCAGGTTCAGGGATAACACTGATACAGACGTACTTATATACCTCACATATAGCTCCCGCCCACACGGCGGTACTGAGGGGGTTAAATCATACCTCCAGTTTATGAACTGATGTGCTGATAGTAGCGCAAGTGTCCAATAATTGCCCCCAAATCGTCTTCTTACATTACACATGGTGGCTGCCATTATTCCTATGGCATTATCAGCGTGCCCGAACTGCGCATGCGCCGTTTTCAGACCCTAGAGGTCCGTTGTATTCCTTCACACTGCGCAGGCGCTCCGGGAGGACTCCATTTTGTTGTGGATCACATCTCCCTTATAGGACACACTATGATCGTTGCGACTTATACCGACACCATTCTATGGACCCCCACAGAGGATACAGTGTACCACATATACGGGGGTGGGAATTAGCATGTTGCATCCAAATTAACATCTAATTTCTAATGTGTGCAGTCACCCCAAGTTCATATCATCACATAATAGTCATGTATCAAATCCACCCCTCTAAGATACCAGCTCATCTATAAATATAAACACTAGGGAATGGTACTAGAAATACCAAATCCCACAGTATAGGGTCCTTCTGAATCTACCACTCTGCACGTGGACCACTTCACATGTAACTTGGAAGCCTTTGTGGTCATGGCTGTGCAGCTCCATGCAGTAAAGAACCCTTCCCCCGCCTGCAATAATTTTATCCTTACATCCATAACTAGCGAAAAATCGGAGTTACGTTCTTGGGTAACCCCCCATTATTATACACTGCGAACCATCTAATAGGTCCACATAGCCTCCCTAATCATGTCGGGGAACCGGGGAAGCCTGGATCTATGCAGACAGTTCACACGAAGCAGCTATAGGTTAATCGCTCATTGAGTCCCCTAGGGACAACTGACTCCATTCTGAATATCCACTGGGTCTCTTTTTGTAAGATGACCCTATCCCAGTCACCCCTTCTCCCATTTTGCTTCACCACCTCCAGGACACAAAAAGAGAGTGTCCTATTTTCTCCCTGATGAAATTCCCAGATGTGACGTGCTATGGGGGTGTCCCTGCAGTTCTTAATGTCACCCAAATGTTCCCCAATTCTCCTCCTCAGCTCTCTCTTGGTCTTTCCTATGTAATTTTTTGGACAGCCACACGTGGCCATATAGACTACACCCGTGGTCTTGCAGTTAGAGAAGTCCCTGCAAAAGAACTGCTTGCCATTAGATGCACTAACAAAGTTCCTGCAGGGACTTATGAAATCACAAAACGAGCAATTGCCACACCTAAACGTGCCGTTTGGCCGTCTGTCAAGCCAGGTTCCCACTTGCTTTCCTCTTTTGTAGTGGCTGTGTACAAGCCTATCTTTCAGAGAGCGACCTTTACGGAAGGTAATCTGGGGTCTATTTGGAATGACATCTGTCAGGGTTTCGTCCATCCGTAGAATGCTCCAATGTCTCTTGAGGATATTGAACACCCGATTAGTTTGGTTATCATAGGTTCCAATAATCCTCAGAGCATTCTCGGTTTCTCTTTCTCTGATGGTATTCAAGAGGGACCGTCTGTCCCTTCCCATAGCATTCTGAAAGGCTGGATCCAGAACCTCATCTGGGTAGCCTCGATCCCGGAATCTCTCTCTCAAATCGTAGGCCTGTGCCCTGAAGGTGGCAGGATTTGAGCAGTTCCTCCGAGCCCTGAGGTACTGACCCCGGGGGATGCCCCTCTTCAGGGGAACCGGATGATGGCTCTCCCACCGAAGAAGGGCATTAGTAGCAGTCGGTTTGCGGAACAGTCTTGTTTCTAGAGTACTATTGGCACCAATGGTAATTTTTACATCAAGGAAGGCCAGTTCACATGTATTACTCTCCGAGGTGAATCTTAAGCCAACCCTGTTGTTATTCAACTCTTGCACAAAACCATCAAATTCCGTTTGTGTACCACTCCATACGACCAGGACATCGTCTATATAATGGTACCACGCCAATATCTTGTTGTTCCACCATCCCTCAATTTCGGGGAACACTACGGTTTCCTCCCACCAGCCCAGGAGGAGGTTTGCATACGAGGGTGCACAGGAACAACCCATCGCGGTCCCCCTGAGCTGGTGGAAGTACTTACCGTCAAAAAGAAAATAGTTGTGGGTTAAGACAAATTTCATCAATTCTACCACAAACTTGTTATGTTCCTCAAAATAGATGGCCCTTGTTTTCAAATAATATTCTAATGCTCTAAGGCCCTCTGTGTGTGGAATGCTACTATACAGGGCCTCTACGTCGATCGAGCCCAAGATGGTACCCTGTTCCACCACAATGCCATCTATCTTTTGGAGTAGATCCGACGTGTCCCGGACATAGGAGGGTAAAGATGTTACAAACGGACGTAGGATGTTATCCACATAGATGCCAACGTTCTGACTCAATGAGCCAACACCCGAGACTATGGGGCGTCCCCTTAGGGGCGAGAGACCCTTGTGAACCTTAGGGAGAGCGTAAAAAGTAGGGATCATGGGAGTGCGGGGAACCAGGAATTTGTGTTCATTATGGGAAATCAACCTGTCGCTTAAGCCTGTATCCAGGATAGAAACCAACAGACTGGTGTACTCGTCAGTAGGGTCATTTGTAAGTCTACCATACGTCCCCTTATCATCAAGGATCCGATTGCACATCCCTACATACATTCGGTGGTCGAGGATGACCAAATTGCCGCCCTTGTCAGATGGCTTAATAATAATTTGGTCATTTTTCTCCAACATCTCCAAAGCCTCCCATTCCTTGCTACTCAAATTTTGCGATGAATTACCATTTTTCCGGCAAACTTTTTTAAGGTCGTCCTCGACCACCTTTAAGAACATATCAATATTGGCATAATCACCAGGGGGGGGCATCCTGTTGCTCTTTAGCTTTAGGTTAGTATGTGGACCCAAACCCTCCTCCCTCTCATTATCCTCCAAAAGACCCGTCAGGATATTAACTCCTTCCAGATCCTCTTCGGATATGCCAAGTTCTGTACATTGTTGTCTATTGTGCAAACAAAAAATTTTTTTCCATTTTAACTTACGACAATAAAGGTTTAGATCTTTCACCCATGAAAAGGTGTTGAACAGAGTCGTTGGGACAAACGTTAGTCCCTTTTTAAGTACACTTATCTCATCAGACGACAGGGCATGACTACTGAGATTCAAAATTTGATTATCATCATAACCCATTTTTACATTCGTTTCCTCAAATCGTACCCCCCAGGGGGTCTCTGTTCTAAAAAAGAAGCAGAAGAAGAAGAGGAGGGCATAGAGGCAGCTGAAGATGAAGACGATATCATTTGTGCTAGGGTTCTTTGGGGTACCCCAAACCCACCAGTTCCATTTGTTGGACCACCATAACCTTGGTCTTGATCCCTGCCCCCTTGATATCTGCTTTTGTAATTTTTCGATTTCTGCCATCTTCCTTTTCCTCTATGTGACGAAAAAAACCCTCTCCCTCTTTGTCTCCAAAAGCCACCTGCTCTCTCTGTGTCCGAGCCTTCTGCCTCTGAGGAAGATATCTCTGAGGTAGTGTCCACACCCCCTGTAAAATTATATGCCCTGTTGGTTCTGAACTCCTCGGAATCCCGCATAAATTGTGTATGCTTCCGATTTTTTAACTGGTTCTGATACCGCTCCACTGATATGTGTAGAGTATTCTCTTTTTTATTGAATTCTGGGTCTGACTTGAACTGTAAGGTTTTTTCTATTAGTTCATTAAGTTGTTTAGAGGTAGTCTCCAGAATCTTTTTCTCCTCCTCTAACAGCAATCTCATAAACCTAACAGATGAGGCTGTGGACTCCTCCTGCCAAGCTTTAAGTAGACAGGGATTATTCACTCTTGGTGATGGAAAGATGTTTATCCGTAGTCCTTTTGGAACAATGTTATTTTTAATATAGTTCTCTAAGGCTTTTGTTTCCCACAGAGATTTAAGATACCTCTTATAACACCCAGTAAGTTCCTTAAAGATGGAATATATAGATGGATTGGAGTCAGTACCCGTGTACCCCGCGTCAACTGAAAACACACGATCCGCTTCACTAACCCAAGCTTCAGAACAGATAGGCCCCGACAAGAATCCGGCCATATTACAAAAAATCAATTAGAATTTTACTAAATGATAACCCCAAATTAGTATTTAATAGAGAACCAAACAAGAACTAATTTTAAACAATATCTTTATTTAAACGTATTTAGGATAAACATACCAACACAACCCCTTAAAAAACCCTTCTGTATAAGACAGGGTTAACTATCTGGTCTGCATATATACGGGCAGAGGGATGGGGTACCTATCTGAGATCTAAACCTACACGTCCCTGTGGTGCCCCCTACCTAACTGCGGAGGTTGGCACCCTCTTGAACGCAATATGGCGCCCCCGCTCCTCGACGGCTGACCCTCAATGCCCTATGGGTCCCTAGTGCACAGTGCGTTGTGGATACCTCACACCTGCCCACTCCTAGGGCCAAATATTGTAGACAGTTACCAGATATGATATTTCCACCAAATAACACAATGACAGATAAACTCACTGCCTCTCAAGGCTCAATCAAATACACATGACACACTTAGCCGTCTGTTCTAAGCCTCCTTCACTGGCTATCGCACCCTTAAGCGTCCCTATCAACTCTGCCCTGCCTCACAGCGGAGGTTGGCACCCTCTTGATCGCAAAATGGCGCCCCCGCTCCTCGGCGGCTGTCCCCAGGATACCCTAAACAGGTCCCTAAAGATAATTGGGCCCGCTGAGGGGAAAGTGCCTATGGGGCTGTGCTGGTGGACTACAATATAAGCATTAAATCATCATATCAGCAGGAGATACATAGTGAATCAGAACATGCTATATGTCAACTCTGTTATTAAATTATTCACACAAGGCCAAGAGAGATGCAGTCTTATCTATGTACTAAAGACACATATATACAGTAATATCATTGTTATTTTAGAATATATATATGGTGAAAAAATCAAAATAATAATAGTTAAAAATCTGTTGCACTTATCTGTGCCCAGATCTCGCCTCTACGCGTTTCCCCCCCATGATATGGTTCCTCAGGAGGCACATGGGAAAAAAACCGTGTGTGACCACATCGGTGATATGCTGTGCCTGGTTGCAGGTGCAGGGATAACACTGATACAGACGTACTTATATACCTCACATATAGCTCCCGCCCACACGGCGGTACTGAGGGGGTTAAATCATACCTCCAGTTTATGAACTGATGTGCTGATAGTAGCGCAAGTGTCCAATAATTGCCCCCAAATCGTCTTCTTACATTACACATGGTGGCTGCCATTATTCCTATGGCATTATCAGCGTGCCCGAACTGCGCATGCGCCGTTTTCAGACCCTAGAGGTCCGTTGTATTCCTTCACACTGCGCAGGCGCTCCGGGAGGACTCCATTTTGTTGTGGATCACATCTCCCTTATAGGACACACTATGATCGTTGCGACTTATACCGACACCATTCTATGGACCCCCACAGAGGATACAGTGTACCACATATACGGGGGTGGGAATTAGCATGTTGCATCCAAATTAACATCTAATTTCTAATGTGTGCAGTCACCCCAAGTTCATATCATCACATAATAGTCATGTATCAAATCCACCCCTCTAAGATACCAGCTCATCTATAAATATAAACACTAGGGAATGGTACTAGAAATACCAAATCCCACAGTATAGGGTCCTTCTGAATCTACCACTCTGCACGTGGACCACTTCACATGTAACTTGGAAGCCTTTGTGGTCATGGCTGTGCAGCTCCATGCAGTAAAGAACCCTTCCCCCGCCTGCAATAATTTTATCCTTACATCCATAACTAGCGAAAAATCGGAGTTACGTTCTTGGGTAACCCCCCATTATTATACACTGCGAACCATCTAATAGGTCCACATAGCCTCCCTAATCATGTCGGGGAACCGGGGAAGCCTGGATCTATGCAGACAGTTCACACGAAGCAGCTATAGGTTAATCGCTCATTGAGTCCCCTAGGGACAACTGACTCCATTCTGAATATCCACTGGGTCTCTTTTTGTAAGATGACCCTATCCCAGTCACCCCTTCTCCCATTTTGCTTCACCACCTCCAGGACACAAAAAGAGAGTGTCCTATTTTCTCCCTGATGAAATTCCCAGATGTGACGTGCTATGGGGGTGTCCCTGCAGTTCTTAATGTCACCCAAATGTTCCCCAATTCTCCTCCTCAGCTCTCTCTTGGTCTTTCCTATGTAATTTTTTGGACAGCCACACGTGGCCATATAGACTACACCCGTGGTCTTGCAGTTAGAGAAGTCCCTGCAAAAGAACTGCTTGCCATTAGATGCACTAACAAAGTTCCTGCAGGGACTTATGAAATCACAAAACGAGCAATTGCCACACCTAAACGTGCCGTTTGGCCGTCTGTCAAGCCAGGTTCCCACTTGCTTTCCTCTTTTGTAGTGGCTGTGTACAAGCCTATCTTTCAGAGAGCGACCTTTACGGAAGGTAATCTGGGGTCTATTTGGAATGACATCTGTCAGGGTTTCGTCCATCCGTAGAATGCTCCAATGTCTCTTGAGGATATTGAACACCCGATTAGTTTGGTTATCATAGGTTCCAATAATCCTCAGAGCATTCTCGGTTTCTCTTTCTCTGATGGTATTCAAGAGGGACCGTCTGTCCCTTCCCATAGCATTCTGAAAGGCTGGATCCAGAACCTCATCTGGGTAGCCTCGATCCCGGAATCTCTCTCTCAAATCGTAGGCCTGTGCCCTGAAGGTGGCAGGATTTGAGCAGTTCCTCCGAGCCCTGAGGTACTGACCCCGGGGGATGCCCCTCTTCAGGGGAACCGGATGATGGCTCTCCCACCGAAGAAGGGCATTAGTAGCAGTCGGTTTGCGGAACAGTCTTGTTTCTAGAGTACCATTGGCACCAATGGTAATTTTTACATCAAGGAAGGCCAGTTCACATGTATTACTCTCCGAGGTGAATCTTAAGCCAACCCTGTTGTTATTCAACTCTTGCACAAAACCATCAAATTCCGTTTGTGTACCACTCCATACGACCAGGACATCGTCTATATAATGGTACCACGCCAATATCTTGTTGTTCCACCATCCCTCAATTTCGGGGAACACTACGGTTTCCTCCCACCAGCCCAGGAGGAGGTTTGCATACGAGGGTGCACAGGAACAACCCATCGCGGTCCCCCTGAGCTGGTGGAAGTACTTACCGTCAAAAAGAAAATAGTTGTGGGTTAAGACAAATTTCATCAATTCTACCACAAACTTATGTTCCTCAAAATAGATGGCCCTTGTTTTCAAATAATATTCTAATGCTCTAAGGCCCTCTGTGTGTGGAATGCTACTATACAGGGCCTCTACGTCGATCGAGCCCAAGATGGTACCCTGTTCCACCACAATGCCATCTATCTTTTGGAGTAGATCCGACGTGTCCCGGACATAGGAGGGTAAAGATGTTACAAACGGACGTAGGATGTTATCCACATAGATGCCAACGTTCTGACTCAATGAGCCAACACCCGAGACTATGGGGCGTCCCCTTAGGGGCGAGAGACCCTTGTGAACCTTAGGGAGAGCGTAAAAAGTAGGGATCATGGGAGTGCGGGGAACCAGGAATTTGTGTTCATTATGGGAAATCAACCTGTCGCTTAAGCCTGTATCCAGGATAGAAACCAACAGACTGGTGTACTCGTCAGTAGGGTCATTTGTAAGTCTACCATACGTCCCCTTATCATCAAGGATCCGATTGCACATCCCTACATACATTCGGTGGTCGAGGATGACCAAATTGCCGCCCTTGTCAGATGGCTTAATAATAATTTGGTCATTTTTCTCCAACATCTCCAAAGCCTCCCATTCCTTGCTACTCAAATTTTGCGATGAATTACCATTTTTCCGGCAAACTTTTTTAAGGTCATCCTCGACCACCTTTAAGAACATATCAATATTGGCATAATCACCAGGGGGGGGCATCCTGTTGCTCTTTAGCTTTAGGTTAGTATGTGGACCCAAACCCTCCTCCCTCTCATTATCCTCCAAAAGACCCGTCAGGATATTAACTCCTTCCAGATCCTCTTCGGATATGCCAAGTTCTGTACATTGTTGTCTATTGTGCAAACAAAAAATTTTTTTCCATTTTAACTTACGACAATAAAGGTTTAGATCTTTCACCCATGAAAAGGTGTTGAACAGAGTCGTTGGGACAAACGTTAGTCCCTTTTTAAGTACACTTATCTCATCAGACGACAGGGCATGACTACTGAGATTCAAAATTTGATTATCATCATAACCCATTTTACATTCGTTTCCTCAAATCGTACCCCCCAGGGGGTCTCTGTTCTAAAAAAGAAGCAGAAGAAGAAGAGGAGGGCATAGAGGCAGCTGCAGATGAAGACGATATCATTTGTGCTAGGGTTCTTTGGGGTACCCCAAACCCACCAGTTCCATTTGTTGGACCACCATAACCTTGGTCTTGATCCCTGCCCCCTTGATATCTGCTTTTGTAATTTTTCGATTTCTGCCATCTTCCTTTTCCTCTATGTGACGAAAAACCCCCTCTCCCTCTTTGTCTCCAAAAGCCACCTGCTCTCTCTGTGTCCGAGCCTTCTGCCTCTGAGGAAGATATCAATGGCGACAGGACTAACAACCCTTGTTAGGCGTTTAGAGCATGCTGATATAACATGTGTAGAATCACCACAGTAAAAACACAACCCATTCTGACGTCTATGATTTTTCCGTTCATTTCTAGTCTGAATTCTACCACATTGCATTAAATCAGGTGTTTGTTCAGACAACACCACCAGAGGATTAGCGGCTTTGCGCTCCCGCAAACGCTGGTCAATTTGAATAGCCAGCGCCATGGAATCATTCAGACTTGTAGGAATGGAGAAACCCACCATCACATTCTTAATGGCTTCTGAAAGGCCATTTCTGAAATTAGCGGCCAGAGCACACTCATTCCACTGAGTAAGCACGGACCATTTCCGAAATTTTTGGCAATACACTTCAGCTTCATCCTGGCCCTGAGAAATAGCCAGCAAGGCTTTTTCTGCCTGAATTTCAAGATTGGGTTCCTCGTAAAGCAATCCGAGCGCCAGAAAAAACGCATCAATATTTGCCAATGCCGGATCTCCTGGCGCTAGCGAGAAAGCCCAATCCTGAGGGTCGCCCCGCAAAAAAGAGATAACAATTTTAACTTGCTGAGCTGAGTCTCCAGATGAACGGGGTCTCAGAGACAGAAACAATTTACAATTATTCCTGAAATTCCTAAACTTAAATCGGTCTCCAGAGAACAGTTCAGGAATAGGTATTTTAGGTTCAGACATAGGACTACTAGTAACAAAATCTTGTATGCCCTGCACACGAGCAGCAAGCTGATCTACACTTGTAATCAAGGTCTGGACATTCATGTCTGCAGCAAGCACAAGCCACTCAGAGGTAAAGGGGAGGAAGAAAGAAAAAAAAATCAGAATTTCCTTTCTTATTATCCCACTTCTGCAATGCATTAAACATTCAACTTTGGCCTGGCATACTGTTATGACCCCAATGGCAGAGGGTCTCAGAAGTAATTACCAAGTCTGCAAACACAAAAAACCAGCTCATAGGACAGTGGTAACTGGGCTGACCGTATAACTAATCCTAGCACCACAAATAGCAGCAGCCGGGGAACGTGCCTACGTTGGTTCTAGACGTCTCGCGCCAGCCGGAGAACTAACTAACCCTAGAAGGGAAAAGATAGACCTTTCTTGCCTCCAGAGAAAAGACCCCAAAAGTTGGATACAAGCCCCCAACAAATAATAACGGTGAGGTAAGAAGAAAAGACAAACGTAAGAATGAACTAGATATTTAGCAAAGAGAGGCCCACTGACTAATAGCAGAATATAGTAAGATGACTTATACGGTCAGCAAAAACCCTATCAAAATTTCCACGCTGGATATACAAGAACTGGAGGATACCAGCCCCCTAGAGCTTCCAGCAAAATCTGGAATCACATTTAGTACAAGCTGGACAAATAAATAAGAGCAATGCAAATAACCAAAAAACAAGGAAGCAGGACTTAGCTTAATTTTGCAAGAACCACGACCAGCAGACAGGAGCAAACAGAAAGGAACTGATTACAACGATGCCAGGCACCAGACTGAGAATTCAGGAAGTTTATATAGCAACACCCCTGGACTAACGACCCAGGTGAGTGCCAAACTAGGGAAAGACAATCCCAGAGTCATATCACTAGTGACCACAAGAGGGAGCCAAAAAAGTCTAATTCACAACAGGGTAGGTCATATATGATGCGATGTTCCGGAAGGCGGAATCGGCGCTGCAGAGCTACAATGCGCGATCTCGCCATGGTGGAACGCCACAAGTGAGCGCACTCTAGGCGGACCTTGTGCAGCAGTGCATCAAGATCCAGATAGTCCCTCAAAAAACTCTGCACAACCAAGTTGAGCACATGTGCAACACATGGGATGTGAGTGAGGTTGCCTAGGCCTAGACCTGCCACCAGATTTCGGCCATTGTCACACACTACCATGCCTGGCTGGAGATTCACTGGCACAAACCACACGTTGCTCTGCTGCTTGATGGCATTCCAGAGCTCCTGCGCTGTGTGGCTTCGATTCCCCAAAGAAATTAATTTCAATACAGCCTGTTGACGTTTGGCCACAGCTGTGCTCATATCGGTCTTAACAGGTAAGCGTTCACGGGTCCATGTGGAGGTAGACCCTGACGGCTCCTGCAGTGCTGATTTAGAGGAACTGGAGTATGAGGAGGAGTCAATGTGTACAGACTGGATTCCTGTAATCCTTGGAGTTGGCAGAACACATACAGTGCCACTCAAGATCTGTACCCGGCTTCACAACATTTACCCAATGGGCAGTGAGGGAAAGGTATCGTCCCTGTCCATGCTTACTGGTCCACGCATCGGTGGTCAGGTGGAACTTGCTACTGACAGCGTTTAGTAGCGCATGTTTAATTTTTCCCTCCACATGCTTTTGCAGAGCAGAGATGGCTAGCGACTGGGCACATATTGTGGGACTGCCAATGCCATGAAGTTACGGAAGGTGTCAGTCTCCACCAGCCTGAATGATAGCATTTCAAGGGACAGTAGTTTTGCAATGCCAGAATTCAGAGCCTGTGCTCGGGGGTGGTTTGCTGAGTATGGGCACCTTTTCTCCCATGCCTGTGCTACAGATGGCTGTAGACTGGCCTGGGAGTGTGAGGATGACAGGGAACGTGGTGCTGTGGGTGGAATGACACTGGGTCTCTGTACAACAGTGCCAGATGTTCTTCCATGGCGATCCTGTGAGGAAGCCGAACCAGCTGTGTGTGAGCTGGAGGAAGAGGCTACAACATGAGATGAAGAGGTGGTAGGTGGCGCTGTAGGTTGGCCTAGGTCTTCAGTGTGTCTTTGTAACTCCACCACGTGCTTGGTCGGCACATGTTTCCACATATTTGTGGTATTGAGGTTGCTGACACTTTTCCCTCTTTTCACTTTCTGATTACACAGCTTGCATTTGACAAAGCAAATGTCATCTGCAACTGTGTCAAAAAAGGACCAGGCACTGCAAGTCTTGGGAGCGCCCGTTTTGGGTTTTGGAAGATGCATGCTCCTAATGGGTGCCGAAGTGGAGGCTACAGTCAACCGAGTCTGCCCCCTCCCTCTCCCTCCTTTTTTGGCCATTCGGGGAATCTCTTCCTCAGAGCTGCTCCCACCACCTTCCTGTACCTCACGCCATGATGGGTCAAGGACCTCATCATCTACACTACCCTCTTCAAACAACTGCTTCTCCTGGGTAGTCTCGACAGCACAGTATGCACCAGAAAGTGGCACCTGAGTCTCATCATCAGATGCATACTGAGGTGTGCTGACCATAGGCACTGGCCCACCTGCCTCTTCAGATTCAGAGAGACAAAGCTGTTGCGCATCACTGCATACTACCTCTTCTTCAAATTCTAGAATGCTCCTTGGCTGGCCCCCTCTTTCCAAGCCAAGAGATTCAGAGAACAGAAGTAGAGATGGCTCCTGTCCAGGGCTCTCTGACTGCCTGGGCAATTTGGCAGGTGATGAAGAGACAGATGGGTGCTCTTCAGTGCTCAGCACCTGAGAGGATGTGGAACTAATTGAAGTCGATGCGTTAGTTGCCATCCATCTGACAACGGCTTCAATTTGGTCCTCCCGCAGAAGTGGGCTACGGCGATCTCCTACAAAGCTGCGCATAAAGGACTGTTCCCTGTTAAAACTGGGGGATGCTGAGTCACTGGTGCCCGCAGCACGCACAGAATCCCCACGTCCTCTCCCTGCAGAAACTCCACGCCCACGACCATGTGCCTTACTCCCTGCCTTCTTCATCTTGGATGACTGATAAAGATAGGCAGAAAAGTACTAAGGGCTTAGTGTGCTTATTCCTGAACAGCTGCTAACAGGTATAAGAAACACTAATTTTATAAAGTGTGGACTAGACTTTAATATGAGCTAATGTGGCCTACACAACTGTAAAGTGGAGTGTTTGGTGAACTTTATTTCCTTTTTTTTTCACAAAAAGACAATGGCTGTGCCCAAAGATGCAAAACCGATAGTATCACAAACTTTTTGTAGCTATTACAATGCAGGAAGGTAACATACAATGCAATAGAAGAGGCTCCAAAAAATAGGCTAATACTAATCTGGGTGGGGCTGCAGGGCACAAGCCAGCAGAAAGGCTCCTCTATCTACTCCTATATAGTGTTTGCAAGCAATCTAGCTGGATACGGATGGAACCACACTAATAGGAGAAATCAGGAAAAATGAGCAGCACTAATGCAAAAAAGGACAATGTATGAGGCAGTGACGCACGCTGAGCGGATTACAACCGGAGGTGGCTGTAGAACACACTACAGCGTGAGCTGCACTCCTACACAGAGACCTCGCAGACAGCCATGAACAGCGCTGCAAGGCAAAAGAAAGCTTCTCACACAGCGGTTGCTAAAGTAGCCTGGGTAAAGCACAATAAAGCAAATCGCTAGCTCAAACTGTCCCTCAGAGTCAGAACAGCAGCATCCTGTCCCTAAGTAAATTCACAGCAGAGTGAACCCAAAATGGCAGCGGCGGCTTTTAAAGTGCATCATGACATCATTTTAGCAGCCAATCACAGCCATGCCATTAGTTAACATGCCTAACCTGCCTAACAGGATGTGCCCACACTTCTTAGGATCCTTATTGGCTGAATAAAATCAAACTGGCTCATTGCAGTATGGGAACTTCCGATTCCGGTATTCGATATTCTAAAAGTATCGGAACTCAGTATCGGAACTCCGATACAGCGAATATCGGTCGATACCCGATATTTCAGTATCGGAATGCTCAACACTAGCAGTATGTTATGAAAAAAGAATCTCAGAATCAGCGGAATCTGTTAAACCGTTCCAGAATTATTACTACATAAAGTGACAGTGGTCAGAATTGTAAAAATTGGCTTGGTCATTAAGTACCAAATTGGCGCAGTCACTAAGGGGTTAAGAAACAACCACAAGATGGATTTAATCAACCAAGGTATCATTTTATTCAGTATAACAGCGCTGACCTGACACTGTGTGTAGGTTACTATGTACAATCCTGCTGAGAGGCTCCCTTTAAATGATTGGCCACGCAGTGAAGCACTGAGCTCCGATACTTGGTTTGAACAGTCATGTTCTGCTGACAGAATCCCTTTAAGAACTATGGTACTGTAGCCAACCTCCCTGGTTGTGGCCGCAAGAGGAAAATTGAGAGATTAGAGGTTAACTCAAAGATCAAGGTACAATGTCAGTGTCAGTGCAGAGTCAGATCACATCGTTCATTGCTGTCTTGGCCAAAGTCATAGGCAAAGAGGAAACCATTGCTGAAAGAAAATTCTAAAAGAGTGAATCTGGAATTTACCAAAATGCATATTGACAAGCCACAAAGCTTTTGTGAGACTGTTCTATGGAAAACTGAGTGACATGAAAACCATTATAGGATGCATTGTAAAAAGTTACAAGATACAATAAAAATAAGTTTCCTTTAGTGACATAAAGAACTATACTGACTCATGATGGAAAGTGCTGTGTGTTACATTGCACAACAGGTAATCTTTGCAGTCCACACCTCGAATGTAGCAGAAATCATAGATTATTATACAGGTAACACATATTTTCCAGGTTACATGAATTCTAAATGAGTAGACATAGGTATGCAACGCTAGCCTTGATATGGGTGTCACAGAAGATCATCTATGCAAAAGATAATGGCTAAATAGCTGGAAACCCCCAGTAATAAAAGCAAATGCACTTTGCCGGATGGGATTCCACATATTTGTTTTAGCTTAAGGCAATTAATTATATTGTGATTCATCAATGAACGGTATCATCTGTCGTAATGATTTCTAGGTAATGATAATGTATAATAGTGCTAAATTGAAGTGACTTAATTGAAGATTTGCAGGTTAGATAAAAGTCATTAATACCATATTCCAATTGATCCTATTAAGGGTGTGTGAGTTGCTACACAATGACGTATATTTGCAGCAGTGGAAATGTGTGGGTGCAGCAGTAGTGCCCAAGTGATTAGGAGCAGGAGAACGGCTGTCATTCACAGCTTTAATAACACTAATAGCAGAGATCAGAGAAAATGTAAAATGATAGACAACTCTTTTCAGAATCTCAGCAACACTAATAGTGCTGGCAAACCTCATAAATAATTTAGAAATAGAATATAACAATATGTGCCTACTCTCTAAGTGTATGTCAGCACACAGTTTAATATTTGACTTTATTTAATTGAAATTTACAAATTGCCCCCTAGAATAAAACTAAAAATAACTAATGAAAACAATATGTTCATAGTTTCATAGCTTTAAGGTTAAAGATAGACATAAGTCCATCAAGTTCACCTATAACCAAATATGTTGATCCATAGGAAGTTAAAAACCACTAGAGGCATCTGTAATGCTGGTGGGCATGAACTCACTGCCCTACGGGCTAGGCTTACCCTGGTGGGGAGTGACAAATCGTCTACCAGGTGTTCACTAGAACCTCTGATGGTGAGGATAGTCTGAACCTCTGGTAGACACCAGCTATCATTCCAGGGCAGTCCCTGAGACTGCAGCAGAGTAGTCAGAAGGTCCGAGGTTGGAGCAGGAAGCACAAGTTCAGAATTTGGAGCTAAGGTCTGTAGCAAAGAGATCAGGATAAACTAGAAGGCAAGCTGGGTCAATAACAGGTAAGACAAAACAGGAATATGCTACTAGCAACCTAAGTTCAGGTGAGGAGTAGAGGGTGGGGTTGACTGATATATCTCCTGATGGCAGCTGGTAGGCCAGGGAAGCCGATCTCAGCAGGACAGAATGGGTACAAATTCCTGCAGATTCAGCCATGACCCATATGACTGATAAACCGCAAAACTGGAAGTGTAGCACAAGGCAGCTCAGAGCGTTGGTCAGGTACTGAGGGGAGAAGAGCAAAACACAATATGAGTGGGGCAACACTTAGAAGGCATGAGAGTAACTTCTGTGACAGCATCTTAAGGGGAAAATTCCTTCCCAACTCCACATATGTCAATCAGACTACTTCTATGGATCAACAACTAATATCACAGAATTTAGTGACCATAACCTGTAATTTTAAATCTTTCAGAGAAAAGCATCCAGGCCTCCTTGTACTTTTTTAGTGAATCAATCATTACAACATCATGTGGCTCCATATTCTCACTTGCCCTTGTAATAAAGAATCACCATCCGTGATTATAAATGAGCCTTCTCTTCTCTACATGTAGACCATAGCTCCTTGTTATTATTGCATGCCTAGGTGTAAAAATATCATTAGAAAATCTCTATACTGTCCCCTCATAAATTTGTATATTGTAATAAGATCACTCTTAAACCTTAGCTTTTCCAAACTGAATAACTCCAAGTTTTATAACTAGTGTTGAGCGATACCGTCCGATACTTGAAAGTATCGGTATCGGAAAGTATCGGCCGATACCGGCAAAGTATCGGATCCAATCCGATACCGATACCCGATACCAATACAAGTCAATGGGACTCAAGTATCGGACGGTATTCCTGATGGTTCTCAGGGTCTGAAGGAGAGGAAACTCTCCTTCAGGCCCTGGGATCCATATTAATGTGTAAAAGAAAGAATTAAAATAAAAAATATTGCTATACTCACCTCTCCGACGCAGCCTGCACCTTACCGAGGGAAGCGGCAGCGTTCTTTGTTTAAAATTCGCGCTTTTCTTTCCTTACGTGAAGTCCCGGCTTGTGATTGGTCGCATGCCGCCCATGTGGCGGCGACGCAACCAATCACAGCAAGCCGTGACGTAATTTCAGGTCATTCAGTATTTTAAAATTACGCTCCGGCTTTGTGATTGGTTGCGTCGCAGTCACATGGGCGACGCAACCAATCACAGCAAGCCGTGACGTAATTTCAGGTCCTTAAGGATTTTAAAATTACGTCCCGGCTTTGTGATTGGTTGCGTCGCAGTCACATGGGCGCCGCAACCAATCACAAGCCGTGACGTCACGGGAGGCTGGACACGCGCGCATTTTAAAATGGGCGCTTGTCCAGCCTCCCGTGACGTCCCGGCTTGTGATTGGTTGCGGCGCGGTCAACCAATCACAAGCCGGGAGGCTGGACACGCGCGCATTTTAAAATGGGCGCGTGTCCAGCCTCCCGTGACGTCCCGGCTTGTGATTGGTTGCGGCGCGGTCAACCAATCACAAGCCGGGAGGCTGGACACGCGCCCATTTTAAAATGCACGCGTGTCCAGCCTCCCGTGACGTCACGGCTTGTGATTGGTTGCGGCGCCCATGTGACTGCGACGCAACCAATCACAAAGCCGGGACGTAATTTTAAAATCCTTAAGGACCTGAAATTACGTCACGGCTTGCTGTGATTGGTTGCGTCGCCCATGTGACTGCGACGCAACCAATCACAAACCCGGAGCGTAATTTTAAAATACTGAATGACCTGAAATTACGTCACGGCATGCTGTGATTGGTTGCGTCGCCGCCACATGGGCGGCATGCGACCAATCACAAGCCGGGACTTCACGTAAGGAAAGAAAAGCGCGAATTTTAAACAAAGAACGCTGCCGCTTCCCTCGGTAAGGTGCAGGCTGCGTCGGAGAGGTGAGTATAGCAATATTTTTTATTTTAATTCTCTCTTTTACACATTTTTACATTAATGTTGTTTCGATACCGATACCCGATACCACAAAAGTATCGGATCTCGGTATCGGAATTCCGATACCCGCAAGTATCGGCCGATACCCGATACTTGCGGTATCGGAATGCTCAACACTATTTATAACCTGTTTTAGTTTTCCAGTTCACCTTGGTTGCACTTATATAGTGCTGGACAGCCCGCCTAATTCAATAGTATGGGCGTCACAAGCAGTCCTTAAGGCTAAGTTCACATTAGCGTCTCTGTGCGCAGCGTATCATCTGCATGCACAATCACGTGCCAAAACGCATGGTTATACAGCGCTTTTTATCCGTATCAGCTTACGCATGACACCAAAAAAAGCTGCGTGTGCATGCAATAATATGCATTTTTGCATGCGTTTGCATTTTTTCATTGCACGTGTTCGAAGTTTCAAAGAATTTGTTTATGTGGCAAATGCTGTTCCAGGAGAATTTCCTTGACAAAAGCCACACACAATGGGCATGTCTCATAGGGGTTCTGTATATGTAGACCCTACACAGATGAAATCCTCACCTTTTGCTGCTGTATACAGCTATAAGATGGATCTTGGCATGGAGAGCTTCTATCGTAATCTGGATTTGGAAATTAAATTGGCTTTTGCCTTTGCTGTGGCTTGCGAAGAAGAAAGAAAGCAGCAAGACTGAGAAGACATCGTTGTTGCTACTGGGAACACCCCATCGTTGAAGTCCAAGAGAGCCGTGGAACCTACCACTCATTATACACCAAGCCGTGAGCAAACCCAGAGAAGTTTTTCGTCTACACGAGGATGTCTGAACGTCTTCGATGAATTGCTGCAACGTGTGCGAGGATCCATCACTAGGCAGGACATGCAACTACATAGAGCAGTTCCTGCTGAGGAATGTCTGTTGATGACCCTGAGGTACGTCATTTTGAATATTAAACACGTCATTTGTATTATTGTTAGAAAATCCATTGTGAGACAGTGACTCGTGTCACAGATAGGGGTTGCTGTGTGTTCTCCCCAGGTTGTGCATGGAGACTGATGAAGTCTATAGGTGGGCATGGCAGTCATGGAATTCCGGTCCGTGTTTTCCTTGTGGCTGAAGCCACAGGTTTGTTTGTTAAAAACCCTGTAGTAAGGGGTATGTGTGTGTCAGGTGTCAGGTGCAACTTCAGTGTCAGTCTGGTGTGTGCTGTTGTGCAGAGCAGAGGCCTGCAGAGTGCTGGCTGTATGTGTGAAGCAGCACAGGCCAGTAGAGCCAGCAGCTATGGCAGCTGAATAGCCTGGCACCGGTACACAGCAATGCAAGTCATCCATGGTAACTGGTCTCGATATGGACAGTCCTGTGCCTGAAGTTGAACCGGAGGTGGCTGTCCTGTGCCAAAAGAGTCGGATGTGGACAGTCCTGTGCCCGGAGGTGCCGGAGGTGGATGTCTTGTGCCCGTAAGAGTCAGATGTGGACAGTCCTGTGCCCGGAGGTGTACTGGAGGTAGATTTCCTGTGCCCAAAAGAGGACTGGCATGTGTAACGATTGCAAACAGGTGGATATGGTGCCCGGTTGCTATCCAGAGGATATCCTGGGCTGTGTACGGCTGTGTAAGTAAAGAGTCTGTGATACAGCGGTTCAGGACACACGGGAACAAGTCAGAGGAGGACTGGCGTGTGTAGTGTCTGCAATCTAAAAGCCATATGATGTGTAGTGCTATGAAACAGGCACTGAGACGAGATGCAACTATATGTATTAAACTTTGATGACGTGTACTATAAAATGCTATGCACCTTTATGTGTGAAGTAACACATCAAAGAGACTTTTGTGTTTGAACTTTGTGGGTCACTGCCTCTTCACTGCATATGGTGCTACCGCAGCATTACACCATGTACTGATTTTTTTCCCATTTTCTTTTCTTCAGATTCCTGGCTACCTTAAGATCTCTACATTTCCAATTCTGGATTGGAGTGTCGTTCTGCTTGCAGAATTCCTCCCCCAACCCACAACTGTACTCTAGCTGAAAAATGCAGCAAAATTCAATGATATTTGTAATTTTCCTAACTGTGTGTGGGGCTGTGGACCGCAACATATTTGGATTCTGAAACCTGCTGGAAGTGGATCCGATTATTTCAATTACAAAAAATACTTTTAGATTGCGATGCAGATGCTGAGTGTCGATTTGTCACCATTGACGTTGGCTCATTTGGACTAGCAAATGACTCACAGACTTTCAAAAACTCTGACATGGGACGTTTGTATGGTAATGATTTTAATTTTCCACCACCACAACCTCTTCCGAACACTGAAGGACCGCCAATGCCATTTGTTGTGGTTGGTGATGAGGCATTTCAAATGTGTGCCAACCTCATAAAACCCTAATCGAGTCGGGACTTGAATCACACCAAAAGGGTTTTCAACTACTGACTGAAAAGGGCACAAAGAACTGTGGAGTGCGCCTTTAGTTTGCTAGCATCAAAATGGCGTGTTTTGGGAACACCAATCAATCTAAAAACTGAGACAATTGATGATGTGGTCAAAGTGTGTGTTATGCACAATTACATCCTGGCAAAAGAGCGACTACAATTAGAGCTTGACGAACCTGTTGCTACTACTTTGCAGGATTACCGTGATCACCTTCTGAGGACTACAGTGAAAGTTGCCCACAGGAGGAACAAGTTTACTACTTACTTGTTTTGGATATTGGACATCTTGCATGGCAAGACGATATGGTTTAATATACTTTAAGTTACACTTTAAGTAAATGTTATATGTTTGCTGACTTACTACATATGTTTGCTGACTATACTACTAATAAAACACCTCCAGTTAAACACCCATTACAACTTGACTCAACAATACAATACCCACATGTGTGTTTTCGCATAAAGAGACAAAGAAAACAGGGATTGTGCAATCAAAATAAAAATTTTATTTAACAACAAACAAACAATGGGGTTTATGTTCGGGGTCTGTATGACGGTGACATATTGTGGACCTTGGGGGTGTTGAGCTGGGATGATTGAGTTACATTTGATGATGAAGGGGTTACAGGGGAAGGGGCAATTAAATGAAGGATTGGCTCCTGGATAGGACTGGACACATTGAGAGTAGACGACACATTAGGAGTTGAACTGTGGAAAGGAATAGTCAAATTGGAAGGGGGACAACCAAGGGAAGGTAGTGAAATATTGGACAGAGACCCATTGGGAGGTGAGGGCAGAGGTGGCAGTAGCATTTTTGGCCGAGATTTCTTGCCCCTGGTCTTACGGTGTGGCGCCAAGTCAATAGTTGGAGTCCTTCTGAGTTTCTTTGTTTTGGCCTCTGTAGCAGCATGTGGTGGACTGTGCAGTGTGGTGGATGCTGCTTGCTGCAGGGGTGCTGCACTCTGGAGGGTGATGGATGCTGCACTCC
Organism: Ranitomeya variabilis; assembly: GCF_051348905.1. Lineage (NCBI taxonomy): Eukaryota > Metazoa > Chordata > Amphibia > Anura > Dendrobatidae > Ranitomeya > Ranitomeya variabilis. The sequence goes on along the minus strand of NC_135235.1, from coordinate 382,887,948 downwards.
GGAGTGTGGTGGATGCTGCTTGCTGCAGGGGAGCTGCACTCTGGAGCGAGGTGTAGCTGTGAACTGGGGGAACAGGCCAGTGATGCTGTGCTTGTTGATGCTGATAAAATCCGTCCTGCAGCTGATACAGGAAAAATAAACAAAGAAAGAACCATAATAAAGGTAATCTAATCATCAATATTACACACTATCTCTTAAGTGTATGTTGACTGGGTAAATCCCTGTATTCCTAAAGGTAACTTCACACATAACGATTTCGTTAACGATATCGTTGCAACGTCACGCTTTTTTGTGACGTAGCAACGATCCCGCTAACGATCTCGTTATGTGTGACAGCGACCAACGATCAGGCCCCTGCTGGGAGATCGTTGGTCGTAGGGAATGATCAGGACCTTTTTTTGGTCGCTGATCACCCGCTGTCATCGCTGGATCGGCGTATGTGACGCCGATCCAGCGATGTGTTCACTTGTAACCAGGGTAAATATTGGGTTACTAAGCACAGGGCCGCGCTTAGTAACCCGATATTTACCTTGGTTACCATTGTAAAAGTAAAAAAAAAAAAACAGTACATACTCACATTCCGATGTCTGTCACGTCCCCCGCCGTCAGCTTCCCGCACTGACTGTCAGTGCTGGCCGTAAAGAAGAGCACAGCGGTGACGTCACCGCTGTACTCTGCTTTACGGCCGGCGCTGACACAGTCACCCTAGTGATGTCAACTAGTGATGAGCGAGTGTAGTCGTTGCTCAGGTTTTCCCGAGCACGCTCGGGTGACCTCCGAGTATTTGTTAGTGTTCAGAGATTAAGTTTTCATCCCGACAGCTGAATGATTTACAGCTATTAGCCAGCTTGATCACATGTGGGGGTTGCTTAGCAGCCAGGTAACCCCCACATGTACTCAGCCTGGCTGGTAGCTGTAAATCATTCAGCTGAGGTGATGAAAACTTAATCTCCGAACACTAATAAATACTCGGAGGTCAATGAGCGTGCTCGGGAAAACCCGAGCAACGAGTATTTCTCTCATTGGGGGACACAGGAACCATGGGTGTATGCTGCTGCCACTAGGAGGCTGACACTATGCAAATAAAAAAGTTAGCTCCTCCTCCACAGTGTACACCCCACCGACAGGAAGTAGGATGTTCAGTTTAGCTTAGTGTCAGTAGGAGGTGGACACGGGTCTTTCATTAGACCCTTATCTACCTCAATGTGCATTGTTTTCTTTCAGGTTTTTCCAGAAGGGATACAGGGTGAAAAGTCACACCTGTAGTCCCACATTATGGACTATGAGTACGGCGTGTACTGCCACCCCATATCCTCATAGCTCCCTCAGCAGAACCATGATCCTGGCACACCAGCATGCTTAGAAGTCCGGTCCTAGCTCCGTCCCCCACCCACTCGCCCACCAGAGCCTGTCGGTTGGAGGAGACGAGGACGTCCATCACAGCTCCCTGGACGTCTCATACCTTCCTTGGATTAAGGTTAGTAACGGACGACGTGGGATGTGTGAGGTGAGTATTTCCCCATCTGTCCCAGAGTAGGATCATCACTGTTACTAGGCACAGGTCATCTTTGATTAGAGCAGTGGACATAGTGCACAGAAAGAACAGGTGAGATCTTGTTACGCACAAGCACAGGATCAAGTCCCCAATGGGTAACAGACAGTTCTTTAAAGCGATCTTAGCTGCAGACAGCATTTGCAGGCACAGTCTCCCTCATCTGCACGGCAGCCTTTGCAGGCGGCTGTGCCCCACCGGCGGCCGCACTATTCTTTTTCCGGCGCGGCAGCCTTTGCAGGCAGACGCATCTCCTTCCTCCTGGCTGCGGCCGCTCCGCCTTATGCCTCGCCGTGGTTGCCTTTGCAGGCAGCCGTGCTGTTCTCTTTATTTCCGGCGACCGCAATGCCTCCCCCTTTTTTTCGGCGTGGCAGCCCTGCGGCAGCCGCGCCGCTTCTTCTCCCGACGCCGCGGCCCTCTCCGGCGGCCGCCGGCCTCTAATTTAGGCCCCGGCTTCTGCTCGGGCCTACTCTTCCGGTGCCAACTCCGCCCACTCCCTCTTCACTCGGGCGGGCTTTTCATCCGCCCGACTGTCATAGCCGCCCACCGGTGCCATCTTGGTGCTCCCCTACAGGCGGCTTAGTCTGTACCTGTACAAAGCGGTTAGCTCCGCCCACTACTCCCAGCCACCCCATTCGGCCTGGGATCGCCGCTATCTTGCTGGGGAGCGCTCTCCTCTGGACCCGGTGGCTATTGCCGCCCCCCTTCCGAACCAGCGTGCGTCTGTTCCGGCCGGGTTCCCCGCCTCCATCTTCATTCTGGTGCCCAGAACCTGTTTCCTGATGCCTGTCGCAGCTATAACCTTGGAGCAGACTACAGGACACTACAACGGCTGTGAGTAGAGCTGCTTAGCAGTTTGGCACTCCTCTCTACATCTCTTCTGCTCCCCTAACCTTCTGGCATTCCTTAGTAGGTATGCTTACCATGCTTAATCTTATAGGAGACTGTTCGTCCTCCTTTCATGCAAGCCGGTCACTGGTGTAATTATATTCTATTACCGTGCAGACCCGTGCAGCCACTGGCGTAATGCAGTCACTGGTGTAATACGTAATAGTACTCAAAGCCGTGCAGTCGATGTTGTATCAGTACTCTAGACCCGTGCAGTCACTGGACCCGTGCAGTCACCGGCGTAATACGTAATAGTACTCTGGAGCCGCGCAATCTCTGGCGTAGTAGCACTCTAGAGCCGTACAGTCACTGGCATAGTAGTACTATAGCCGTGCACCGGTGTAATAAGTGCCCTAGTGCCGTGCACTTACCAGCGGGGTATGGCACTATGCCCCACGCTGCCGTCATCTGTGACACGGTCCGCCCCTCACCCTCCACAGGGAGATGGAACATTATAAAGCCTGCCATATGGCATTCACTTTGTAGAGGGTTTCAGTTGCACATTTCTCCTCAGAGTTTTACGTGTTGTCACTCTGCTGTTGTGATTTCTGCTATTGTGGACCCGTGCCTTGATTTTCAGCTGTGCGAGGCTCGGCTATTTCTCTACACACAGCGATGCTAGAGCCCTGGCATATCAAACGTTTCCATTTCTCCTGCTCTCAGACACTCGTCCTCCATTTCCCTGCAGCCTCCTCCGGATGCAACCATTACACTGCTCTAAGCAGATAGGGGAGCTGCTCCTACTCACTTCACGACTGCAGTGTTCAGACCTGACTTCCAGCTGGTTAAGAGTCCGTATTTCCCAGCAACGTCTGCTGTGGCTCAGCGAATAAAGAATCTGACCACAGATCGCAGGCGCAAAGTTTGAACTCAGGTGCACAACAGAGAGTAGAGTTTTGTCTCACCGTTGACAAACCTACTGTTCTACCTTAGGAGAAGGAGCATGGCAGGACATACTTCAAGACAGATTCCGTGCCGCGGCTCACTACACGGAAGCTATTATTCTGCATTATGCTGTCAGGTATCTTGACCTAGACCACAACACCGAATCAACTCTCTCCTATACCCTTCTCCAGGGTTCTCCCGTACTCTATGTGCCATAGTCGCAGGATACCGGGAGCCGATCGCAGCAGTACTCTATCTGCCATAGTTGCACGATATCGAGAGCCGATCGCAGCAGTACTCTATCTGCCATAATTGCAGGATATCGAGAGCTGATCGCAGCAGTTCTCTATCCGCCATCCAGGTTTCACACACACCACCTTCCTGGTACAGTACGTTATTTGAAACTGTCGTATCTTCAGCGGATCAGACGTGTCTTGGACTGACCACTGCAGTGGTACTGGCGTTCTGTACTGTGTTTAGGTAAGTCAGGCGCACTCTCCTATTCCTCCCGTCGATTGCAGCAGTACTCTGTCCGCTATCCAGGTTTCAGAGGTCATCTTCCAGACACATTTAGTCAATCCTGCCGTCGTTCCAGTGGTTTAGACGTGCCCGAGATCGACTGCTGCATTGGTCCTGCTCTTTTGCTCCAGAGTCAGGTATGTCAGAAGCGCCCTCTATCACTCTCTTAAGGGTCCTTTGCAGCATCTGCCTAGGCTCCCCTTTAGTCACCACTCAGAGAGAGGTGCCTGGTATTTATCACTTCTGGTTGGCTGCCGCAGCGGTTACAATCCGCATTCAGGTGAGTCAGAGGCACAACTTTTACCGTGTGTTTCACGGTCAATAACGTTTGTGGTCTATTAACAGCTAAACAGAAGATCTACCATGTACCACAAGGCGGATCTCAGTGCCACAGGGTGGACCTCAGTGGCAGCATAAGTGGCCAGTCCACTTTCAGGTAGGTTGGACACGCCGGTGTCAGATTCCAACTGGTTGCAGTTTTCTTCAGCCACGCACTGGGCCTTAATTGCGTGTGGCTCTGCAGGGGCCTTTCCTCTCCATCTGGTTATTCGGGCCTACCACTAACTATCCAGTACGTCAGTTTACAGTGCTGTCCTAGGTCTATCTGCACTATCCAGTGCGTTACTCCTATCATATATAATTTACAGTATTATACGTTCTGGCTGTCTCTTATGGAGTCATAGCCCATATAATACCTTGGCTCATGATTGTTCGCGGCACTATTCTAGGGGCCTTTGAACTACCTCAATACAGAGCTTCCTATTTATGTGTCAGTACTTACCTCTTCTTTCTTACAGACACTGGATTCAACCTCGAGCAGCTCCGAGATTTTATTTCCGACTGTAGCAGGAACAGATCCTCCCACCTCGGATAGGAATTGGATCTCACTCGGTGCAAGCATCGTCCAGTGTGCAAGGCTGTTCCACGCCTGGATCCAATGATGGGTTGTTGTGATAATACGTTCCTTCCTTCAGCAGGATTCGTATCCCTCTCACTGTTATCCTCGGTTGTGTGGTGTCTTATACTTAGGTAAGTAGATCCACACACTACAATCCTCACCCCGTTCCAGAGTTTTCGGAATGGATAGGGTCACTCATGTCGTCATAGGTAAGGATCTTCCTTTTGGCAGTAAAGTTTTTTCTGGGGCCTATGTACTCCTTCCTAGGGCCAACTTCCCATGGAATCGACATACTCCAGGTTTTCCATGGACTCTCCTCCCTTGACTGCTCATGTCCGATTGTGCTCATCAATGCCCATCTTGTCATGCTCTCTAGCAGGTTCCCAGTACCCTACCCTCAAGTCTTTTCTTATCATTTCAATTTAATGGTCTTTTCTGGGGTTTCTCTTGGAATCCTTAGTCCAGCCGTTCCCAAGAGGGAAGCGTCTCGGTTTTCCTATATTCCCTCTCTCCTGAAATTACTGCGAACTGGACCTCTTCTCCGTCTCTGGACCCTCCAGTTTCCAGTTTTTTCCACCGATACAGTCCTCCCACAGAGAGCATCCCTCAAGGATACCAATGACGGACTAATAGTCCTGGCAAAGTCGACCACTGAAGTGTCTCCCGCTACATTGTGCCCTGCCTTTGTCTTCACCTAGACAGCAAGGTTATTGACGCATGGGCTCAGCTGCTCCATCAGGGCACCCTTCATGGAGTCCGATCGGAGGAATTCGCTATCCTTGCGGACTAATTTACTCTTGCAGGAAGTACATGGTATCCGCCCCCGCGGATGCCACTGCAGGTGTTGCGTGGACATCCGGCAATATGGTGCCCTTCCGAAGGACCATTTGCTTAAGACGTGACACGACTTGTCCCCTAGGAAGTCCCACACAGCTTGCCTTCCGAGGGTTTACGTCAGTTTGTCTCCAACGTGAACCAATTGCTAAGAAGGTCATCGGAGGGACAAGTTCTCTTCTTCCTCAGACTAAACCTCGTTGTTCTGCGACCGCGTGTGCTTTCCCTTATTTTATGAAAGCCTTTATCCAGGTCCTCCTTTCCTTCAAGACATCGGACACTCATGTTTTTTGGCGAGGGGCGGTTCCATTTTCATTGTATACCTTCCTTTCAGGCTCTCAACTACTTCCAGAGTCTGTGGTAGCAGTTTTGTACATTCTGTGGATCACAGGTTCAGTGCTCTGCCCTTACCTTGCCACGGTTCTCCATGGCTCTGTTCATCATTCTTGATTCCCTTCCCTTCGTCCTACTCGGACTCCTCCTTTGTAGCATTCTCTCATCATGCTACCGGGTCAGGGCGAGGTGCATCTATCCAGCTAAGGCCCACTTTTCAGTATAAGGGCTCGGCGTAGAGAGGCCCTCCGGCCTCCAAATCAACGTATGCCCGCAATATCCGGTCAGCTATGTTTAGATTTACCGGGTCAGAGCAGAGCTCCTCCTTCCAGGTTTAAGGCGCACTCTACCCGGGCAGTGGGCGCCTCCCGGCGGTGCACATATAGGGCCTCTGCCTTGCAGCTCTACAGACCGATGATCGGTCCTCCACATGTTCGCGAAACTTCCATGCCTAGCTTAGGCGTATGCCGGCTTAGGTAGGAAGACCTTGCAGGCGACGGTGGTCAGTTCCTCTGACCTAGATTGGAGTTGACTGCTGTTCCCACCCCAGGGACTGCTTTGGGATGTCCCATGGTTCCTTTGTCCCCCAATGAGAATGAGAGGCGATAGAGAAAACAGGATTTTTGGTTGCTTACCGTAAAATCTGTTTCTCGGAGCCTTCATTGGGGGACACAGCACCCTCCCAAGTTGAACAGCTCTGTTTATTGTGTTATACTGTTAACGTTTGAGTTCTTTGAACACTCTTTGAGTGTTTGAAACTGTTAATCTGTGGAGCGCTGCGGAGTTTGTTGGCGCTATATGAATAAAGATTGTTTTTATTACATTATTATTCTTTCTCTTTACACGTTGCTTCTCCTACTGCTTTCTCACTAACTGAACATCCTACTTCCTGTCGGTGGGGTGTACACTGTGGAGGAGGAGCTAACTTTTTTATTTGCATAGTGTCAGCCTCCTAGTGGCAGCAGCATACACCCATGGTTCCTGTGTCCCCCAATGAAGGCTCCGAGAAACAGATTTTACGGTAAGCAACCAAAAATCCTGTTATTCGCTCATCACTAATGTTAACCAATGTAGTGTCCGCCTGTATGATTTGCCTGTGCTTTTTTAGAATTCTAAAAACCTGATCTGCTTTTATTATCAAAAGTCCCAATAACCCTGGAGATTTTACTTTCAGTTTGAGACTCACGAGGCCATAGAAGGGTATCTCTATCCGTAACAAGGGCACTCCCAAATGCCGGATCCAAACCTTCATCAGGATACCCATGTTTTCTAAAGCGATCCCTTAGTTTGTATGCTTGTGCCCTAAATACGCCTTCCTCTGAGCAATTCCTCCTGATTGTGAGGTACTGTCCTCAAGGAATACCCCTCTTAAGTGGGACAGGATGATAACTATCCCACCTAAGTAGGGCATTGGTGGCCGTGGGCTTCCCAAATGCACTGGTACTCAAAAAGCAAAGTTCATTTTTCCTTATTCTTACATCAAGGGTTGCTTTTGAGGGTAAGTCAATGGTGATCAGGGGTGCTATTTTGCAAGATTATTTAGGGTGCCAACCTCCATGGCAAGGTAGGGATATGTGATTAGGGCGAGCAAAGCTTGTTTTTAGCTTAGTCATACTCCTCTCCCTCCCTACCCATTGTATCTACATTCAAGAATATTATTTTTGGTTCTGGTCTGGGTATTCTGTAGATTTTAGGTTTGTGTTTTTCTTGGCTGAAGTGCATCATATGGGTTCCTAAGGGGTAACTTCAGGTTGTCTTGTTGTTCCCAAATAACAGATCGCCTTACATGGACATACCTCATTAGTTTACACAGTAGTTCATCTGTAAGGCATTCGCTTCTGAACTGGAGTAACTCCTTTTCTTACAGGTTCTTGTCCATTTAAGTAGAGATCGTATTTTTTTTTTTTTTAATTTCCTCCTTAATGTTGCAAATTCACAAATTTGGAACTATTGTCTAGAAATATAAAAAAAGTCATTGTATTTTTTTCATTATATATACCTCTCTAATCGTTTGAATTGTTAATTGTGTGTTATCATTGAACTTTGACACTGAGTCATCTGACCTGGTGGCGTTCATTTTTTTGTAACCTAGCGTCCTTTCAAAACTATTTATACCTGTGATGCCTGTATATTCTGTGTGGTATTTCCTGATGAAGGGGGAATGAGACCCCTGAAACACGTTGAATAAAACCAATGTGAATCAACTATACTCTCCTGAAATTCATCTTAGCGGCAGCGCAGAATTTTAACTACTAATCTCCCTTTGAAGACATTATTTTCTCTTGTCGGTGAAGACCTGTGGATCTGCAGCAGCCGCTATCTATATGCTCTAACCTCATCCTAACCAGGTGAGCAAATTTGGTGTATATTCTCCTCTGTGTAACGTGGATAAGACCCTATTGCGCTTTGTCTCCCCATTGTTTTGCTCTGATCAGCTGTCTCCTGGGATGCTGACCTTGGAATGTTACCTGACCACGCCTTTATCTCATCCTTCCTGGATTCTGACCTTGGACTCCTTGACTATCCCATCTCACGACTTGTCCTTGAGAGATGACTCAGTGTCACACAAACAATGTGTTGAATTTATCATTAATACTACTTATCCCGGATCAACTGAAAGTGTTAGCATTTGCACTAAACTTTGAACCAGAAAAAAAGTTGGATTTATTTTCAGCTTTGCTAGACATCAATAGATTTATCCGAAAATTAAAGGTTAAAAACACTTTTGCACACAAGAACAATTTAGTTCTCCAACCATTATCCCAGAGAACGCCGGAGCATTGAAGAGAGTACAGGAGATAGTTAGTTCAGTCAGGTGAGGTGAGAAGCCAGTCTAAAGAAATGTGTTTTTAGGACATGTTTTCTTTTGGGCATGTTTGAAACTGTGGATACTGGGAATTAACCAGATTATCTGGGATAGAGCATTCCAGAAAACTGGTGCAGCGCAAGAGTCTTGGAGACAGGAGTGGAAGGTTCAGATTAATGAGGATGTTAGCCTTAGGTCATTAGTGGAATGAAGAGGACAGGTTGGGTAACAGATAGCGATTAGGGAAGAGATGTAGGGTGGTGAAGAACTCTGGAGAGCTTTGTGTGTAAAAGTGATTCGTTTTTTCTTGGATTTTATAGCTGATGGGCAACGAGTGCAAAGACTGACACATGGTAACAGCATGGGAATGAGAATTTGTAGAAAAATTCTGTCTATTTACAAAAGTCATCAGTTTGTAAATTGGTTTGCTCTATTTGTTACTATGTATCCCATTTATGTATCCAAAATAAAATATCTTTTAATACAAAATAAGGTCAGACCAGAACTTCACGACCACGTAACCTAATACATGGTGCCATGAGTAGTCAAATTAAACTGCGTACACACTGAAACAACAGGTCTATATTGATCCTTATTGATGACATTCACTTTAAGCAGTATTTTGGGGATCCCCTGGGGAGGGGAGTGCTATCTAAGCACAGTAAATGTGAAGTCATATAAAGAGAGGAAAAGGTTTTATATTGTGTTCATTTGAACCGATTGTGCTGTACAGGTACCACACTGGACATGATTTTCAAAAGGACCGGGATCGCGCCTGTGGCACGCAGCTCATCCATTAGCGTGGCAGTGTGCTTTCCAGCCCCGAAGACTCTCCGCTTGGATACAAAGTTAGGTGAGTCTCTGATGGTGCTTCCATTTAAGGAAGGATACCACTGTGATTGGATATAATTCAAATTTAGGTTATTGACCGCAATCATAAAACTTTTTTTTTTTTATTAAAAAAACGCACACACAAAAACTAAATAAAAAAACCTAAAATTAAAAATGAAATAAAAAACTAAACACAACGCGTTTCAACGCTTATGAGTCTTCATCAGGTGTAGAAGCAAAAAGAGGAGAGAAGCCAGCACTGCTGAAGGCCAAACCGCCATATCTAAAGTGCACATGCACATAATAAATTCTGACTGTATTTCAAATATGAGATATTTAGCAAATAATTGATCAATTCTTTGAGCTACCCCGCCACTTCACGGCAATCTCAAAATGGGGCAGTCCTAACTCTACGTTTTTTATTTACATTGTGCCATTACGGCCTCCTAAATGTATAGAGAGTGAGGGAAAAAAAAAAAGGGGACAAACCACATTACATAACATTGCATGACAAACTGTACCTGGAGCATTGACAGAATCACTCCCTTAGTGCCAGGAAGGCGAGCGCGGATAGAGGCCGATCAGGTCCTGTGCAGACATATCAGATCTGGCCTCCACACTGCCAAACCAACACCAAAGTTAAAGGATGAAACTGGCTGAGGCACAGCTGCCTAATTAACTAGAGCCTGAGGCAGGGCAGGGCTGCTGTGTGTGTGTGCACAGCAGCCTATCAATCATAGTGAACCCAGACAGAATGGCGCATATGACCCAGCGTGCGCGGCAACAGTGGTGGTCAGCCACATACCAATACAGAAGCAAAAAGAGGAGAGAAGCCAGCACTGCTGAAGGCCAAAACGCAATATCTAAAGTGCACATGCACATAATAAATTCTGACTGTATTTCAAATATGAGATATTTAGCAAATAATTGATCAATTCTTTGAGCTTCCCCGCCACTTCACGGCAATCTCAAAATGGGGCAGTCCTAACTCTACGTTTTTTATTTACATTGTGCCAATACGGCCTCCTAAATGTATAGAGAGTGAGAGAAAAAAAAAAGGACAAACCACATTACATAACATTGCATGACAAACTGTACCTGGAGCATTGACAGAATCACTCCCTTAGTGCCAGGAAGGCAAGCGCGGATAGAGGCCGATCAGGTCCTGTGCGGACATATCAGATCTGGCCTCCACACTGCCAAACCAACACCAAAGTTAAAGGATGAAACTGGCTGAGGCACAGCTGCCTAATTAACTAGAGCCTGAGGCAGGGCAGGGCTGCTGTGTGTGTGTGCACAGCAGCCTATCAATCATAGTGAACCCAGACAGAATGGCGCATATGACCCAGCGTGCGCGGCAACAGTGGTGGTCAGCCACATACCAATACAGAAGCAAAAAGAGGAGAGAAGCCAGCACTGCTGAAGGCCAAAACGCAATATCTAAAGTGCACATGCACATAATAAATTCTGACTGTATTTCAAATATGAGATATTTAGCAAATAATTGATCAATTCTTTGAGCTACCCCGCCACTTCACGGCAATCTCAAAATGGGGCAGTCCTAACTCTACGTTTTTTATTTACATTGTGCCATTACGGCCTCCTAAATGTATAGAGAGTGAGAGAAAAAAAAAAAGGACAAACCACATTACATAACATTGCATGACAAACTGTACCTGGAGCATTGACAGAATCACTCCCTTAGTGCCAGGAAGTCGAGCGCGGATAGAGGCCGATCAGGTCCTGTGCGGACATATCAGATCTGGCCTCCACACTGCCAAACCAACACCAAAGTTAAAGGATGAAACTGGCTGAGGCACAGCTGCCTAATTAACTAGAGCCTGAGGCAGGGCAGGGCTGCTGTGTGTGTGTGCACAGCAGCCTATCAATCATAGTGAACCCAGACAGAATGGCGCATATGACCCAGCGTGCGCGGCAACAGTGGTGGTCAGCCACATACCAATACAGAAGCAAAAAGAGGAGAGAAGCCAGCACTGCTGAAGGCCAAAACGCAATATCTAAAGTGCACATGCACATAATAAATTCTGACTGTATTTCAAATATGAGATATTTAGCAAATAATTGATCAATTCTTTGAGCTACCCCGCCACTTCACGGCAATCTCAAAATGGGGCAGTCCTAACTCTACGTTTTTTATTTACATTGTGCCATTACGGCCTCCTAAATGTATAGAGAGTGAGAGAAAAAAAAAAAAAAAGGACAAATCCGCGCTCGCCTTCCTGGCACTAAGGGAGTGATTCTGTCAATGCTCCAGGTACAGTTTGTCATGTAATGTTATTTAATGTGGTTTGTCCTTTTTTTTTTTTCTCACTCTCAATACATTTAGGAGGCCGTAATGGCACAATGTAATAAAAAACGTAGAGTTAGGACTGCCCCATTATGAGATTGCCGTGAAGTGGCGGGGTAGCTCAAAGAATTGATCAATTATTTGCTAAATATCTCATATTTGAAATACAGTCAGAATTTATTATGTGCATGTGCACTTTGGATATTGCGTTTTGACCTTCAGCAGTGCTGGCTTCTCTTCTTTTTGCTTATGTATTGGTATGTGGCTGACCACCACTGTTGCCGCGCACGCTGGGTCATATGCGCCATTCTGTCTGGGTTCACTATGATTGATAGGCTGCTGTGCACACACACACAGCAGCCCTGCCCTGCCTCAGGCTCTAGTCAATTAGGCAGCTGTGCCTCAGCCAGTTTCATGCTTTAACTTTGGTGTTGGTTTGGCAGTGTGGGGGCCAGATCTGATATGTCCGCACAGGACCTGATCGGCCTCTATCCGCGCTCGCCTTCCTGGCACTAAGGGAGTGATTCTGTCAATGCTCCAGGTACAGTTTGTCATGTAATGTTATTTAATGTGGTTTGTCCTTTTTTTTTTTTCTCACTCTCAATACATTTAGGAGGCCGTAATGGCAAAATGTAATAAAAAACGTAGAGTTAGGACTGCCCCATTATGAGATTGCCGTGAAGTGGCGGGGTAGCTCAAAGAATTGATCAATTATTTGCTAAATATCTCATATTTGAAATACAGTCAGAATTTATTATGTGCATGTGCACTTTGGATATTGCGTTTTGACCTTCAGCAGTGCTGGCTTCTCTTCTTTTTGCTTATGTATTGGTATGTGGCTGACCACTACTGTTGCCGCGCACGCTGGGTCATATGCGCCATTCTGTCTGGGTTCACTATGATTGATAGGCTGCTGTGCACACACACACAGCAGCCCTGCCCTGCCTCAGGCTCTAGTCAATTAGGCAGCTGTGCCTCAGCCAGTTTCATGCTTTAACTTTGGTGTTGGTTTGGCAGTGTGGGGGCCAGATCTGATATGTCCGCACAGGACCTGATCGGTCTCTATCCGCGCTCGCCTTCCTGGCACTAAGGGAGTGATTCTGTCAATGCTCCAGGTACAGTTTGTCATGTAATGTTATTTAATGTGGTTTGTCCTTTTTTTTTTTTTCTCACTCTCAATACATTTAGGAGGCCGTAATGGCACAATGTAATAAAAAACGTAGAGTTAGGACTGCCCCATTACGAGATTGCCGTGAAGTGGCGGGGTAGCTCAAAGAATTGATCAATTATTTGCTAAATATCTCATATTTGAAATACAGTCAGAATTTATTATGTGCATGTGCACTTTGGATATTGCGTTTTGACCTTCAGCAGTGCTGGCTTCTCTTCTTTTTGTTCATCAGGTGTATGTCCTATATACACCTGATGAAGACTCAAGAGTGGAAACTCGTGTTTAGTTTTTTATTCAGTTTTTAAGTTATTTAGTTAAAAAAAACCCATTTTTAATGTATTGTAATTGCGGTCAATTAACCTACCTATATCCAATTGCATTGGGATTCTTCCTTAAACGGAAGTGCCATTGGTGACTCACGTACCTTTGTAAACAGTCACTATATAGAACCTTCACACAAGAGGCTGGCAAAGAGGGTATTAAGTGGAAGGTTAATGTCTTTCAACTTTAAGGAGACCTATGGTATATCTGACATATGAGGATAAGCTGGTTACAAAACCTCTGTGTTCAGTTGACATAGAAACTGACATTTTGTGTCAATACGATAGGGTGATCCTGCAAATGTGACATGCCCTTATGAATCTTGGAAAGGCTATAAAATGTAGCGCTCTGAGGATGTTAAATGAATTTGATATTCAAATTTACGTTTATAAAACCTTTTATTATTTTTATGTTATAATCCATTAGATCCTCCATGGATTAGTGATCAACTTTTAATACTATTTACAATCCTTTAGAATAATAGACACATTTCCCTGTGCTGAGATGTATCCATAATACGTAGGTTGCCCACTTTGTCTGCCGGATTAATTGTTATACTAGTATCTATGAGCAGGCTAGGATAAGTTAGGAGATAAATTGCTGTACCACTACAAATACAAAGGTTTTTTTACAAGGTACTCCTACTCTTTCGTTATAAATTAGAAAAATAGGTCAATATTTCTTGTATATCCAATAGGGAGTGCCCTCTCACCTTATTCTTCAAAGGAAAGCAGGAAGGAACCTTTTCCTATCTCCCATTGGCCTTTCTCAATTAAATGCATCAAGATGAGGAATTCTGAAATATCCTCCTCTTATAAACCCAACTCACCACATGGATGTAAAGTATGCTTTTTAAAAAATGTTGCCAATTTAAATTTATGGGCCAATTTGTGAATGTTATTGATTCAAAGGCGCTAAACGAGTTGTAGTGATAGGTAAAAGTCCTTTTGTGAGAAGGCTTGTTTCACCTTATGTAATATCTCTTTAAGATAGATTAGTGATATTTGCTTCACATGTGGTATTGCTGGTAATCTGCACTTCCATCCTTATTCCTTACCCCAATCGTATTGCAATGTATCTTTATTTGCTCTGGGTATAACTGCTCTGAATGCAGTATGTTGGGGCTAGTGTCAGTTCTTAATCTAAAAACGTATTTGTGTCCCTAAATTCCATCTCCTGCCAAACCTCCTTCCTTAGCCCTATATTTGACCCTTTGATCTAGTATTGGAGTTACTTTGTGGAGAGGTGTCGCAAGTCAGCCAGCACACGTCAGCCCGCGCAAGCACAAATACTGCAAGTGAACAGATACAATTAACCCAAATACAGGACCAAGGCATTCAACAAGAGAAAACAAAGGTAAACCACCTGCGTATGTCTCTCTTAGAAACTGAGTGTAGTCAATCTTTATCAACCCATAATTTGAGAATATCTGCTGCAGATGAAGAAGTGAAAGCCATGAATGATAAAGTATATCTGACACCCAAAGAAAGAGAAAGCGTTAACCTAAGGACCAAGCAAATTGTTGTGAAGTTACATTTTGTGAGGTCTCTCTAATAACAAAGATTTATGTACTTACAGTCCTGCCAAAATGAAGATGTAATTTGGGATATTTTTACAAAAACATTATTTTTACCTCTTTGTTACCCCTATTTCCTCAAAGATTGCAAGCTTTTGCTCAGGGCCCCCTTTCTCTTAGTATGAGTTGTACTATGTGTTACTTTGTAATGTTTTTATTGTTTGTACAAATACCATCTGAATTGTAAAGTGCTGCAGAATATGTTGGTGCTATAGAAATAAAAATTATAATTTTCCCTCATCCTCCGTGTGGTTGCTGTATGTTCCAAATAAAACTGTTGTTTCATTAACAGTTATCTTATCATTGTACTGACAGTTGACATTTGCAACAATGATAGTGGCCAAGCATGGAGAGCCCAACAAACAGGTCCTCCTTGCTCTCCATGCATGTGTTGTGCCTGTCACACAGCTGCGACACATTGCAAATGTGGCTCGGAACAGCTGATTATCGGAAGCGCTCCAGTTAGCCAGGTTCAAGATGCAGCTTATTGGGTAAGTGCTATAGCTTGCCGAATAATGAGGGAGCAGAAGACATTCGCTCATCTCTATTCACAAACTCCACAATCTTGCCTGGATATAGACTGTGGAGTAAGGAGGGCAGATATTTACACTTCACCATGTCGTAGTTCCCATAGATTTTCGTCCCCAGTCCACTCTTCTTCGACCAAATAATTTTCTTTTTCGACATAAAATTCGACCACCCGTCCCTGGGTCTGGGCATTCTCTATGGCCTCCTGCCTCACTTATAGATGTACAGTCAGCAGACCCACCAGTGCTCCATCCGCTCTGCACTATTACCAATCGGTTCACCATGATGCTCCCCACTCCCCTCATGCAGAAAGGAAAATGGCGTCAGTTGTCTTCTGTTGACACGCTTCCTGCACATCCAGCTCCCGAGTTTCAGGCCCATATATTTTATCCTTAGCAGCCTACTGTGTAAGACTGCTGCTGTCACTTCACACTACTATCCTCCACTGAACTGTTGCTTCCTGAACTTGGCACTAATTGTCAGTTCCCCCTTCCCTAAACTGGGCCTGGCCATTACTGTTACTGCCTAGGCTAGACTGCAGCCCCACCATCTGTTACCCTTGACAACATGCATGAATATAAAATACATTTAACCTCTTTGAGTGTCAGGGAGCAGACCATCACTCCTACATATGCACCAATAAATGAAGAGACTGTGGGCCTGATTCACCGTTTGCATTTTTTCAAGTCAGTTCCATTTTTTTATCTTGCTTGATAATGTTTTTGGACAAAATGCTTCAAAATGGTGCATATAGTTCATGAATTTTGCACAAAATATAAAATTCTGTTTTCTTGTGCTAGTTCAACCCTTTCTGCAATACATAGAGCAAATAAATGCATGTTCTGCCAAAATATCACAAAATTTGCAGAAAAATTTGGGCCATACACTAAATCATACAAGGGATGTCTGGAGTACATTTGTGTAAAAACATTTCCAACTTTTTAAAAAGCTGCAATTGAAGAATTAGCAGAAAACATCTGAAACCTTAAACTTTGACTAAAAATGTGAACAGAAAAAAATGGTGAACAACACAAAGTAAAAATAGGCAAAAAGCACCAAAAATTTGACATAAAATCAATATGTGTTCACTTGTAACCAGGGTAAATATCGGGTTACTAAGCACAGGGCCGTGCTTAGTAACCCGATATTTACCTTGGTTACCATTGTAAAAGTAAAAAAAAAAAAACCCTACATACTCACATTCCGATGTCTGTCACGTCCCCCGCCATCAGCTTCCCGCACTGACTGTCAGTAAAAATTAAAAAAAAGTAAAAATAGGCAAAAAGCACCAAAAATTAGACATAAAATCAATAATGAATAGTGCTCTATAATCTGAAAGCTGTCCTGCCTTACCTGTAAAAAAAAGTAATTTAACTTCTGTTCCTGCCTGCTTTTTAGGTCCACTGCTCCAGAATGGGGAGGGCAGCCACTAGTGTCAGCCCTTTTCATTTTGCTTACATTACTCTTTCCCTGAACTGGTTCTTCTGATGCTTGTAAACTTATTTTTTATTTTTATTTTTCCCCATCTTAAATGTATTTCTAATCTACAGTCACAATCAAAATTATTCAAACCCCATCGTAAATTAGGTTCATGAGCAAAATTTGCAAACTTTCTGCTTTTTATAGTAAACCAATTAAACAAGCACAATTTTACTGTTACAACAATATAACAGGCAAAATTTAAATTCACCTGTTCATGTGAATTTTATTGGGGTATTCAACAGCGAGCAGGCCCCAGCGTTAATTACATGAAAATAGTGAACTCCAAAGCCTGCTCATGTATGGAAACCCCAGTGTAAATGAACATTAGGATTAAGATGTGGAGCGACTGAGGCACAGAGGACTGGACAGGGGGTAAAGAGCAGCGGGGGACAGCCAGAGAGGTAAGTGGTCAGTAAAAGGTTAAAAAGGAAAACGAAAGCATACCTTAGCGCACACTTTTCTAGGTGTCCCCGCTGCTCCATGCCCATATTGTTCAGTCCTTTGTGCCTCCGTCACGTTGCATCCTTCTGTTTGTATCTCTACCCACAGGTAAGCCTGCATGCGACACAACGGAAGCACAGAAGACTCCAGGCAGTGGGCAAGGAGCAGCACAGGTATCCAGATAGGTGAGCAGTGAAGTGGGTAGAATATACACTGCTCAAAAAAATAAAGGGAACACTAAAACCCCATGTCCTAGATATCACTGAATGAAATATTCCAGTTGTAAATCTTTATTCATTGCACAGTGGAATGTGTTGAGAACAAAAAAAGCTAAAAATTATCAACATAAATCACAACTAATATTCCATGGAGGTCTGGAGTTGGAATGATGCTCAAAATCAAAGTGGAAAATGAAGTTGCAGGCTGATCAGTGGATTGAATCACTGATTCAGTGGAAATGCCTCAAGACAAGGAAATGATGCTCAGTAGTGTGTGTGGCCTCCACGTGCCTGCATGACCTCCCTACAAGGCCTGGGCATGCTCCTGATGATGCGGCGGATGGTCTCCTGATGCATCTCCTCCCAGACCTGGACTAAAGTATCCGCCAACTCTTGGACAGTCTGTGGTGTAAGACATGATGGATGGTTGATGGTGGATGGCACGAGACATGATCTCCCAGATGTATTCAATCGGATTCAGGTCTGGGGAACAGGGAGGCCAGTCCATAGCTTCAATGCCTTCATCTTGCAGGAACTGCTGACACACTCCAGCCACATGAGGTCTGGCATTGTCATGCATTAGGGGGAACCCAGGGCCAACCGCACCAGCATATGGTTTCACAAGGGGTCTGAGGATCTCATCTCTGTACCTAATGGCAGTCAGGCTACCTCTGGCAAGCACATGGAGGGCTGTGCGGCCCTCCAAAGAAATGCCACCCCACACCATTACTAACCCACTGCCAAACCGGTCATGCTGAAGGATGTTGCAGGCAGCAGATCGCTCTCCATGGCGTCTCCAGACTCTGTCACGTCTGTCACATGTGCTCAGCGTGAACCTGCTTTCATCTGTGAATAGCACAGGGCGCCAGTGGCGAATTTGCCAATCCTGGTGTTCTGTGTCAAATGCCAAGCGTCCTGCACGGTGTTGGGCTGTGAGCACAACCCCCATCTGTGGACGTCGGGCACTCAGACCATCCTCATGGAGTCAGTTTCTAACTGTTTGTGCAGACACATGCACATTTGTGGCCTGCTGGTGGTCATTTTGCAGGGCTCTGGCAGTGCTCCTCCTGTTCCTCCTTGCACAAAGGCTGAGGTAGCGGTCCTGCTGCTGGGTTGTTGCCCTCCTACGGCCCCCTCCATGTCTCCTGGTGTACTGGCCTGTCTCCTGGTAGCGCATCCAGCCTATGGACACTACGCTGACAGACACAGCAAACCTTCTTGCCACAGCTCGCATTGATGTGCGATCCTGGATGAGCTGCACCACCTGAGCCACTTGTGTGGGTTGTAGAGTCCATCTCATGCCACCATGAGTGTGAAAGCACAACCAACTTTCAAAAGTGACCAAAACATCAGCCAGAAAGCATTGGTACTAAAATGTGGTCTGTGGTCCCCACCTGCAGAACCACTCCTTTATTGAGTTTGTCTTGATAATTGCCAATAATTTCCATCTGTTGTCTATTCCATTTGCACAACAGCATGTGAAATTGATTGTCAAACAGTGTTGCTTCCTACAAGAAATTTGTAATCTCAAGAAAGCAGAGTTTTGTAAATTTTGAGTAGAATTCAAATGCACTCAAGTAAATTTGCCCATCTCTACTCAACCCAACTAACATAGCTTCCAACCATTCCAGATCCAGTGGGAGAGTCCCAATTTGAGGGAGCTGTCCCACTGTTCTGGGAGGTCGATGTCCTGACTTCTACTGACTCTGTATATCTCTCCTTGTGTCCTCTCTGCTCAGTAGCTACTCCTTTTCCCCTTACTCTGGTCGCATCTATCTGCTCTCAACATACTTACTTTCAATTAAATAACTCATTCTTATCTTTTCTTGAGATCTGACTTCACAAGGATTTGAGCCCCTTACTATTGGAGACAGTAGCCAAGATTATAAGCCACAGCCTGCACTGACTAGATGAGAAGAATTTTCTCCACTTGAATGTACTGTGCATTCTCCTAAATTACTGGAAGATTGTACTGGCACCTAGATACATCTATATGTCACTGCATTTCTATATACCTGTATTCTAGGGGGTAAAATAAAAAATTATTTTTTTTCTTTTATAATTACTAAAAAATAATACTAAACAATTACACATTATATTATATTATTGTAACACATAAAAAAAAAATAAACATCACAAATTGGCAAATAACACAGACATACGGTATTTGGTATCCTAGGCATCGTGACAAACTGTATAATATGGTGATTGGTAACTGGCTTAAAAAATGGTGACTGATTTTTTTATGGGCACTAAACTGATAAAAAGTGTAATTGAAATATAATACTGTGTCTTTGTTCACATGTAGCATACATGCTTTTTATCTGCACGGCTTCTGCAGGTATCTGCATCAAACTACTCAATAACAATGTTTTTTCATTAATGCTTGCTGTACTTTTTTTTAGCCTTTTCTATCTTTCCAATCACATAGAGAATGTTACTGCAGCATTTTACATTTCCTTGCAGCCTTATGCCCTCCAGTGGTTACATTACATACATACAAGTGCTTCTAAAAAAAATTAGAATATCATCAAAAAGTTAATAGATTTCAGTTCTTCAATACAAAAAGTGAAACTCATTATATAGCGTAATTACAAACACATTGATCTATTTCAAGTGTTTATTTCTGTTAATGTTGATAATTATGGCTTACAGCCAATGAAAACACAGAAGTAATTTTCTCAGTAAACTAGAATAATTAACAAAAAACACCTGCAATGGCTTCCTAAGCATTTAAAAAGGTCCCGTAGTCTGTTTCACTAGGCTCCACAATCATGGGGAAGACTGCTGACTTGACAGATGTCCAGAAGGCAGTCACTGACACACTCGACAAGGAGGGTAAGCCACAAAAGGTCATTTGCTAAAGAAGCTGGCTGTTCACAGGATGCTGTATCCAAGCATATTAATGGAGAGTTGAGTGGAAGGAAAAAGTGTGGTAGAAAAAGGTGCACAAGCGACCGGGATAATCACAGCCTTGAAAAGATTGTTAAGAAGAGGCCAGTCAAAAATTTGGGGGAGATTCACAAGGAGTAGACTGCTGCTGGAGTCATTGCTTCAAGAGCCACCACACACAGACGTATCCAGGATATGGGCTACAAGTGTCGCATTCCTTGTGTCAAGCCACTTATGACCAATAGACAATGCCAAAAGCGTCTTTCCTGGTCCAAGGAGAAAAAGAACTGGACTGTTGCTCAGTGGTCCAAAGTGTTGTTTTCAGATGAAAGTAATAACTTTTGCATCTCATATGGAAATCAAGGTCCCAGAAACTGTCGGAAGATTGGAGAGGCACACAATCCAAGCTGCTTGAGGTCTTGTGTGAAGTTTCCACAATCAGTGATGGTCTGGGGAGCCATGTCATCTGCAGGTCCACTGTGTTTTATCAAGACCAAAGCCAGAGCAGCCATCTAGCAGGAAATTTTAGAGCACTTCATGCTTCCCTCTGCTGACAAGCTTTTTGGAGATGGAAATTTCATTCTCCAGCAGGACTTGGCACCTGTCCACACTGCCAATGTACCAATACCTGGTTTAAAAACAACAATATCACTGTGCTTGATTGGCCAGCAAACTCGCCTGACCTTAACCCCATAGATATTGTCAAGAGGAAGATGAGAGACACCAGACCCAACAATGCAGACGAGCTGAAGTCTGCTATCAAAGCAACCTGGGCTTCCATAAAACCTCAGCAGTGCCACAGGCTGATCGCCTCCATTCCTTGCCGCATTGATGCAGTAATTGATGGAAAAGGAGCCCCGACCAAATATGGAGTGCATTTACTGAACATACATTTCAGTAGGCCAACATTTTGGATTTTAAAATAATTTTTCAAGCTGGTGTTATAAAGTATTCTAATTTAATGAGATAAGGATTTTGGGGTTTTCATTGGCTGTAAGCCATAATCCTCAACATTAACAGAAATAAACACGAAATAGATCACTCTGTTTGTAATGACTCTATATAATATGAGTTTCACTTTTTGGATTGAAGAACTGAAATAAATAACCTTTTTGATGATATTCTAATTTTGTGAGAAGCACCTGTATTACCTCTCAGGATGCCACAGAATGAAATATTAATTTATTAGTTTTAATCATTATTAATGATTTTGCACTCTGCACTTTATATCTTGATCATAATTGCATTGTATGGATGAATTTTGTACACTGTAGGTTGCTTATGTGATTTCTCGTATTCACTGACTGACCTTTTCTATATATAGAAAATTTTGTCTGCGTGCATAGGGCCGCCATCAGGGCATTACTGCCCTGACTGCCATATTGGGCCGATGGGCAGAGGGGGCCTCATCGGGCCCCATCTCATCTGCTCACCGGGCCCCCCCTACAGGCACTGCGGCACGCTATTGACGTGCGGGCCCATGCCCACATGTCAATAGTTAACAGCCAGCAGCCAATCGGAGGCTGGCAGCTGACTTGAGCCGCAGCGCGCACTTCGCCGGCGTGTGATGTCATTATCAGCAGCCGGCGAGTGCGCGCTTCACCTGCGTGGAGGGAGTGAGCTTCGCCCGCCGCAGGAGTGCAGCCAGATAAGAAGTCGTGTTTTTGGTTTTTTTTGAGAGTGGTGATCCAGGGGGCCCCAGGGCAGAATGCTGGACATGCTGGGGCAGAGATGCTGGACACACTGGGGGCAGAAATGCTGGACACATTTGGGCAGAGATGCTGGAGACACTGGGGCAGAAATGCTGGAGACACTGGGGCAGAAATGCTGGACACACTGGGGCAGAAATGCTGGACACACTGGGGCAGAAATGCTGGACACACTGGGCCAGAAATACTGGGGCAGAGATGCTGGACACACTGGGGGCAGAGATGCTGGACACACTGGGGGCAGAGATGCTGGACACACTGGGGGCAGAAATGCTGGACACACTGGGGGCAGAGATGCTGGACACACTGGGGTCAGAAATGCTGGACACACTGGGGCAGAGATGCTGGACACACTGGGGCAGAAATGCTGGAGACACTGGGGCAGAAATGCTGGACACACTGGGGCAGAAATGCTGGACACACTGGGGCAGAGATGCTGGACACACTGGGGCAGAGATGCTGGACACACTTGGGTAGAGATGCTGGGCACACTGGGGCAGGGAATCAGGACACATTGGGGCAGAGAATCTGGACACACCCTCGGGGCAGAGATGCTGGACATTGGGGGCAGAGAATATGGACACACTGGGGCAGAGATGCTGGACACACTGGGGCACAGATGCTGAACACACTGGGGCAGAGATGCTGGACACACTGAGGCAGAGATGCTGGACACACTGGGGCAGAGATGCTGGACATTGGGGGCAGAGATGCTGGACATTGGGGGCAGAGATGCTGGACACACGGGGGCAGAAATGCTAGAGACACTGGGGGCAGAAATGCTGGAGACACTGGGGGCAGAAATGCTGGAGACACTGGGGGCAGAATGGAGATATGAGCATGATTGGAGACACGGGGCAGAATGAAAGACATGGGGGCATGATTGGAGACACTTGGGGCAGGATTGGAGACAGATCGTGCAGGATCATGGGGCAGGATGGATAAGTTGGAGACAGATGGGGCAGGATGGGGAGATCATATGGGGCGATCATATGGGGCAGGATGGGGAGATCATATGGGGCAGAATGGATACTCTTGAGGGCAGGATGTGAGAACATATGGCTGGAGCCAGGAATGAGACACATGGGGGCCAGGATGGGGAATATTATTACCATAGGGGCTAATTAAGGGATATTATTACTGCAGTGACGTATTTATTTTATGTTTTGAGTATACTGTTTTAAATTGGGGGTCAGTCCTGTTACTGTGTAGAGTGATACTATGTCGCCTTTTTTTCTTCATGTTGTGTAATGTAGAAGTTGGGAAAAATTAAGTAATGTGTTCTGCAAGCGGAGCTCTAGATAACTGTGTTATTTCCTGCAGAGACAAGTCCTGGCTGTAAGAAGTGACGGCGGTCTGTGCTGGATGAAAGTTGAAAGATTAAGGACTTCACCTAGAGACTTCACTGGTGAGTCAGTGTGTTACCTATACACTGACACTATACACTTTATACTATATACAGAGCTCCTGTGTATAATGTCACCAGTGATCACTGTATTACCGATACATTATATACAGAGCTCCTGTGTATAATATCACCAGTGATCACTGTATTACCTGTATACAGACACTGCATACTAAGTACAGATCTCCTGTGTATAATGGCACTTATGGTGATGGTATTGTGGTTTTTTTTATTACTGATCAGTATTGTAGTATTCGGTCACTTTGTGGTGGTAATATGTGGTCTTGTCATGGTGCCTTGGTATTTGTTCCTTGTATGTGATATTATTCGGTCACTGGTGGTAATATGTGGTCTGGTCATGGTGCGGTATTTGTTCCTTGTATGTGCTATTTGGTCACTATGTGGTAATAATATGGTGTCTGGTCATGGTGTTGTGGTATTTGTTCCTTGCATGTGATGTTATTCGATCACTGTGGCTGTAATATGTGGTCTTGACATGGTGTAGCGGTATTTGTTCCTTGTATGTGATATTATTGGTTATTTAAAAAATTGAAAAATAAATGAAATATACCTAAATTGTATTGCATATTTTAACAAATATTTAATAGGTTACAGCAGAGTAGGGCCCAGCCAAAAGTGTCTAACGTGTTATGGTGGCGCCTTAAAAAATCTTTTGACCAAAACAAAAGCTGCCGGCTATATGTGTGATCTGGTGATGGAAACTATTAATGTGTGATAGGTGAGAAGTGGAGTTTTTTCAAGAGAGCGCGGTGGGACTGTGGACAGTTCGAGGGGTGGAGCGTGGAGGTGGGGCTGGGGTGGAGCCTGGGCGGAGTCTCAAGGGGGGCCCGAAAAATGTGCCAGTATGGGGCCCCGAAATTTCTAGTGGAAGAATTCTGCTTGCATGCATAATTTTTTCTCTGATGAGACATTTTCTTTCATCCATTATAGATCTCTATTTTTACCCATTTTAATCCTGTTTTCATTTGGATGTGCCCAGTAAAGATTTTCTATAATTATGTGATGACCGTTTCAGCCTAGTCTGCCAACTTTATTTATTTATATTGGTTTGTAGTAATCATTTGTCTCATTATTAGACTCCGTGCATTTCTGAAAGCTGGTTTATTTTGTATAGTAGCCTTTGCAATTCAGTCCATTTTTCCTATACGTTGTCTCAAAGTACCACTGTTACAACTAACCTGAGGCTTCATCAGATGTACTAAAGATAAAATTCTTCAAATACCTGCACTAGGTAAGGGTTTAACTGTGATATTTTATATTGCATGTTAAAAATATGTCTAAGTTATGAGAGTGGTCCAAAAAGTTAAGAGATCACTGTCTTGCACAGACAAGGAAAAGGATACACAATTTTAGAAAAAGCATTGATTGTTCCAAAAGATTCAGTTGAAAGCATTGATGCCAAGTACAAACCTGAAGGAACACTGGCTACAGTAGCGGCACGTGGCTGTAAGAGGAAGCCATCATTGCTTGAGTGACTGCAAATGCTCTGCAAGGATACTGAGTGACAACAGGAACACTTATACACATTCAATTCAATTCAATTCAAATGAGCTTTATTGGCAGGACTAAGTACACGTTAGCATTGCCAAAGCATATGGTAAAAATACGGGGGTGGGGGAGGGAGGCATATAGAGGTCCAGGATATATCAAACTCCTTTTAGAGGATAGGGGATGTTTCCAGGGTGGGGTATTGGAGTCCATGACATATCAGGCTCTTTACTCAGGGGATAGGGATATGTCCAGTGTTGGGGTACAGTAGTCCATGACATATCAGGCTCCTCTTCGTCTGTGGCAGGCACTGACATATTCCGCTGCTACAGCCACTGCACTTTCCTCTTCCCCCAGTATTATTGGCAGTTTCTCTTCCTCCTCCATGGAGGTGAAGTCTGGGAGGAGATCAGACAGTTTCTTGAAGCGAGTGTCCTTCACTGCGGAATATTTGGGGCACCTCAGCAGGAAGTGGGCCTCATCCTCCACGGTCTCCTGGGGGCACTGCTGGCAGAGTCTGCTCTCTTGGGGCTTGTAGTTCAGTCAGTGCCACCCGGATTCGATGAGTAGGCTGTGGGCGCTCAGTCTGTACTGGCTCAGGATCTGTCGATCTTTGGGGTTTTCTAGTTTCTCTAGATATGGGGCCAGTTTGTACTCCCTCTGTAGATTCTGGTATATTGTCAGTTTTTTGGATTTGTTTATGTCTTTCCTCCAGATGCTGAGATATTCCTCTTTGACTTTGTGTACCATCTTCTGGATTTCACCTTTTGTCAGGCCATGTAGGTTGATGGCTTGGTCAGACTGGCTTTGGGTACTTTTTCTTGGGAGGCTTCCTTGAGCTTCCTGGTGTAGGAAGGCTTTGTGATGGTAGTGGAGCACCCCCACTGTCGCAGGGCCGAGGGGTACCCGGTACCGGGTCTCTCTGTCTCGGTTCTGGGGTTGTCACGGTGGCGGGACCCGGTCCGTGACCCTGCTGAGGGGCGTCCAGTGAAAGTGGAGAGTGACGATGTTGTGGTGTGGTGCAGGTCGCAATGAATAACGAGGACACCAGGTTGCAGTCTCTTTACCTCTTT
Organism: Ranitomeya variabilis; assembly: GCF_051348905.1. Lineage (NCBI taxonomy): Eukaryota > Metazoa > Chordata > Amphibia > Anura > Dendrobatidae > Ranitomeya > Ranitomeya variabilis. The sequence continues at coordinate 382,861,769 of NC_135235.1, read as the reverse complement.
ACTGATGGCTTCAGGATCCTCAATCCAGAATACGGTTAACAGGGCTGTCTGAGACTGGCCGGTCCGATGGCACCTCCAGAGTTCCCTTTGCAGGTGGAAATCTGTGCCTACCTTCTAGCGCTTGTGTGTTGTAGTCCTTCCCTGCTTAGCACCACGGGATAGTCCTCACAACTGTTGTGTCTGTTTCTGAAGTTCCCTCACAACTGATTCTGATGTTCTTCTTTGTCCCACAGATGATATGGCTAGGACGCACCCGTATGACGGGTAGGCCTGGAGGTCTTCCGGGACCCTAGAATCGCCCCTCTCCAACTGTTGCCCCTATGTCTGCTTAGGGGATTTTGGGTGAGACAGCCCGCCTATAACTGACTGTCCTGCCGTAGGTTTGAAGTAAGGCCTGGAGCTCAATACTTCCTCTGCGTTTCCGGCCACCGGCTACGCGCCTCAGTAGGATGTTGCCTCGGCTTACAGCACGACTCCTACTGGGGTTTCTCCTTGTTGCGTTGATCTCGTTTCTCACTCTTCACAATAAACCTCGCTTCTTGTCCTTTCTTGGGGTACCGCCGCAATGAAGTGCAGGCGTGGTCCCGTAACGTTCTTTCTGTTCGCTAGGCCTCTGTCAGGATCCCACCCCTGACAGGGACCCCCCTGAATCTTCCCCTGCAACACCCTCTGCCACAGGATGTTGCCTGGTTCCAACCCAGTCAGCTTCTCCCTAACTTCCTATCTAACCCCCAGTTTTACCAGATTGTGAGGAGTGGCCTAATACATCGCACCCTTAGCTCCCCCTGGAGGCCAGACTGTGAAGTGTATTGGTGTCTGTGACACCTGGTCAGGTGAACTCCTTCAGTGCCATCAGACGTACCAATACCCCTCTTAGCGGCGGAGCATCAGTACTGCAACGACCAGGACTCTGGGGCGCTGCACTAGGAGCTGGGACTGCTACTTTGTAGATGAGCCTTGAATGACAGTGCCTCCTTCTTTATTGCGATGTGTAGTGGGAATCTGCCCAGCTCTGCTCGGCAGGCGCTATTTGATGTGCTCCGATGGACTTGGAGAAGATACTTGCAAAACTCTAGGTGGAATATTTCTGTTGGCCCAGCGTCCAACTTTGACCAGTTTGGGTATGAGACTGGGCCCCAGACCTCCCTATCGTACAGAAGAATTGGGGCAATGATGGAGTCAAAGGATTTTAGCCAGACGGTTACTGGTGCCGTGAGATGCTACAGACACCTTCTGATGGCATAGAAGGCTTTGGATGCCTTGTCTTTTAGTACCTCTATGGCTTGCTTGAAGCTCCCTGACTGGCTGAGTTCTAGGCCCTGGTAGGTGTACCTGTTGGTTTCTGTAAGTGGACGGTTGTCTATCATAAAGGTAGGATGGCCAGTGGGTTTCTGCTTTCTTTTCTGGAACACCATGATATTAGTTTTTTTCTCATTTATTGGCAGTGCCCATGTGCTGCTGAAGGTCTCTAGGATTTTCAGATGATCTTGGAGGCCTTTCTCAGTTGGTGATAACAGCACGAGTTCATCTGCATACAGCAGAAATTTCACCTGGGTGTCATGGAGGGTGAGTCCTGGTGCTGAGGAGGACTCTAGGGCCACTGCCAGCTCATTGATGTAGATGTTAAAGAGCGTTGGACTGAGGCTGCAGCCCTGTCTCACTCCTCGACTCTGTTGGAAATAGGCCGTCCTCCTTCCATTGACCTTCACACTGCAACTGTTCTCAGTGTAGGAGCTTCGGATGACATCATATGTTTTGCCTTCTATTCCGTTCCCCAGCAGTTTTAGGAATAGTCCTGGGTGCCACACTGAGTCGAATTCCTTCTTGAAGTCCACAAAACAAGCATATATCTTCCCGTTGTTTGTATTGTGGACGTGGCTCTTGATGAGGCTGTGCAGAGTGTAGATGCGGTCAGTGGTGCAGTGGTTTGGCATGAACCCTGCTTGGCTCTTGCTGAGGACGTTGTGCTCAGTGAGGAAGGTGAGGATCCTCTTGTTCAGGAAGCAGTTGAAGAGTTTACCCAGGTTGCTGCTCTGACACATATCCCTCGGTAGTTTGCTGGGTCGTACTTGTCCCCATTTTTGTGTATAGGGGTTATTAGGCCTTGGTTCCAGTTTTTGGGGAAGCAGCCGGCCTGCAGTACAATATTAAATAGTTTTGTTATCGCAGCCTGGATGTCTGGAGGGCTGTATTTCAGCATTTCTGGGAGGATCCCATCTGGACCGCTGGCTTTTTTACCTTTTATCTGTGTGATCCTTTCTGTTATTTCTGTCAGTGTGATTGGTGTATCCAGAGGATTTTGGAAATCTTTGAACTTTTCCTCCATATCTTTCAGTTTTTTCACAAGCTCTTTTTGTGCCAGGTTCAGGTCTTCACTTGGGATGTCATTGTAAAGGTCCTTGAAGTACTGGAGCCAGATGTTGCCGCTCTGGATGTGGAGGCTGTTGCTTTTCTGGTTGGATCCAAGGTGATTCCACAGTTCCCAAAATTTGTTGTCTTCAAGGGCATCTTGGAGTTGGAGGCATTTGGTAGAGATGTCGTTTTGCTTTTTCTTTCTGAGGATGGCTTTGTAATTTCGTTGTATGGTGTGGTAGGCTTCTCTCAGAGTGGGGTTGTTGGGGACTCTGTGTTTTTTATTTGAGGCCATTCTTAGGGCCTTCTGTATGGTCTTGCATTCTTTGTCAAACCAGTTGTTGGGATTTTGTTTACTCGGTCTCATGTTGATGCTTCTTTTCAGGTCAGACATTTCTGCCATGGCATATGGAATGTCGTTAAGGTCTCTTACCGCTAGGTGTACTCCTTCTGGGTTAAGTTCATACACGTTATTATGGAAGCATTGGAGCTTCTCCTTGATCTCTGGTCTGTTGATGGCATCTTTGTATTTTGGGGCCGACATCTTGGACCACTTGAAGGATGGTGGCAGGCTAAAGAGGCCGGTCTTTTGCGGGGTTTGTGAGACTGATTTCTTTGTGGATTTGATGTATAGGAGCAGTTGGTTAAGGTCTGACAGATGTGTTTGTGGGGTGACTATAAGGGCGCCAATATTTGTAGGGTCCATATCTGTGATGGCATAGTCTATCACACTGCTAACCACATGGGAGTTAAGGGTATGTCTTCCCAGTGAGTCTCCCTTGGTGCAGCCATTGAGGATACGAAGTCCAAGGCTTCGGCATAGGTTCAGCAGCGTTCTGCCGCTTTTATTAACTGTGCAATCATAGCTGTTCCTGTTGGTGTGCACTGGGTTGTCACAGTCAGTATCTGCTCCAAGCATATAGATGTTTCCATCAGTGGTCAGGTAGTCTCTTTCTCTTCCCGTTCTTGCGTTGATGTCTCCGTAGATGAGAACGTTTCCAGAAGTCTGGAAATGGGCAGCTTCAGTCTTTAGGGTCTCAAAGCTGTCTGGGTTGAAGTATGGAGACTCTGGAGGAGCTACGTACACTGCACACAGGTAAATGTCGGCCCCAGATGTGAGGATGGAGCGGCTTATTCTTATCCAGATGTGGCTGTCTCCTCTCTTCACTGCTCTGATATGTTCATGGAGCTCTTCTTTGTACCATACTAATATTCCTCCTGAGCTCCGGCCCTGTTTGATGTTTTTGTTTTTCAGGGAGGAGACAGAGAATTCCCTGTATCCGGTGGGGACATAGGATTTGTTATTGACCTTAGTCCATGTTTCAAGGAGGATCTGTATATCAATGTATTTCAGTCTTTGATTAAAGTCTGGGTCGTTTGTCTTGTATCCGAAGGCTGAAGTGTTCAGGCCCTGGATGTTCCTGCTACTGATGATTAGGGTTGACATTGTGTAGCTGTATACCTTGTAATGGGCTGTCCTGCATAGGACATCTTGGGTTGCTGACTGGTGACCTTGTTGTAGGCAATTGGTCCAGTCGCGTGAGTTTCTTGCATATGGAGCTGATCATGGTCTTTATTTCTGCCAGCTCACTGCCCTGTTTCACTCTGTGTGGGGAGGGTGGTGTCTTCCATGGTTTGTGTCTCTCATAGACTGGTTTTGCATACAGGTTGCAGTTTCCAGTTCGTTGAGCATATTCCGTTTTAGGACTGTTAGTTGGTGCTCTTTCTAAAGGTTTTCGGTTTGTATGAGTTCTTGGTCCGGGGACTCCGTTGAGTACAATGTCTTTAAGTTCTTTGGCAAGAAGGCTGACTCCTTGATTGTTGAGATGTTTGTCATCATACAGGTGGTGGAGGTTTATGACAGGATGTTGTGCCAGGGTGATATCTAGCATCGTAGTGATCTTGGCTACTAGTTCTCTGTTGACGTCTTGGGTGATGTGTTATGATGACCTGGTGGTTAGGAGCACTAGGAATGACCTGATGAGCAAACTAGTAATACAGGAGAAGCTCTGGGAAGTGGGAGCTCTGCTGACCGCAACCCCTAAACCTATCACAACAACTAGAAATAGCCGTGGAGCGTACCTGACTCTGCCTAGACGCCTCTTCTCAGCCTAAGAGCTAACTACCCCTAAAGATAGAAAATAAGGCCTAACTTGCCTCAGAGAAATTCCCCAAAGAAATAGGCAGCCCCCCCACACGTATTGACTGTGAGTTAAGATGGAAGTCACAAACACAGGAATGAAATAGGTTTCAGCAAAGGAGGCCAGACTTAACTAAACAGACTTGAGGATAGAAAAGGTATCTTTGCGGTCAGCATAAAAACTACCAAAAAACCACGCAGAGTGTGCAAAAGAGACCCCACACCGACTCACGGCGTGGAGGTGCCACTCTGCATCCCAGAGCTTCCAGCTAGCCAGGCAGAATCATGATAGCAAGCTGGACAAAAAAACAGTGGTAAACAAATAAGCTAGCAGGGACTTAGCTTTTGCTGGAGTAGACAGGTCATCTGAAAGATCCAAGAGCAAACTGAACCAGTACTAGGACATTGACAGCTGGCATCAAGTAACGATCTAAGTGGAGTTAAATAGAGCAGCCAGCCTAGAACTAAACGAGGTCAGCTGAGGACAGAACCTCAGAACCAGCAGCTCCACTCACAGCCACCAGAGGGAGTCCATGGACAGAACTCGCCGAAGTACCATTCATAACCACCGGAGGGAGTTCGAGAACAGAATTCACAACAGTGATGTATTGGAAGGAATCTTTTCTTGGCAGCAGAGATGACAGGATGATCTTGCTGCCGGGGCACTTCTGTTGTGTGATCTCTGCTAGCTGACACAATTGTCCTGCTACCTGCTGGTGTTGGTCCTGGAGATTGTTGGTGCCTGTATGTATGATGATGTGGTTTGGGTTGGTGAAATATGGATTGTCAATTACGGCATTTGCTTGTTCTATAGTTGAGCAGCGGATTTTGGAGACCCTTTTGCCTGGGAAGAGTCGCCTTGTATTGAGGTTTTTTCCGTTGGAGTCTATAATCAGGACTATATCAGGACATGTTGGTTGGCTGCTCCTATGGGAGCTTCTGTTTGCGTTCTTCTTGTTGCTCTTTCCTGTTGTTGTGGTCTGCTCTTGTTCTAGACGTGGGGTACTAGTGCTGAAAGTTTCATGCCTTAACGCACAAGACAAAAGCCTCTGCTAACCTAGAATCACAAGAAAATGTGGTTTGGGATTCTGTTATGTGGAGCAATTAAAGGGTTACCTTAATAATGGCAATATTTTTTACAAAGCACAGCATCTGTATGACTGTACAGGGTAAGCCAAAGTTTCTTTCTTGTACCCTTTTGTCTTTTTTATCTTCTCCTGTTCATTTCTGCATTCAGCTTCATAGAGCTAAATGTGAGGTCCTATCCTATTTGCAAAAACTACATTTCCCAGCAACACCCTGCTTCATCTCGGTGCTGCAGGCCTCTCCCTCTGCTATCCTGTATCCTCCCTGTTACATATACTGTAGAGCTTAACATGGGTAATTTTCATTTCTATGGATGCTGACCATTGATCATTTTGAATGCAGTGACTGTGACCCATTATTTGACTAATATTCAATACTACTTACAAAATCCACATTTCATTAGTGGTTCATGGTGATCTTCAGAGCTTAAACATGCTATTTCCTGCGTGTATAGCACAGAATATCTGAACTGTGAAATTAACAGAGGGCATGGCAATAAGGATGCTCTGAGAGTGTCAATGTTTTATTAAACAGGGTCATAGGTGCATCAGTTGTTCATGAATTAGTGTCATTAGGTGGAAATGTAACTGAAATCAGTGTATTTTCATCATCATAGCATATCTGAAATGTGTTACAGAAAAGAACACCCTGCCTACATTGAAGCATGACGGTGGCTTGTTGATGTTTGGGGCTCTTTTGCTTCTTCTGGCACTGGAAACATGCAGCGTGTAAAAGGTAAGATGAATTCAATCAAGTATCAGAAAACTCTACAGGAAAACTAAGTCTTATGAGTGGATACTGAAGATTTAGCATCATTAGAGATTCCCATAGGATACTGATCCTAAGGTATACCTCAAAGTCCTCCAAGGTTTGGTTTCACAAGAATTCTTGGAATACTGTGGAGTTATTGTCAGTCGTCAGATTTGAACCCCATAAAAAATCTTTGGTGATATATACAGTTGCCGTATACCCAAGAATATTAGTGATCTGAAGGCTGTTGCCAATGAATAATCAGGTAAAATCTTTGGAAAGCTCAAATCCCACCAAGGACAACATCTGCAAGGAGTTTGTATGTTCTCCCTGTGTTTGCATGGATTTCTTCCCAAACTCCACAGACATGCTGATAGGGAATGTAGATTTTTAGTACCTATGGGGACAGCACCGATAATGTCTGTAAAGTGTTGTGGAATTAATGGCGCTATATAAGTGAGTAAAATAAAAATTAAGAAATCAACTTTGTAGGCGATATTTCAGTAGAAATTAGACGTGGCGAATTTGGAGAAACCACTTGTTATATTAGTAGTGTTCAGCTTTCTATAGTATTTGGTTTATTTCAAACAGCAAAAAGTTTGAAAATTATGCTTTCAAGTTTAATTTGCAATTTGAATTATTTTGATTATGTTTTGTATTCATCTACAGTTTGCAAAACGTTTGTTTAAAAATATATTGAAATAGTGCAACTAGAGAAATTAACACAAGCTATATCAATTATGTTCTAAATATTTTTCAATTCTTATTGTTTTGTATGCTATTATTAAAAATATGTTTAGCCATCAACTCTATGCAGAGCATCTCCCATACTATAAGACAACTATATATTTCTAGTTAATAATAAGCTACTTCTATAAACAGTCTTGTTTAGAAAACATAAAGTAGAATTGTACTTATGTTTCCATTAGGAAGCAGTAAAATACCTGATAGTAATGGTTTGAGTGTTAACTGATACAGATTAGTAATGGATCTCTTGAGCAATGAACAAAGTCTTATCTTGAAGGTGGAATATGTTCACGTCACAAAATAGGAAAATTAATTAACGGCGGAGGGTGGAGTTTTAGAGTTAAATACTCACTGAAAACTGTTAGGACGCAGATCTTCTAGGTATTTCTCAGTGACCCATACAAGGTATGCTCAACGTTTTTCTGATATCTACACTGATGACTAAATCTTTTTTGTGCTACCTTCCCATACATACAGTTAGGTTCTTCTGTTCAGGCTGTTCATTATATTTTCAGGAACCACAGTTATGGCTTTCCCTGCAACAAATCAAGTCTTTAGTCAAGGCTCACAGGAAAATACTGTAAGCCTCCCGATGGAACATATACAAGCACCACCATTTCATCAAACCTTCTTCAAAGGACAGCCAAAAGCTCTTGGGGTAAGTTTACTGATTGCAATTTAATATCTACCACTCTTATATAAACATATATACACTTATGGACATTATATATACATTCTATATATCTATTTTAACCCTTTACTGACTAAAATCTGAAAAAAAACATTAGTCACCAATTTTTTGGTGGGGGTATGCCTCATCTCCTATACTTTTTTATTCTTTCATTGACATGGCTGTATGAGCATTTGCTTTTTCAGGGACAAAATCATATAAATTTTTTTGCACTGTTTCGAAGTACATGTACATTTTTTTGTAATAAATAAATATATATATATATATATATATATATATATATATATATATATATTTGCCATGCACATATAGAAAAGTAACAATTTTAATTTACTATTTTGTTTGTTTTTATTTATTGCTATTTATATTTCACACCAAGTAAACAGTTGAATTAACTTTTCAGATTATTATGGTTTTGTGGTTACCTATTAATGTGTAGTTTTTTTGTTTTTTGCTATATATTAAGATGTGTTTTTTACTGGAAAAAACTGATTTTTTATGTAATGGCGACTTTTTCCCTTTGATTTTGCTTATTTTTTTTATTAATTTCTGCAGAGGTTTTATACTGTTATACATATATATTTATGTTTTACATAATTTGTTCATTAACAGAACTTAAAAATTCGCTGGGAACAGTTTTTCTCTTTTATGCTCATTTCAGTGTAATTGGGGCACACACTTATAGGATTGATGGGTCTACCAGTACCTAGCAGCTCTGCAATGCGAGGCAGAGACTCAATGCTCATGTGATTTCCAGGTCCTATAGCGGCATCAGCGGTGCCACTGCCTCTGTTTCCTACATAGCGCTCACTGAGCTCTATGTATTTAGCAAAAGAGAAGAAGTGGTGATAAACTGCTTCTATCTACTTCCCGGGGTCCCCAGCGTTGTCTGCGGATTGGGGACCAGACCAGCACCTGTAAGATGGTGCCTGGCCATTATTGAGTTAAAGAAGATACAGATTTGCTTAATTTCTCAGTTCTGTTGTCAACAGTAAGGAAAAGCAAAAATAATGTGCAGAAATAATGAGTGAAATAGTATAGACTTTATTAGATATACTATATATATATATATATATATATATATATATATACAGTATACATACAAACCCCCATGTAAGGATAAAAACATCTAAAAGCATAGGAAATCTATTACTAGTCACACAAGGATGATTTTAACTGGATCCATAAACCACTAACATAAAAAATTAATTGTACAGGAAAATTAGATATGGAAAATGCCAGGCATTTATAAGATGATATTGGATGATAATGTCAAAATATAATACATTTAATATCCAACATATATCAAATATCACCTAAAGCCAGTAAATGAAACCTTAATAATCCGGTAAATAGACGACCATGGCAAAGGACCCCATGCACATCCTCCCTATCTGTCCATATCATGTTACTTATTGGGCGTGCACACCATTTCTGTATTGGCTTTTTCTGAGAGTTAATCTTGGTCACATTGCTTGTGTGGCACCCTGCCTAATATTTGGGGCTGGTCAGTTGTGACGTGATCGCCGGGTGCCAATGAGTTGCTTGCTATATCAAAAGAGGGTTTTGCTGTGGAACTCTATTCCTGTCATGATAATGCTGTTATGAAGACTAGCCTGTGGTTGGCGTTCATAGGAGACCATGATTTTTACTATAAATATTCCAACTGCGGTGAAATTGGATTTTTTTTATTTACGATGTTCACTATATGGTAAAACTGACCTAATAATAGGATTCTTCAGGTCAATATGAGTACATAGATACCAAATGCATATAGTTTTTTTAATTTCAGTAGTTACAAAAAATTCCAAACTTTCTAAGAAGAAAGGTTTTGCTTATGGCATCATTTTCCAAGACTCATAGCATCTCCAATATTCAGGACCTGGGGTTGGGTGATGGCTTATTTTTGTGCGCCATGCTGACATTTTTGCGTATACTATTTTGGGGTAAATATGATGATTTGATCACCTGTTATTGTAGTTTATTGCAACAGACAAAGAAACATAATTCTGGCTTTTTTATTAATTGTCTCGTTACGTCACTTACTGATCAGATTAATTGCTTTTATATTTTGGTAGATCGGATATTTCTGAATGTAACGATACCAAATATGTGGGGGGTTTTTTGTTGTTGTTTTATTTTCAATGTGGCAAAATGTGGGTGGATTTGAACTTGTGTTTTTTTTAATTGTTTTCATATTTTTGTAAACTTTTTTTTCACAATTTTTACTGACCTCAATAGTCCCCTTAGGACACTTGAAGCTGTGATTATTTGATCACTTGTGCAACACATATGAGGACTTAAGCTGTGCTATGTATAGGAAAAATGACGACCTCCTATGAACGCTGGCCACGAGTTGGTGTTCACAGGATATTCACAATGATAGACATAGGGATCTTTTGTAGACCCCTGGTTGTCATGACAACCCATCGGTGCACTGCAATCACATGACAGAGGCATCGATAGGCGGAATTTGTGACACGCTTCCGGCCTGCACGTGTTAAGTCCTGTTGTCAGTGAGGAGCACCGCTCTACCTATGGCTGTTAAAGGCACTTGATGGCTGATTAAATCAGTGGTGTCAGAGCCCACATCAGAGGCTAGGACATGACCTTTGATGTAAATATACGTCAAAGATTGTGAAGGGGTTAAGTCCTCGAAGGCTGCGTTCCCACAATAAACTTTGAGTTTTTTGATGTTGCAGAATTTCTGCTGCATTTTTGCACCTGTTATGTAAATTAGGTCTCTTCCGTTTGTCTCATTGTGTTTTTATCCCATCTTTGACAATGCGGCTTTTGTCTCTAGTTAGTTTGTCGGGCTTTAAATAAAGCCGATTTGTTTTTGATACTTCCTGGTATTTGGTTTTGACCAAACTTTATAGATACAGTCAAGTTCGCATTACATGCGCTTTTGGTGCGTTTCCACAACAAATTGACATATTGTGAATTTGAAACATGAACCGCAGGTCGGTTTGTGCTGCATAAAAAAACCACAGAGTTCATGAGAACTTCATAAATCCCATCCACTTTGTTGAAACTGTAAGATGCTGTGTTTTTGACCAAGCAAAAATATGCAGCGTCAAAAACTCAACAAAAACTCATCATGGTCACCACAGCCTTAAGTAAAGAAAAAAAAAACACGCAAAAAATAGAAAAATTAGAATTGCCCCCTTTTTTTCCATTTAATATAAAAAAGAGAAATACTAATATGACTGCGTAGATGAAAAAATATGCATGTATCAGCCACTATTTGAAGTATCCCAGCCATATTTGACTCTGCGTTTCAGCTGCTGGGGACTGAGACAAACTATAGACTAGTCAGACATTTGGGTTTCTGGCGTATAGGCAGCAACCTGTCACTCCAGGTCAGCGGTAAGGGAGAAGCCACCAGAGAGCATGTATCAGATGTCAGGTTCTCTATAAAGTGAAAAAATGTTTCACTTTATACTTTTCAAATTGCCTCTTCTGAGAAAAAGAGGACTTAAACTCTATAGCGCCACCTGTTGGAATTAGCCAAATCAGTTCTCATGCTTCGCACTGACGAGGGCCAACAGCCCGAAACACCGTGTCTGCGAATTGAGATACTGATTTGGCTTTTTGTTGTGAATTCTGCTCTTGGGCTCCCTCCGGTGGTTATAAGTGGTAGTGCTGCTGTCTCTGGATCGCAGCATTCATCAGGTGTGTCAAGTTTTTGCAATCCTGACTGGGCTATTTAGCCTTGCTTGACCCTTTAGTCAGTGCCAGTTGTCCATTTTTCCTGGAGGATTCACATCCTTGCCTGCTCTCTCCTGCTTTGCTGTTCCTTTCAACAAAGATAAGTTCTGGCCTTGATTTTTGCTGTCCACATGCTGTGGCCTTATTGTTCAGTTCTTTTCCATGTTTTTGTCTTGTCCAGCTTGGTCTGAATAAGGATTTGTTTAGCCAAGCTGGTATCTCTGGAGATGCAGATATACCCTCCATATCTTTAGTTAGCTGTGGAGATTTTTGTATTTTTTGTGGTGGATATTTTCTAGTGTTTTAATACTGACCGCATAGTACTCTGTCCTATCCTTCCTATTTAGCTAGAAGTGGCCTCCTTTGCTAAATTCTGATTTCAGTCTGTGTATGTTTTTTCCCTCTCCTCTCACAGTCAATATTTGTGGGGGGCTGGCTATCCTTTGGGAATTTTCTCTGAGGCAAGATAGTTTTCCCTTTTCTATCTCTAGGGGTAATTAGTCCTCCGGCTGTGTCGAGATGTCTAGGGAGTGATAGGTACATTCCACGGCTACTTCTAGTTGCGGTTTTAAGTTCAGGGTCTGCGGTCAGTACAGGTACCACCTTCTCCAGAGTACGTCTCATGCTGCTCTTTGGCCACCAGATCATAACAGCTTTTATCCCAAGTCATATTGCACGACTCGTTAGAGGGTTGATTGTGACTTGTAGGATCGCTACTTCCAACAGGTGGCGCTATAGAGTTAAGTCCTCTTTTTCTCAGAAGAGGCAATTTGAATATTTAAATTCCCAGAGGAGCATTGCATGGCGAATAAGCCTCCTTACCTTGACAAGCCAGCTGGTATGTCACTCTCCATAAGGAGAAACGCTACCCCTTAGACCTCATTTTATACTATAATTTTGATAGGGGATTTGAACCTGCAATCTCAAACTTGATTACTTATTTTATATACTGGAACATGATAATATTGTAGCAAGAAGAACAAATCACTGTCTCCTACTAATCTCAGACTGTTGCTGGGCTTTCCAGGAATACCAACATAGCAGTGACAGGGGCCTTTATCAGGGCCTGGGTTCTATGGCAACCCACTGGCATCCTGCGATGACGTCCTCAAAGAGTCAATGGGTGCCCGAACAGGCAGGATTGCACAGCTTAAATGCTGCAGTTAGTGATTGACCTTTAATACCTATTTCATAGTCAGTTTCCCTATTTATATTTCCTACCTCCCTTTCACAAGGTAATTAAAACCTTAGTAATGGAGCACATTTTGGTCTATGGTGACCAAGCAAAATTTTTCAAATCTGATGGGGCACTTTATATAGTAAAGACTCTGCATGGAATGCTTTTATATATCCCAGCATATCTTAAACTCTTTATTATGACACATTTTACTTTATGTTAGTAGAAAATTTAGTGTGATACGTTTTGAGTTCATTTAAGAAAACATTTCAAATTTGATGATAATGTTGAAAGATTAGCAATTTTCAAACTATGAATGTTTACACCCTTTAACCAGATAGCTTTACCACGCAAAAAAATTAACATTTACTGTACATCTAGTTTATGTCTATTTCTCAAACATACTTTTTTGTTAGGATGTTAGAAGGCTTTTGTTTTTTCACGAGAATTCGTAACACCTATTTTTCTAGGGACTTATTCAGTTATGAAGGGACTTTGAAGTGCCTATCTATTGTAAAAAAAACCCAAAATGTTATGCTAAAAACTGCATCCTATAGGTATTTAAAATGTCAGGAAATTTGTTAACCCTTCAAGTGCTTCATAAGAATTAGCGCAAAGTGGAAGACTGTTTGAACACATGGCAGGGCACGGAAGGGAAGGACCGCTGTTTAATTTTCAGAGTGCACATTTGTCTGCCATGTTGCAAATACTAAAATGTTTCTTTAGCTTCCAATTTTCCATTTTGGCAACGGCTTTATTTGGAAAGAATGGACAACATTATTTAGATTTAAATTTCTCCCAAATGCAGTGCTACCCCATATGTGGTCAATAGCAACTGTTCGGGTACTGTTTGATTTTTGGAGTGCAAATTTTGCTGGAGTATATTACGGACACCATGGCACATTTGCAAAGTTCCTAAGGTGCCAGACCAACAAAAAATCCTCACAAGTGACAGCATTTTGGAAACTGGACCCCTTAACGAATTTATGTAGGGGTATACTGAGCATTTTTAACTCATAGGTATTTCACAGAATATTTATATCAGAGGTAGTGATGAGAGAACATACTCAGATAAGTTGTATCCGAGCATGTTCGTGTGCTAACCAAGTGTCTTTGGTGTGCTCGAAAAATACATTAGAGTCCCTGTGGCTGCATGTCTCACATCTGTTCGACAGCCTCTACCCATGCAGAGATTGCCTGTTTGCTTGACAGCCATGAGACATGCAGCCGCAAAGACTCGAACAGATTTTTCGAGCATGCCAAAGACACTTGGTTGGCACACGAGCATGCTCGGACAAGACCTTATCTGAGCACATTTGATCATCACTAATCTGAAGTCGATAAAAATGGAAAATAATTTTTTTTCCACTAGCATGTTGTTTCATATGTGTTCAGAAACTACTGTTTAGGCATGTACAAACCCCAGGTAAACCAAGGTTTTGTGCCTGTCTAAATAGGATACCACAGAGAGAGTCATGATTTTTGAGGATTTAGGTGGAAAAGCTGACAGGTCCTCATGGTAGAGCACATGATAGATGTGAACTGAGCCTTATTGTGATTTTTGGGAGCCAGAATGAAGAAAAAATGGCAGTTCAAGAATTATTTTTATTTATTTGTATTTCGATGTTCACTGGATGTTATTTGTGATCAGACAACTTTATTCTGTGGATCAGTTTAATTACAGTGATGTCATTTTTTGTTTTGTTGTTGTTTTGCTACTTTTTCACACTAAAAACAATTTAAAAAAATAGTTATTTAATCACCATATACTTAGAGATATAACTTTCTTTTATTTTTCCAATCACATAAATGAATAATGGCTTGTTTTTTGCAGGATAAGTTTGCATTTTTACTAGTATCAATTTGAGGCACATAACACATGTTGATCACTTTTTATTCAGATTTTTTGGATGCAAACTGAACAAAAGAAAAGCAATTCAGGAGTTTACTATTTACCGCAAAGCTTTATTCTTCATGGCTTTGCTGCCTTCAGTCTGAATCTACAATGTACACTCTGTAATCAATAAGGATGGAGAATTGTTAATTTTGATCAACGTGTGTGTATGCCCATCTGCCAATCACAAGACTCTTCTTTTAGGTGGGACACTATACTAAAGACACACCTCTGTGTGCCTTGGTCTCAAATGAATTGAGGACAAATAGGACCCAGCTATACTTTGCTATACCTAAAAACGTGTAGCGGCAAACACACAAAGGACGAGCAGGCGCAATGATTTTTAAGTCAGTTTAAAAATCATTATCTGGAGCACTTCACCCCACTTATATAGGTGATATGCTGCCAGTTGACATTCTATGAGCACAGAATATTCTTTTTTTTCTCTTAGAACTTTGTACATACCTATAGGTGATTGCTCAAAGGGCCAGACTGTGCTGCATAAACCCTCCATTAGCCTTTTTCCAGCAAGGCAAACTTTAGATGTGCTTTTCACTGTTGTATACACCTATGACCATTGTTATAAAAAAACTAAAACAACGTTAATGAACTTGTATGCGAATATATAATGCCAAACTCTTCTTTCCTCCCATTGCAGGCTGTTCAGATCTCTTTGGGCCTCGTACAAATCTTAGTGGGTACTGTGTTGCTCTACACGTTTGCTGCCTACACTTCAATAACAGCTTACAGCTTCATTGTTTACTGGGGGGGAGCCTGGGTAAGTGAAGACCCCACCTCTGTCATGATATTTATGGCTTCTTATTTTAAGCATTAATTGTTAATATAATTTTTTTTATATATAAATGTAATGTATTTTATATTATTTCTGAAATTCATCTGAAGAAAATTGGGTTTTACGCAACCGCCGATCACCAAACAAGTTACTTATCAGGGGTTATTTAGTGCAGGTGGCCAGTAAACGATGCCCTAGACTATTTCATTTGGTCTTCCAATCAATTAAACTAATGTTGTACTGCCAATATATTAGACATCAGTTATGTAATTGCTCTGGTTATGTCCTAAATGATTTTGGCACATGGTCTGCTTCTGGCTAATTTTTGCTAGCATACACCATCTCCTTGTCTTTGGTGGGTGTCTGACTGCTAAGTACCTCATGATCCTGAGAATGAAGTGTTCACAAAGCTGGTTCAGCACTGAGACTCATGTACAGTGTCTCTCTAAGCAGTATCAGTCACTACTGTGCACAGAAAAGCAACTACTCAATGAATAGATGACCCAAATGTGGACTAACTCTCAACAAGAAGCCGCGAGAAGAGATCCAATATTTTTTAAAACACAAACAATTTTTTATTATTAAAGTATTCTTTAAAATATAAATAAACACTTCTTTAAAATATATCTGAGTGCCCCAACTAGGAAGGACTCTGAAACTGGTTAAATAATACACCATAATGGTGATATAAAGCTATTGTGGAGCATAGAGAACCTTCATATACTGCCTAACAGTATTCCATCTATTCATAAGTATACAAACAATGAGCAAGGCAGGGATGCAAAGTGCAAACTATATTGTTGTCAAGTGACATTACATAAGTTCAAAGCAGATCTAGCCAATACAGTGAAAATCAAATAATATGAAAAGATGAAGATCCTTCGTTATTACCCGATTTGTGAAATGCTCCACAGACCCAGTGGGAGATCAGTGTCCCTCCTCACCCCGACGCACGTTTCGCTTCCGCTTCTTCCGGGGGCATCTCAATGAATAGGCCTGTGTTACAAGAAACTCTACTGTCAACCTTTAGTGGATAATTATTTGGAGAGCAGAGAACAAGGGATCCCAATGTGGGAACCCCTCCAATATGATCTCATGTCATATTAGAGCACTTTACAGTGGGTTTGCTATACCTTTGCATAGGGGTTCCTTTTGTTATAACAGCATTTACACATTTAATGTGCTAACCTCCTAGCTTGTGCTAATTATGTTTTCTCAATGGCCCAATTTGTTATTGCTATATACTATTTTTTCTATGATTTATAAACTGACTGCCAATGATTATGGCATCACGAAGGAAAACTTTATCTTATATTTTGTTAATTGCAGTACATTATTTCGGGATCAGTGACGGTCGCAGCAGCAGAAAAAATATCTCGCAGTCTGGTGAGTGTTCTTTTTTTCATCAAATGAGCAAACAGATAGGCAGAAATTTCGGAGCCACAGTAATAATAACCAAATAAGACCAGTTTCACACGTCAGTGTCTCCGGTAAGTGTAGTGACAGTTTTCTCATGAACCAGAGACACTGACACAAGTGGACCTATTCAAATAAATAAGTCTATGCACATATCAGCGTGTTTTCATGGACCGTGTGTCCATGTGCAAAACACACGGGCATGTCCATTTTTACCTGGACACACGGGCCGCAAAACGTGCCACACATGTGCACACGGAGAACAATGCATACTATCCTCCGTGTGCACAGATGGCTGCCAGGGAAGTAGCGCTACTGTAAGCGCTGTTCCCCTGTGTGTGGTGCTGAACACCGCTTTCATCCATTCTCCCCTGCTCTGCCAGTGAGCAGCGCGAGCAGAAGACAATGAATGAATGAAAAACTCGCTGTGGGGTCCCCCCATGTTGTTAAACCAACCCGGCAAGACTCACAGGTGCGGGCTGCTATTCTCAGGCTGGTAAGGGGCCATGGACTTGGGCCCCCCAGCCTAAAAACAGCAGCCCCCTGCTGCCCAGAAAAGATCATCTATTAGATGCGCCAATTCTGGAGCTTTGCCTGGTTCTTCCCACTTGTCCTGTAGCAGTGGCAAATGGGGTAATGAGGGGTTAATGTCACCCTCCTATTGTAAGGTGACATTAAGCCCGGCTTAGTAATGGAGAGGTGTCAATAAGACACCTCTCCATTACTAATCCTATAGTTGGTAAAGGGTTAATTAAACACACCACACAGTAAGAATAAACTCTTTTAATGAAATCTTACACCACACAGTTTGCCATCTTTATTATACTGGTAATCCAAGCGACGCCCTCGATCTCCATAAACCAACAATATACCCATACCTGTCCGGCATTCAGTCAGTCCCACGGCATAATCCATATCTAGGGGATAGACATTTTACAACCGGGAGCGGTGCTAATGTTACTGGCCCGGCTGTAAACTACTGGGGAATGAATGATATGCAGCAGGCGCAGGCTCAGTAACTAACGGTGACGTCACTGAGTCTGTGCTCACTCGCCGGCATGAACTCCTGTGACCTCAGGACCGTGGAAGAATGCAAATGATGAGGTCACTGTGACAGAGCTTGAACTGCCGTGACCTCATCACTTGCATTCTCCCACAGTCCTGAGGTCACAGGAGTTCATGCCGGCAGCGAGCACAGACTTAGTGACGTCAGCGCTAGTTACTGAGCTTGTGCCCGCTGCTTCTCATTCATTCATTTGCCGGCCGAGCAGGGGAGAATGGATGACAGCCGCGTTCAGCACCACACGCAGGAGAACAGCGCTTACAGTAGCGCTACTTCCCTGGCGGCCGTCTGTGTGGCACTGGTGCGGCACACGGGCGGCACACGGTTGCCACACATGTGCTGCATGTGTGGCGCCCCAGGGTCCTGGTCATCACAGTAGCATTGCTTTCCTCACGGGGAGAGTGATGTTACATTTGGAGGCAAGAAGGGATAACTGTCACCAGGTAAACACAAGCATGCAACACATTCACACTCCAGGCCACAAGGGAGAGCTTTTGATCCTATTTACTAGGTGACTCCCCATATATATGGTAGTCTGTAGGGAAAGTCAGTCAGTTCTTGCCAGGAAACAGACTGGATCAGTCTGAGGCAGAAGAGGGTGTGCGGAGCTGTGTAGCCACAGTGCTGCAGCTCCTGGAAAGAGACATACCGAAAGCTGAATATATTGCAGTGAGCATGTACAAGAGCGAAGCACAGGAGAAACACCGGACCTGGTACCGAGTACCCCACGGCCCTGGCGGGCGACTCACATGTAGTACACAAACAGACACACGGACACTGATATCTCCGATACCAGGACGTGTGAAACCGGCCGAAAAAAGTATTCTGCCAGCCATGCAGAAGTGTACAAAAAAGAGCATTAAGGCTGTGTTCGCATGAAACATTTTTTGCAGCACTTTTTGCTGCGTTTTGTTTTGCAAATTAAAAGTTGGCTTTTAATAGTGCCACACTTGTTTTTTTCCGGAATTAATTTGAAAACTTCAGAGTTTTTTAAATCTGCGGCATGTCAGTTCTTTTAGCATTTCCTCAGCATTTTTTTACCCACAGAAAGCAATGAGAAAGTGCAAAAAATGCAACATTTACTGCAGGCAAAACACATATAATCCGCACCCAAAAACACCATGAAAAACCCCCAAAAACATGAATTTTGAACATAGTTTTACTACCAAGAGAGCCGATATTAGCTGCAGAAAAAGAAACACTGAAAAAACGCTGCACATGAACATAGCCCAAGAGCATGTGCCCACATGAAGCATTTGCTGCAGACATTTCTGCTGCAGATACGGAAGTGTTGGCAGGAGAAGCGCATTTTTGCAAAATGTTTATGCATTTTTGGTACTTTTTTTAATGCGATTTTGATGCGTTTTTTCCTCCATTCATTAGAATAGGTGAAGAACGCCGCAAAAGTGCTGAAATTCTTGACATGTTGCAGATATGAAGATCTGCAAGGGAAAAAAAAACAATGTGCAAGAGATTTTAGGAATCTCACTCACATTGTTGGTACTAGGAAATTCATTGGTTTTTCTGACCAAACTGTGTGAATAAAAAGTAGACAAAAACGCAGCAAATTCTTAATTCTATCATTCAATTAACAAGATTTTACAATTTAGCGACTCGCATCACCGCAAGATAAATAGACATGCTGCCTTCTGGAAAGATGCGCCGCATGTCCATCTCCGTGGGTAAGCCACGGACATCTCTGGACGCATAGTGGGCATGGGATTTCTTGAAATCCCATCCACTATGCTGTAACATCTGGACGCTGCAGGTTGGACGCTGCACAAGTACGAAGCACCCAACCCGCGTTTACCGATCGTGTGCACATACCCTTAGTCTTCTGTACAGATGGGCAAACCCAAAGTTATGAATTCAGCGATTGTACCTGTCCAGTTCTAAATACCGAACATCGACTTTCCCGGAAGTCCGTACCAATCTTCGGAGGTCCTGGTTAAAAGAATGAGAGAATCAATATTTAAAAAGTCTTTTTTAGTTCCATTTTCCATGTCACAAAAACGAAATATTGTATTTGCTTTCACTACGGCCACTAGGGCATGCACAATAGTACATTAGGCAGGACAGTTTTCAGCACTGATGTGCGAACTAAGGTGCATTACTAGTTCTCACTGAAGAGAGTGGTTTCAATCACAGATGTCGGCTCCATGATATTTATTGGACTATATTTATTGCTCAGACTACAAAACTGTGGTCAGGTGATTCATGCTTCCCAAAATATTGGCAGTATGAATTGCAGCCTGGATGCATGATTCCAGACATTTTATTAGACTGCATTAGTAGATCAAGTACATCATCTGGATTGAATAAGCAGATCTGAGATTATTTTTTCTTTCTTATCATTTTAGGTTAAAGGGACTTTAGGCACAAATGTGATCAGCAGTCTAATCGCATTGTGTGAAGTTTCACTGGTCATTGTTGATCTAGCTCGTCCATATTATTATAGATATGGACCATGTTTCACAAATCCATGCTCTTTATTTCAAGGTACCATCCTGGTAAGTGTTACATTTTCCTCAATATTATTATAGTTTCCTGTCTCATTTATGCGGAATGAACTTTGGAAAGACAGTCCATAGTTATAAAGTGGAAACCAGTAACTGTCGTAAATTAGAATACTTTATAGTAAGAGGTGAGGTAGAACTGTGAAGCATAGTGGAGTGACTCAGAAGCCAGGTCAATCGTTCTACCAGTGTGATCTATAATGTTCTACATTATTGATCTACAATATTTCACAGATAAGATAGATGTTTTAAAAATGAATTGCTGTCTTAGTGATGCATGTTTAGCATCATGTCAGAAGCTACACATAATATAGAACTACCATTCATGTATCAGTGATAAAATGCAATTAGGATGAGGCCATGTGTGGCATTCGCGTCACGGTTGAGAACCACAGTGGCCAATTGCCATTGTGAAAAACTGATGTTTTCAAATTGCCAATTATGCAATTTTTTAATTCTGTGGGGTAAAAGGTGTTTGACCCCCAAAAAAGTACAGCCATAGCAATTGCCACATCTGGCCTTACGTTTCCCAGGGCCAGACTTGGACTGAAATTCAGCCCTGGCATTTGAGAGCACATAGACCCACTTACAGCACCAATCCAGCATTTCTTTTCAGCTCTGGAGTGGTGCTACTTATTTAAAGTCACATACGATAAAATTATACTTACCTACCTCTGTCTTCACCTTTCATTGGCGTCGCTTTGCTTGCCATTCTGTGACCGCAACTTCTGAATGATCAGAAGTCAGGGATAACAGTCACATGTTGTCATTGTAAGTGTATGAGAGCCAGAACAAGGCCAGATCTCATATACGTGCATTGAAAAGAGACCTTTTATTTCCCCAGCAGCCCCACTCTTTCAGTCATAGGGGTGGTGTCGGCACGGTTCCAATCACAACTTCTGAATGATCGGAAGTCAGGGATAACAGTCACGTCACATGTTGTCATTGTAGGTGTATGAGAGCCAGAACAAGGCCAGATCTCATATACTTGCATTGAAAAGAGACCTTTTATTTCCCCAGCAGCCCAACTTTCAGTCATAGGGGTGGTGTCGGCACGGTTCCAATCACAACTTTGTGCATAGTGAGCCGTGGCTGTAACCGTGCTCTTGCCACTGAATGACAGATGGATCTAATTAAATGGACGCAATTAGTGCTTATACCTACCTTGGCCATTGCAGCAGGTTGTCAGCTAAGATATACAGCTGACACCTGCTGATGATGGTACTGATTCTGCTTGTGAGCTAGAGCCGCCATCATTGCACTGTATGGCGGATTGCAGTGAGTCATCTTCTGCTGCATCGTATATATATGGCAGATTTCAGGAAGGGATGAAAAAAAACCCCTCCTTTCCATATTCAACTATGACAAGCAGTCCAGCAGCGCAGAAAACAGATGCCTCAGCTGCAGCACACTACGCTCCAACACATTGTCATTAATGGGCAGTGGGCGCTCCTCCTTTAGCCTTCTTCCTGTCTCAGAAGCTCCAGTGCCCCAAAGGCTACAGATGGCATGCTTAGGGGCCACATGAGGCTTTTGGGCCACATTTTTGAGACCCCCGTATTATTGATCAGTCAGTTTTGCAAAATTAGCAGGTTTAGTCGACTTTAGGGCACATTCAGGCAACTGTATTTTCTGCTCTGTGCTGTCTATGTGCTACACTCAGAGAGCACACAGACCATTAGTGTGCAAATGTCCATGGCTGAGTTTCCACACAGATCTGTATAAAAAAAATCCTAACATGCACTTTCCTGGTCCAATTTACAGACCAAACCGCACATTGACCATCAGATCTGCATTTTGTGGATGTGACTTCCTGTTTTGTAAGATTGCTGTCTGAACCAAAGCATCGTCTAATGTAGTCAACAGAATTAAATTGCATTTACACTGAACGATTATTGTGGGCAAGTTCATTCCACAATAATGTTTCTCTGTAAACCGGCTTCCGATCACTTAATGAAAGAGCAAAATGCTCATTCATCGGGTGAAATGATCTTTTGTGCAGCACAAAAGATCATTGCTCTCTGCGGATCTTTCTGTGTAATCATCTTTTTGTGTGTAAGATCTGTACCTCCAAGAACAATGGCCGCCTAAGAGCACTGAGCGATCTATTACATATTGCTCAGTTCACTTCGCATTGTTTACCATGGCCAGCCGACAGATGATCAGGGGAGAGGTCGATCATGCTTGTCCAATTTTGAACTGCTGATTGCATTGTCCTCTTGGAGAGAAGCCGCAAGCTAACGTGTCAGTCGGTGACTCTCTCATAGAGAACACAGGATCGCTTGCCTAAACGAGAGCTCATATGTATGGGAACGTTGGGTGAGATGGCTGTAGGCCGAAGCAGTGTTCGGCCAACAACAATCTAATTTTTATGGCCAGCCGTAGTGTAAGGAACAGCAGAACCATGAGACACATCATCTGCCATCAGTGTCCTAGGTATATAAAAGCCATTTGCAAAGTTTAACCTTTTCACTGCCTAGCGGCTCTCTGCAGTAGTCATAATATATGATGTTCTTGTGCCCTAACCAGGCAGATGGAAACTTACAGAGTGAGAGACATGATGTGATATTAAATGATAGGCATCTTTTTCTCTCTCTCTCAGATGAATTTGGAATATAATATTTATGACACATTCAAGAAGTTTCCCTGGTATCGGTTTCCTTTAATCAGACCAATGAGCAGTATCAGAGGCCATGTCTAATGTCTTCAATATTGCTGGCATTACTAATGTTCCTTTTTTGTAGCATACTGCTTTTTTTCCAGTAAAACTTGCGCTGAAGCTCCAATACAAGTGATAACCTAGTCTGAGCATGTTACTTTTGTGGAATAGTCATGTATTTATTATTTTATTTTAGATTATCCGCTTGATCACTCTTATCCACCTAGTGTTGATCACATTCCTGCAGTTCAGCATGTCTGCCTCAGCCGTGGCATTTAGTATTCGCTCACTAAAACAGAAGACTCCGACTGTACCCCAGGTATGGTACCTCTCTGTAGCCATGTTTAGTCATACTTATTCAGTACCTTGCTGTCTTGCTAATGATTATTATGTACTGCAGTATGTACACCATCCTGGCATTATGTATAAAAATAAATAGATTTTTATCATGAATGCCATCAATATATAAGACACAAACCATTTAAAGGAAAAGTAATAAAAGACAAAGTGCTTCATAAAGTAATATCCTTCTTTCTCTCTTGATTGCCCTCTATAGCATTCTAGTGCCGTGTTCCTGGAAGCATCCTTATTGTCCTACCCTCTTTCCCCTACAGTGCTGGTCCATATTAATGTGTAGGTCTGTATGTAAGTCTCCAATAAGCAAGCAGAGAGGAATACCAGAGACTATTGGGCACTATTGGATACACCCCCGAGTACTGCAGGAACTAAGTACAGTCATTGATAGACCGTTATTTTTAATCTTTAAAGAGTCCATAATAACAGGGTCTGTACCACAGGACTGGCGTATAGCAAATGTGGTGCCAATATTTAAAAAGGGGACAAAAACTGAACTCGGAAATTATAGGCCAGTAAGCTTAACCTCTACTGTGGGTAAAATCCTGGAGGGCATTCTAAGGGATGCTATACTGGAGTATCTGAAGAGGAATAACCTCATGACCCAGTATCAGCACGGGTTTACTAGGGACCGTTCATGTGAGACTAATTTGATCAGCTTCTATGAAGCGGTAAGTTCCGGACTGGACCAAGGGAGCCCAGTGGATGTAGTGTATATGGACTTTTCAAAAGCTTTTGATACGGTGCCACACAAAAGGTTGATACATAAAATGAGAATAATGGGGATAGGGGAAAATATGTGCAAGTGGGTTGAGAGCTGGCTCAGGGATAGGAAACAAAGGGTGGTTATTAATGGAGCACACTCGGACTGGGTCGCGGTTAGTAGTGGGGTACCACAGGGGTCAGTATTGGGCCCTCTTCTTTTTAACATATTTATTAATGACCTTGTAGGGGGCATTCAGAGTAGAATTTCAATATTTGCAGATGACACTAAACTCTGCAGGGTAATCAATACAGAGGAGGACAATTTTATATTACAGGATGATTTATGTAAACTAGAAGCTTGGGCTGATAAATGGCAAATGAGCTTTAATGGGGATAAATGTAAGGTCATGCAATTGGGTAGAAGTATTAAGATGTATAACTATGTGCTTAATTCTAAAACTCTGGGTAAAACTGTCAATGAAAAGGACCTGGGTGTATGGGTGGATGACAAACTCATATTCAGTGGCCAATGTCAGGCAGCTGCTACAAAGGCAAATAAAATAATGGGATGCATTAAAAGAGGCATAGATGCTCATGAGGAGAACATAATTTTACCTCTATACAAGTCACTAGTTTGACCACACTTAGAATACTGTGCACAGTTCTGGTCTCCAGTGTATAAGAAAGACATAGCTGAACTAGAGCGGGTGCAGAGAAGAGCGACCAAGGTTATTAGAGGACTGGGGGGTCTGCAATACCAAGATAGGTTATTACACTTGGGGGCTATTTAGTTTGGAAAACGAAGGCTAAGGGGTGATCTTATGTTAATGTATAAATATATGAGGGGACAGTACAAAGACCTTTCTGATGATCTTTTTAATCATAGACCGGTGACAGGGACAAGGGGACATCCTCTACGTCTGGAGGAAAAAAGGTTTAAGCATAATAACAGACGCAGATTCTTTACTGTAAGAGCAGTGAAACTATGGAACTCTCTGCCGTATGATGTTGTAATGAGTGATTCATTACTTAAATTTAAGAGGGGACTGGATGCCTTTCTGGAAAAGTATAATGTTACAGGGTATATACACTAGATTCCTTGATAAGGCGTTGATCCAGGGAACTAGTCTGATTGCCGTATGTGGGGTCGGAAAGGAATTTTTTTCCCCATGGTGGAGCTTACTCTTACCACATGGGTTTTTTTTGCCTTCCCCTGGATCAACATGTTAGGGCATGTTAGGTTAGGCTATGGGTTGAACTAGATGGACTTAAAGTCCTCCTTCAAGCTTAATAACTATGTAACTATGTAATAACTATGTAACTCCTAATCCACATATGAACCTGGGTACTTGTGCTCATGTCCCCTTTATAGCTAGTAGTCCGAGTTATAAGTCCTAGACTCGTAATGGTATAAATTCAGGGGCAGATTAAGGGTAGCCAGGGCCTTAGCAGGATACTATGTAATAAGGGACAGGGCTATACATAACAAGAGGGGATGCTATCCCAATTCATTATAATATAGTGTGCTCTCATCCATCCCCCATCCCAATTCATTATAATAGTGTGATCTCACCCATCCCAATTCATTATAACATATTGTTCTTTCCGCTATCCACATCCAATTGCATTATATCATACTGTGATTTCACCCATCCCCCACCCCAATTCATTCACTTTAAAGAAAGAAGAAGGAAAAAAGGAATAAATATCCTCTCCTCTCTGGCGATCCCTTACAGCTCTGTTTCCTTCTACTTCTTGCCGTTGCATACATGGTAAATGATGCAGCTGATCGCTCCGGCTGAGTCATAGAGAAGGCGACAGGCTGCAGCTACGCTCCGTCTCTCTATTGCTGGCAGCAGAGCAACAGGAACCCTCCCTGACGGCGATAAGCGCCACCAATGATGGTGCAAAAATATTATAATGAGGGCAATCTTGCCTAGGGCCCAGGCAGTAGCCCAGATTGCCCTCTTAATAATCCGCTTATGTTTAAGCATGATTGTTGATGATTAGTTATTTCTGATGTTTTCCTTTCTTTGGCATTATTTCAACACATGTGTAACTGCTCCAGACCAGCAAACTGCCCAAACTTCTGCTTTTACAGAGGTGGTCACATTTGGTGATGGACAATCATTCAAGGGCATTTAATTCTCAGCATCTGGCTGCTATTTACCCTCAAACTCTAAGGTCGTAGCAAAGGTATATTTAATATTTCACTACTAATACCACTACTGCTAATAGTAGTGCATTGAATTTTTAATTTCTATATAATTCCAGATGCTCATATTGATTACATAACATAGTTGCACACAAGCATAGTGACTCAAATATATATCCAACAAAAATAAAAAGAACTGAGAGTCCACAAGGCTATATAAAAAAAAGAATTATATTATATATTCATTAAAATAATGACTTGTAGTTTAATATATGATCACAGGCAACAGTGGTTATGGAGGCCACATGAATACATATGTGTTGGTCTTAATAATACTCAATTATAAACACCTGTATGTATGAACAAGACTAATTAGTGTAACGTACATATGTTGGGCATCTATACATATATCCAGGGCCAGTACATATGATTGTATATCAATAGTATAAGTGCAAGAGAAAACATCTAATATATAAAGCTGAATGTGTGTGTGTGTGTATGTATGTATGTATGTATGTATGTCCGGGATTGGCATCTGAACCGTAGCAGCTACAGCCACAAAATTTTGCACAGTCACACGTCTGGACCCCGAGAGCGTCATAGGCTATGTTGTGAGGTGAAATTTTAACCCCGCGCTTTCCAATTCACCAAACAATTTTGCCCCTATCTACATAATGGGGAAAAAGTGAAAGGAAAAGTGTTGGAGGCGTCGCAGCTACAGGCACAAAATTTTGCACAGTCACACGTCTGGACCCTGAGAGCGTCAAAGCTATATTGTGAGGTGAAATTTTAACCCCGCGCTTTCCAAGTCACCAAACAATTTTGCCCCTATCTACATAATGGGGAAAAAATGAAAGGAAAAGTGTTGGAGGCAAATTAACAGCTGCCAGATGTGAACAAGGGGGACTTAAAGAATGACAGCGATGGCACCAAAGAGTATATACTGTACAGTTGCTAAGGTGGGGCCCCAACATGGGATAATCACACCACCACGGGGATATGAACACACACACAAAATGCGCCACACACTACCACGTGCTCGAACACATATACCACCCTCAGTGCACATTTCACCACACATACACCAACCTCGCCACATAAAAGTAGAAACACAAAAGTCGCCGCTCAAAACTCGCCACGCGCAAAACTCTCCACATGCAAAACTCGCCACACGTGCAAAACTCGCCACACGCAAAACTTGCACACGCAGAAAAATTGCCACACGCAGAAAAATTGCCACATGCACAAAAGTTGCAACACATGCAAAAGTTGCCTCACACAAAACTTGCACATACTCAAAAGGCACCACACATAAAACTCGCCACGCGCAAAACTCGCCATGCGCAAAACTTGCTGCACACAACTTGCTACACTAACCTGTCACATGCAACTCGACACACAAAAAGTTGCTACACGCATGTCGCCACACAAAACTCATCTCACAAAAGTCCCTACATGCATGTCGCCACACGCAACTCAACACACACAACTTGACACACGAAACTCGCCCTAAAACACACACAAGTCTGGTATCCTTCAAAAATAAAAATCTGATTAATAAGCAGACAAACTACAAGAGCAACAAATGTACCATATAGGAATCCGGCAGCTGTCAGTCACATGACCAGTCTATTATGTGTATGTGTGAGCTAATATATACTGCCAGGGGGTGGGCTTACTGTTGGCTGGGGATTTATCAGGCTGCCATTTTAGCTTACAAATACTGAGGTAAAAATACTGACCAAATAACGTGTGAACGAGGGCTAATACAGGAGGAGATGGCATACAGCTATATACTATATACAGGAGATGACACACAGGTATATACTATTTACAGGGGAGATGACACACAGGTATATACTATATACAGGAGGAGATGACACACAGATATATACTATATACAGGAGAGATGACACACAGGTATATACTATATAGAGGAGGAGATGACATACAGGTACATACTACATACAGGAGGAGATGACATACAGGTATATACTATATACAGGAGGAGATGACACACAGGTATATACTATATACAGGAGCAGATTACCTACAGGTATATAGTATATACAGGAGGAGATGACACAGGTATATGCTATGTATAGGAGGAGATGACATACAGGTATATACTATATACAGGAGATGACACACAGATATATACTATATATAGGTGAGATGACACACAGGTATATACTATATACAGGAGATTACATACAGGTATATCTAATATATAAAGCTGAATGTGTGTATGTATGTATGTGTGTATGTCCGGGATTGGCATCTGTACCGTCGCAGCTACAGCCACAAAATTTTGCACAGTCACACGTCTGGACCCCGAGAGCGTCATAGGCTATGTTGTGAGGTGAAATTTTAACCCCGCGCGTTCCAATTCACCAAACAATTTTGCTCCTATCTACATAATGGGGAAAAAGTGAAGGGAAAAGTGTTGGAGGAAAATTGACAGCTGCCAGATGTGAACAATGAGGACTTAAAGAATGAGAGCGATGGCGACAAAGAGTATATACCGTACAGTTGCTAAGGTGGGGCCCCGACATGGGATACTCACCACACACGGGGATATGAACACAAACACAAAATGCGCCACACACTACCACGTGCTTGAACACATATACCACCCTCAGCACACATTTCACCACACACACACACCAACCTCGCCACATAAAAGTCGAAACACAAAAGTCACCACTCAAAACTCGCTACATGCAAAACTCGCCATATGCAAAACTAGGCTCACGCAAAACTCGCCACACGTGCAAAACTCACCTCATGGAAAACTCACCTCATGCAAAACTTGCACACACAGAAAAATTGCCACATGTACAAAAGTTGCACCACATGCAAAAGTTGCCTCACACAAAACTTGCACATACTCAAAATGCACCACACATAAAACTCGCCACGCGCAAAACTCGCCATGCACAAATCTTGCTGCACACAACTTGCTACACTAACCTGTCACATGCAACTCAACACACAAAATGTTGCTACACGCATGTCGCCACACAAAACTCATCTCACAAAAGTCGCTACATGCATGTCGCCACACGCAACTCAACACACACAACTTGACACATAAAACTCGCCCTAAAACACACACAAGTCTGGTATTGTCCTTCAAAAATAAAAATCTGATTAATAAGCAAACTACAAGAGCAACAAATGTACCATATAGGAAATACGGCAGCTGTCAGTCACATGACCTGTCTATTATGTGTATGTGTGAGCTAATATATACTGCCAGGGGGGAGGGCTTCCTGTTGGCTGGGGATTTATCAGGCTGCCAATAGCAACCAATCACAGCTCAGCTTCTATTTTGCTACAGTTAATTAACCTGAGCTCTGATTGGTTAATATAGGCAACAAAGACATTCTCAGTATAACAAAGCTAATATATGTTGTGAAATGCTTCTATTTGCTTAGTTTTTGCCTTTTAATAATTACATTTCTATCT
The DNA here is from genome assembly GCF_051348905.1 of Ranitomeya variabilis. Classification (NCBI taxonomy): domain Eukaryota; kingdom Metazoa; phylum Chordata; class Amphibia; order Anura; family Dendrobatidae; genus Ranitomeya; species Ranitomeya variabilis. The sequence continues at coordinate 382,832,089 of NC_135235.1, read as the reverse complement.
ATTTGTTTTGTGGTTTTTGTGTGCAGAATAAATTTTTGTTAACACATTCTATTTTGCTAACAGCAGTCATTAACCCGGGCGAAGCCGGGTAGTACAGCTAGTATGTATATAAAATAGCATCACACTTTATGGATCCAGTGTCTATATACAGTAACAATGCACATCAACTTGTATGCCTATGAGTGAACACTGGATGAAAACATTGAATTAATGTCTGTAAAGCACTGCGGAATATGTTAGCGCTATATAAAAATAAAGATTATTGTTATTCAATTAGTTTGAAATATGAAGATGTAATTATGCTGACATTTATATGGTTGAAAATTGACTCCCGTAATAAGGTGCAAATGAGTTTATTTAAATAAGTGAAGGTAGCCATTCACATTATATTAAAAAAACTGCATTGAATTTGTAACCATGTACATACAGTCATGGCCAAAAGTGTTAGCACCCTTGAAATTGTTTTAAAAAAATGTAGTATTTCTCACCAAAAATTACTGCAATTGCACAAGTTTTGTTATACACCTGATTATTTCCTTTGTGTGTATTGGATCTACACAAAAAACTGGAGAACAAAATGCAAATTGGGCATCATTTCACACAAAACCCCAAAATGGGCCGGACAAAATTGTTGGCACCCTCAACTTAATATTTGGTTGCACACCCTTTGGAATAAATAACATCAATCAATTGCTTCCTATTTCCATCAAAATGTTTCTTACAGTGCTCAACTGGAATTTTTGACCACTCTTCTGCAATCTGCTCCAGGTCTCTCAGATTTGAAGGGTGCCTTATCCCAACAGCAATTTTAATAGCTCTCCACAGGTGTTCAATGGGATTTAGATACAGACTCATTGCTGACTACTTCAGAACTCTCCAGCACTTAGTTTTCATCTATTTTTGGGTGCTTCTAGAATTATGTTATGGTCATGACCTAAGATGCAAACCCAATTTTCTGCCGCTGGACACTACATTGCAACCCAAAATCCATAGGTAATCTTCAGATTTCATGATGCCTTGTACACAGTGAAGGCACCCGATACCACAGGCAGCAAAACAACCCCAAAACATCTTTAAACCTCCACCATTTTTCACTGTAGGTATGGTGTTCTTTTTTTGTAGGCCTCATTCAATTTTTGGTAAACAATAGAATGCTGTGCTTTACCAAAAAGCTCTTTCTTTCTTCTCAAAAGCTTTTTCAGAAGGATTTGGCTTACTCTTGTAAACTTTAGCAAATTGCAGTGTAGCTTTTTATGCCTTTATGTGTGAACAGTGCGGTCCTTCTCGGTTTCCTGCATAGTGTTTCATTTCATTTAAATGTCGATGGATAGTTTGTGCCAAAACTGATGCAACCTGAGCCTGCAGGACAGCTTGAATTTCTTTTAAACTTGATTGGGGGTGTTTATCCACCATTCAGGCTTTCCTGTGTTGCAACCTTTCATCAATTCATCTCTGCCATCCACGTCCAGGGAGATTATCTACAGTGCTATGGGCTGTACATTTCTTAGTTAGGTTGTGAACCATGGACAAAGGAACATCACAATCTCTGGAGATGCAATTGTAACCCTGAGATTATTGATATTTTTGAACAATTTTGGTTCTCAAGTCCTGAGACAGTTCTCTTCACCTCTTTCTATTCTCCATGCTTAGTGTGGCACACACAGACACAAAAATACTTCTCCCTTTTTATTTGGTTTCAGTTGTGTGATTTTCATATTGCCCACACCTGTTATTTGCTACGGGTGAGTTTGAACAAGCAACACATGTGTGAAACAAAGTTATTTACCCACAATTTTGGAAAGGTGTCCACATTTTGGGGGGTTGTGTGAAATTATGTTTAATTTTCCTTTTTTCATGCTGTTCCAATGCACACAAATGAAATAAACATATGTCTAACAAAACCTATGTAGTTGCAGTCATTTTCTGGGAGAAAAATTTCATTTTCTGTAATTTCAAGGTTGCCAGCACTTCTGGCCATTACAGTATAATGACTGTTGAAATATATATATATATATATATATATATATATATATATCATGGCACATAATTATATATGCCATGAATATAAATGCAGCACCAAATATATGCATGTAAGTTATGACCACATTACATTCATCAGGTGTCTAATTGTAAATCAATTATCAATGCACATGGTCTGTGTAAGTCACTAGACCACAAGTGTTATAAATATGTCTCACCAAACACAAGCATATTAAAGGGAACCTGTCACCCCCAAAATGGAAGATGAGCTAAGCCCACCGGCATCAGGGGCTTATCTACAGCATTCTGTAATGCTGTAGATAAGCCCCCGATGTAACCTGAAAGATGAGAAAAAGAGGTTAGATTATACTCACCTGGGCAGGCGGTCCGATCCGATGGGCGTCGCGGTCCGGTCCTGGGCCTTCCATCTTCATAGGATGACGTCCTCTTCTTGTCTTCACGCCTCAGCTCTGGCACAGGCGTACTTTGTCTGCCCTGTTAAGGGCAGAGCAAACTACTGCAGTGCGCAGGCGCCGGGCCTCTCTGACCTTTCCCGGCACCTGCGCACTGCAGTACTTTGCTCTGCCCTCAACTGGGCAGACAAAGTACGCCGGAGCCGCAGCATGAAGACAAGAAGAGGACGTCATCTTATGAAGATGGGAGGCCCTGGACCGGACCGCGACGCCAATCGGACCGGACCACAGCGGGACCGCCTCTGGGTGAGTATAATTTAACCTCTTTTTCTCATCTTTCAGGATACCTTGGGGGCTTATCTACAGCATTACAGAATGCTATAGATAAGCCCCTGATGCCGGTGGGCTTAGCTCATCTTCCATTTTGGGGGTGACAGGTTCCCTTTAAGCTGCGGCTATATTTCACATATTGGAAGTTCAAATGCAGATTATCGATGTGTCTGGCCGTAAATCACCAGATCACAAGCAGCATCAGACCAAGAACCAGTGTTACCTATATTAGATTCAACAGTACACACACCATCCACTGATTCTGATATGGGATAGTCTTTATTTGATGCAAATTTGTACGTTTTTTTTCCAAAGGGGCGTGGCTCATAAAGGTGTGACTTAAGGCTGCTCTGCATTATTACCCTGTGAACCATGATCCCTTGTTAAAGAGTATAACAAGTAGCACTAAATTAAAAGAGAGATTTAAAAAAAATTTGAATAATTCGGGGAGCAGCAGGAAGAAATAAGCTCAACAACTTTCCACTTTTGACCTAGTGACAGATCTTCTTTAATGGAAATTATTTAACATTAGTATATTTGTAGATTCAGAAGTTGATTTAATAATACAGATTACTATAATAATTAATCATTTTTTTTAATTTTTGTATATGTTTACAGGTCATGATAGTACAGAACCCAAACCCTACCAGCTTCTGATCATTCAGAATCCATCTTCATGCAACATGCAGCAGCTGAAATGATTAGAATTACTTAATTTAGACTGGATCAAAGACCAAATTTACAAGTCCGAGTATAACCATCAGTGTTCGAAATGCAATTTCCACATCGGCCGCGGATCTCCTTTAAATATGCCTATGAGCTTTTGAGCAGAGGTCAGGAAAGCCATGGCCCATCGCGAAATTGTAATCCGTACACGGAATATGAAATTCAGACATATGAAACCAGCCTGAGACTGGATTTGCATGTCCATGTTTTCTAACAGTACATGGATGCAATATGGATGGCATCCGTGTGCAGTCCATTGCATCACAGACTCATTCATTGATATACGTCAATCTTGTCCTTGAATCTGACCAGACTCAGACATGTCTTTTACTTCTTTATTTTTGCGAACCATTGGTGCGCAAAAAAGGACATGTGAATGACACCATAGACTATAATAGGTTCATTTTCTATCTGCAAAAAGAAATAAATAAAACACATATGCAAAACTTGGACATGTGAATGGATCGTAAGGCTATGTGTACATAAAGAATTGTACTGCAAACGTTTTTTGACGCACTTTTCTTGTATGACCAGTATCTGAATAATGATTTGCTAAGTATGAAATAACAAAAGAAAGATGTAATGGGGTGAACTCATTCATAGTATATAATTAACAAGTGAGCAATATACAATTTGTAAAATATGGAAAGTCAATGCCAACAAATAAAGAAAGGGGTTTATTTCGCTTTCTTATGTTGGATGTGTTATTGTTTTATTTCTAGAATAAAATCTTATCTCCTATCCACAGGATCACCCAAAGTGGTGCTAGTACTTTGTGAACCCTTCAGAAAATTCAATATTTTTTTGAAAATTTGACCTATAATTACATCAGATTTTCACATAACTTCTAAAAATACTGTAGATAAAGAGAACCTGCTCAAACAAAGGAGTAAAAATACATGTAATATTAAATGAGGAAAATGATTTAATATCACGTCTGTTAGGCCTCACACAGATGTCAGTTTTTCTCACGCAAGAGAAAAACGGGCCAGTTATTTTCATCAGACTTTGATCAGAGTGTAGGCTATGTGCACACGTTCAGGATTTTTTGCGTTTGTTTTGACCGTTTTCCATGGAAAAAAATGCTAAAAAAAACCCCGCACACATAAGCATCCCATCATTTTTAATGCATTCCGCAATTTTTGTGCACATGCTGTGGTTTTTTTCCGTGAAAAAAAAATTCATTGCGGTAAAAAAAACACAGCATGTTCATTATTTTGCGGATTTTTTGCGTTTTTGCAGCTAATTATTGCATTGGGAAGCTCCGGACAAAAGAACAAAAAATCTGCAAAAAAAACCCCGCAAAATGTGAAAAAAACGCATGCGGATTTCCTGCAGAAAAAGTCCGGTTTTGTTCAGGAAAATTCTGCACACTTTCCTGAACATGTGCACATAGCCTTAGTGCCAACAGTTTTTCTTTTATGTGAAGATAAAAAAAAGTTTCTTCACCTTCTCCTTTCTAACAGTCTATAAAAAGCAGACAGCAATTGGATGTAATTTTTTCACAGACCTATAAACGTATGCTGCCGAATTTGTCCTGACACTTAGATCAAAAGTGGACAGGTCTCTGTGATTTTCCTCAGAACACTTGGTCAGTGAAAAATCATGAGCATGTGAATGGCTCCATAGAATATCATAAGTACAAGTGCTATATGTGAAAATCATTATTTGCACTCATATGCGAATATCAGACATCTGAAAGAGAGAGAATTCATTGTTCCATCAATAATGGCAAATTGTTCTGCCCCAATTATAGGCTGAACTGGATAAATGTCTTTTTTCGGCCTTGCTAACTAAACTATGATACTGCCACCCCTGCTTTTTACAGACAGTATGTAGAGGTGATTGAATCCTTTGAAATTCAATGTTGTTACTGTATAAACAAACTCACACAGGTAATATACAAATCAGGAGAGAAAAATACCTTTGCTCAACAGGTTCCTGTTCAGACTAGGAAAGTCCCTAATTTGAATTTAGCCAGTGGTGAAATCCAAACAGTATTGAGTATTCAGACTTTTGGACAATCCCAGTGCTATGGTCATGCCCGATCAGTGCATCCTCCATAAAATTCAAATAGTCAGACACCCACTTCATAGTTCATCAAAACGCAGATATTTTATATCCAAAACATCATGTCATTGTTGTGGGTGTGACTGTGTACCAGGACCTCATTACACCTATTAGGCATGGATATTTGCCACACATAAGAACCTCTTCTGAAACCATATGTCCATAAAGACCAATATGCAGCAGATTAAGAGGTCAACAATATCAGCAATGTCAAACCCCGGGTGGTATTACTTATTAATGCAAACTCTCATTCTATCAGTGCATATTAAAAGACACAACTCTCCCACCTTACTCTTTAAGATTGAAGGGGATTGACACAGCATATATAATAGGCATATTCCACAAATTGGAAAGATCTCTCCTGCATGAATATTGTCACAAACACAACCTTAAATCCAGATTCAGCCATGGACACTGTCTCCCCCACCCCGACGCGTTTCGCTATGCTCATCAGGGGATGCTTTAGGGCCAGCGTGATCATGCCATCAACAAGACGCTGTTGTTGCACGTGCACAATATAGTATTGCCCGGCCTTATATTTGCGCCCTGCATTCAAACCTAGACAGACTTCCGGTTCCTGCCTTATGTAATTTCCGGTACCTGGACTGCATACACATACCGGAAGCTCGCTTGGTGGAACACATATGCGAACCAGAAGTCATCCATATGCAACACCAAGCCTTTTGTGGAATGCAAGCGCCGAATGTGCGCATGCATATGCAGCACCCCAGAGACCTGGTTGTTGCAGTAACGTCGCTCTGCCACTAAGGGGAGTGATGGTACGTCTGATTGCACTAAAGCAGATCACCTGACCAGGTATCACAGTCACACATTACACTTCACACTCTGGCCATCAGGGGGAGAAAAGGGTTCTATGTATTAGGTCACTCCTCACACTTTGGTAAAACTGGGGGCTGGATAGGAAGTTAGAGAGAAGCTGACTGGGTTTTGCCTAGGCAACACCTAGTGAGAGAAGAGGTTGCTTGGGAAGATTCAGGGGGGTCCCTGTCAGGGGTGGGATCCTGACAGTGGCCTAGCGAACAGGACAGATCGTTACGGAGCCGCGCCTGCACTACATTGCGGCGGTATCTTAAGGAAGGACAAGAAGCGAGGTTTATTGTGGAGAAGTGAGAAACGAGATTACAGCACAAAGGCGAAAGAACCAGTAGGAGTCGTGCCCCGAGATCGGCAACATCCTACTGAGGCGCGTAGCCGGTGGCCGGAACGCCGAGGAAGTATTGGGCTCTAAGCATTACTTCAAACCAACGGCAGGACAGTTAATTATAGGTTGGCTGTCTCACCTAATTCACCTAATGAAGACAACAGAGGCAAATTGTGGGAGAGGGGCGTCTCTAGGGTCCCTATAAAATAGCTCCAGGCCTACCCCGTCATACGGGTGCGTCCTATCCATATCATCTGGGGGACGGAGAGAGAAAGAACATCAGAAACATACACGACAGTTGTGAGGACTATCCCGTGGTGCTCAGCATGGAAGTACTACAACACCCAGGCGCTAGTAGGTAGGCACTGATTTCCACATGCAAAGGGAACTCTGGAAACCAGGAAGTAGCTAGGAGATGTGAGAGGACGTGTGTCGGACCTCTCCCTGCTGCCCGAACGGTGATCCGGACATATCAGAGGCGCCGCCGAACGCCCATTACCGGAGAAGGAGCTCCTGAACATCCAGGGAGCGGTGAGCACCGGCCGCACTGTGCGGAAGCCACAGAATGACACGTAGGAGGCAGAAAGAAGTGGGGATGGCGGGCAGCACGCGCTCCCGAGATGGCGCCGACAGCGCTGTGGAAGAGGCGGCAAAGGCTGATGCTGCATACCGGAGGCGGCTGGAAGTGATCGCTAAGCTGGAGCAGTTTGCAAGAACAGAGGAATCAGGACGGCAGATGCAGGGAGCCGGTGGAGAGGTAACAGGAGGGGCGGCAGACTCAGGGGAGCAGGTGGATGTGAGGTCTGGAGCACAGGCAGAGGGGATGATGAGTGGAGCCCCCATGATGCCTACTACAGTTCCAGCTAGGAAGACTGCTCCATTGAATGTGATTACTGAACTGACCCAGGCTTATACTGCACAAAAGGAGACTGGGAGCGATGATGAGGCTGGGGAGCCAACCCTGAGAGATATCTTTTCTGCAGTAATATTCTGTAAAACTGCATTGACAACCCTAACTGTCCAGGTGGACGACCTTAAGGGGGAAGTTGCCTCTTTTCGCTCGGCTATGCACAAGATGGAAGGGAGAGTTGAAATGCTGGAGGAACGTGTGGGAGGTGCAGAAGATCAGATTGCTGAACTGACAAAAAGAGAGAAAAAATATGTCCAGCGAATCGCGGAGTTAGAACTTAAAACTGATGATTTGGATAATCGTTCACGCAGGAACAATTTAAGAATTGTCGGTGTACCAGAAAAGGCAGAGGGAAACAACCCCACTGATTTTATCGAGACATGGCTGAAAACTAAGATTGGAGGGGACAGTCTCACTAAATTATTTGCGGTAGAGAGAGCTCACCGGGTGCCGACCAGACCTCTACCCCCTGGCTCCGCCCCACGGACCTTTCTAGCTAAAATCCTAAATTACAGAGACCGGGATATTCTGCTAAGAAGAGCCAGGAATATGGAGGAATTAACTATTGATGGCAACCGAATATCTATATACCCTGACTACTCCACAGTTGTACAGAAGCTCAGGATGAAGTTCGGAGAGGCTAAAAGACGATTACGTGAACTGGGTCTGGTTTATTCTATGTTGTATCCAGCTAAATTACATGTGGTGGCCATGGAAAAGGTTCACTTTTTTCAAAATCCGGAGGAAGTGTCCCATTGGCTGGATTTAAATGCAAAACGTATTGGAGCAGAAAAGACGCGCTGAGGAGGATCAGACGTGAACTTCAGGCTATTGTGATAGTTGTAGGAAGGGAGGAAAATTGAGTTGTTGGTTAATTTTGATATATTACTAGAGGAATCTGTTGTGTGGTTCCTGGGTGTTAAAGTTGTGTTCGGCTGCGCAGCTGTTTTTATATTCTGTTTTTAAAGGGAGGAGGGGGGAGCGACCGAAGGAGAGTGCTAAACCTATTGGGAGTTGGTGTCGGCTTTTGAGCCACTGATGGGATTGCGACAGCGCGTTCCCCTTTCTCATAAAGAGAGGGAGTAGGAGACCTTTTCTTGATTGGTATAAAGTTCAGGGGGAGGAAGTTTATTGAGGGAAGGGAAGGGTAGAGGGAAGGGAAGGGTAAAGGGAAAGGTTTTTTTTGTAATAATGAGGGCTTGGGGGGGAGTTTTGGGTAGGTGGGCTCAGGTTAGGGGGGTAAGGGAGACCAACGGAAGGAAGTTGAGAAATTTCACCACTATGCCAAATGATGGGAGATAAAGTTAAAATTTTGAGCTGGAACATTAGGGGTCTATCGAATGATACCAAACGTAAAGCTATTTTGCATTATATTTTGAAGCAGAGACCCTCGCTAATATGCCTTCAAGAGACTCATTTAGTTAAGGAAAAAACGGGTTTATTGCAGAAAAGATGGGTGAGAAAGGCATATCATGCGACATTCTCGGCCTATGCGAGAGGAGTGTCAATACTTGTGCATACAAGTGTACCGTTCGAGGAAGTAGAGGTGATAATAGATAGTGATGGACAGTATGTATTCCTTGTGTGTAAAATATATGCTAGGTTGGTATGTGTCGTGTCGGTCTATATTCCTCCACCGTACTCAGGGAAAAAACTACAAGAAATCTTAAATATATCTGGCAGGTGGGGAGGAGTACCATTGCTCATAATTGGGGATGTAAACAATATTATTGATGACCACTGGGATAGGGGGCAGCATGCTATGTTGAGGAAGGAGGGGAATTTAACAGCGTTTGGTAGCTATTTGAAAGAGGTGGCATGGAGGGACTTGTGGAGAGTTCGTAATAACGATACATACTGTTTCTCCTGTTATTCAGCGACATATGGCTCTCTATCCCGTATTGATATGGCTCTGGGTAATGAAGGAATGGATAGGTTGGTACAGGAGGTAGACTATATGCCTAGAGTAGTGTCGGATCATAGTCCATTGGTAGTAACACTGCAAATTGAAGGTCCTGGGGAGATGACTAAATTGGGTTGGAAGATTAACCCCTTCTGGTTACAAATTCTTGACATGGGAAAGATCGGGGAAGAGATAGGGGAATTCTTTAAATTTAATGATGGTAGTGCAGCGAAACATGTGGTTTGAGATACCATGAAAGCTTTTTTGAGGGGAATATTATCTAAAGGGATATCTAGGCATAAAACACAAACAAAGGAGTCTGACAAAGTCATATTGGAGGAATTGAAGGCAGCGGAGGCTGCATTGAGTAATTTACGTTCTCAGGACACCATGAACCGTATGAAGATGGCTCAGGAAGAGGTTAATAAATTACACTTACGCAAAGCAGAGAGGGCGAGAGCTTTCCAAAGAGAGGCTTTTTATGCGGAGGGGGAAAAGGTGGGTCACCTGCTATCAGTGGTGACGTCTGCCCAGAGGGATTCGACACATGTACACGCTCTGGAACTAGAAAATGGTAACATTGTAACACAGGGGGCCCAAATCCTGGAAGGTTTTAAGGGATTTTATAGTAAATTGTATGCATCACACACGGGGCAGAAAGAAGGTGAAATTGACAGATTTCTAGAGGAGGCAAATTTACCTAGGCTGGAAGCTGAGGATAGAGATTCGTTGGATAGGCCGCTTACGGTGGAAGAGTTGGAAGGTGCCTTGAGATCAATGGCGGGGGGGAAGGCTCCGGGGGCTGACGGCGTCCCTGTTGAGATTTATGATGTCCTTTCTGAAGAGTTGCTGACCAGATTGTTGGAGGTATTTGAGGAGTCACTGGAGAAGGGAATATTGCCTGCTTCCATGAGGGAGGCCACTATTGTGGTCATTCCTAAACCCGATAAAAACCCACGGTTGCCGGAGTCATACAGACCGATATCACTCCTGACAACAGATGTTAAGATTTTGGCTAAAACCTTGGCGAACAGACTGACTCAGGTGATAGAAAAGGTGGTTCATTCGGACCAATCCGGCTTTATGCCTAATAAATCCACTGCCATCAACTTGAGAAGGTTATTCCTCAATATGCAGATACCGGCGGAAAATGCTGGTAGGAGGGTGGTAGTTTCCCTCGATGCACATAAGGCCTTCGATAGTATAGAATGGCAATACCTGTGGTCAGTTCTGGGTCGCTTTGGGTTTGGGCCAGTTTTTGTGTCATGGGTGAGACTCCTATACTCCTCTCCAGTGGCCAAACTTAGGGTGAACAACACACTGTCGGAAAGCTTTCACCTATTTCGGGGTACGCGACAGGGATGCCCGATGTCCCCGTTGCTGTTTGCTCTAGCGGTGGAGCCTCTGGCAGCGGCTATTAGAAGGTCTCAGTTAGTAAAGGGGTTTGTGTATGGGAAAATGGAGGAGAAAATTGCTCTGTATGCCGATGATATTTTGCTTTTTCTTGAGGGTCCTGGAGAGCCTTTAAGAAATGTGATTTCATTAATTGAAGGATTTGGGCAAATTTCTGGATTGACTATCAACTGGGATAAATCAAGTGTTATGCAGGTGGATAGGGAAGTGGATTGTACGGGGGAGGTGGAGCAGAATACGAAATTAAGGGTGGTGACGCAATTTAAATATCTAGGGATCCAGGTTTCTTTTCCCCTAACTAGATTTGAGGAACTTAATCTTGAGCCATTGATAAACAAATTACGCGCAAAAATTTCAGCTTGGAATAAGTTGCATTTGTCGGTGGTGGGTAGAGTAAATCTCCTTAAAATGGTTGTGATGCCACAGATTTTGTATGTTCTGCATAACTCTCCGGTATGGATCCCTATGACCAGGTTTCGTAAACTAAGATCACTATTTGGGGAATTGGTGTGGGGTGGGAAGAACCCTAGAATTAGGCAGGAGATACTGCAGCGACCTAAAGATGAAGGGGGACTTGCCCTACCTAATCCCTGGGTATACTTTTTATCTGCGCAGAGCCAGCACCTTAGGGGATGGGGAGAAGGAATTGAGAAAGGTCAGGGGCATGGTAGCCTGGTACATATTATTGGCATGTGGCCCTTGAGTCAGGGTCTAGAGGCAGGACTATTTAAGAAATTGGGAACTTGTTTTCACACCATTAATTTAATTTATAAGGTATGGCAGACGATTAAACATATAAGGGGAGTCGTGAAATTTACTGAGTTTTCACCTATCTGGGATAACCCCTCTTTTCAAGAATTTAATCATATGGAAGGAATGGGAGAGTGGAGGGAAAAAGGCATTGGGTTGATAGGTCAGTTGATTCACAACGGGAATATTAAATCTTTTGATATGCTGCAACAGGAATTTCAGTTCCCGGGGTTAAAGTTGTATCAATATAGACGGGTTCAGCACGCATATCAGGCACAAAACAAGAGAGGGCCTATAGTGATTCAGAAGGATCTAATGTTGGACTTTATACTAAATAACAACGGAACAAAAGGGGCAATATCTGAAGTATATGGCGATTTATTACATACCTTTCTAATGGATTACCCTATTAAGGCCAGAGGGAAGTGGGAGGATGAACTGGGACAAATAGACGACGACGATAGGTGGGAGTCTATACTGGAATACATACTTAAGCTGTCGATGAGTGAACCTGGGAGACTGTCACAAATATATGTGATAAATAGAGTTTACAGGACACCTGACATGTTGTTTAAAGCCGGGCTGAGAGACGACTCTGAGTGCCCTAGGTTCTCCCAATCTCAGGTGGGTATACTGCACATGTTGTGGCTGTGTCCCAGATTATTATTTGCATACTGGGTTGTGGTGCTAAACCAGATAGGGGTGGTTTATGGATGTTCGATTCCCAGGGATTCGATGGTGTGTGTACTTGGGTATGTGGAGGAAATCCTTGCCGACGGCACAGCCAAAATGGCAATTGCTAGATTATTGTTCATTGCGAGAAAGGTGATTGCAAGGTATTGGATCAGGGAGGAACCTCCTACTAGACGAGAATTTATTGCACAAGCGAATCATATTGTCCAGCTCGAAAAAAGTATATATAATAAGAGGAACAGGATGGGTTTTTTTCAAAAACTGTGGCAGCCATGGCTGGATGGGAACAACTGAAGGGTGGTGGTAAAATGATGTTAATTGTGCATATGTATGTAATGTGTATTCTCTTCCTTCTAAGAGTACTGTATGGCTGGAGTTGGTATTTTAAGGGGGGAGGGGGGTGGGTCTGTTTCTTTAAAATCAAAACATTAATGTACCTTGTTATTTAAATGGATTTTATTGTATCTCTCTTGCACGATAAAAATATTTGGTTAAAAAAGGGAACTCTGGATGTGCCTTCGGACCGGCCGGTCTCAGCCAGCCCTGTTAGCCCTTTAATTGGATGCCCCTTAGCAGGGTCACGGACCGGGTCAAGTCACCGTGACAACCCCAAGACCGAGGCAGAGAGGTCCGGTACCGAGTACCCTGCGGCCCTGCGTCTGGGGGCACTCCAAACTTGGCGTCACGAACAGGATCTACTTAAGCCTGAAGAATCAGGTCATGTGTGCCTTGGAACTGTGATTGAATTGTGCTTGAACCGTGATTTATTGCAAAGACTGTGTCTTGCTATTGCCGCCAAAAGTTCCCACCAAAACTGCTGCCATTGCAGCGCCACAAGGAGCGCAGAAGAAGAAGAAGGGCGTGCTATGGGAGGAGACTATCAAAGCGGCGCCAAAAGTGGCGACCGCCCCCTCCGACTACTGCTGCAAGATGACGACCTGCCCCGAAGCAGAGAAGAACCGCCCCCTGATTTGCAACGGCGGGAACCAAGACAAGAAGGAGCTCAACCCCCAAGAAATGGCGGAGCCAGGAGTATGTGCAGCTGCCGACTTCGAGACAGCGGGAGTGACCAGCGAGTACCTGAACGACGACGAAGTGATCCCGGGCTCTCCTGTTGTGAACTCTGTTTTCGGGCTCCCTCTTGTGGTCACTGGTGGTATGGTGTGACTTTTGCTTTGGGCTCCCCCTCGTGGCTTTGTTTGTTATCCTGCTGGTCTCTGGCTATCAGCTGGTTCGTTATCCTCTGGGAGGTTCCTATATAGCTCTGCGTTACTTCCTCTTGTTGCCGGCTGTCGATGTAATCAGTGCTACTCAGATTCCTTCTGACTACCTTGCTCCCAGTCCATCCAGGACAAAGCTAAGTTTTGTTTGCTCTTTTTTTGATCAGCAGTGTTTATCATGTTTTCTTGTCCAGCTTGCTAAAATGTGATTCCCTCGCTTGCTGGATGCTCCAGTGGACTGAGTTTCTCCCCACACACCATTAGTTGGTGCGTGGGTTCTTGTAATCTCAGGATGGATATTTTGTAAGGGTTTTTTATTGATCGCATAGACCCCTGCTCTATTTTCTGCTTTCTAGTACTAGTGGGCCTCTTTTGCTGAATCTGATTTCATCCCTACGTATGTGCCTTCTTCTTACTTCACCGTTAATATTTGTTGGGGGCTTCTATATCTTTGGGGATTATTTCTCTGGAGGCAAGCGAGGTCTTTCTTTCTCTTTAGGGGTAGCTAGTTCCTCAGGCTGGCTCGAGACGTCTAGGAATTTTTTAGGCACGTTCACCGGCTACCTCTAGTTGTTTTGGATAGGTTCAGATTTGCGATCACTCCAGTTACCATCTCCCTAGAGCTTGTCCTTAGTTTATTCACTTGCTGGTCTATTCGTAATCCTCAGCCACTAAGGATCATAACAGTACAGCCGGCCCGTAAAGTGTTAATTGCATGGCAGAAGCAGGAGAAAAGAAGCCTTGAGAAAATTTTTTTTTTTCTTTTGTTGTTGCCGTGTGTCTAGCTGCTGTGGCTAGCTTCTCTCCTCCTCTTAATCTTGGTGTGGCTCTGAGTTCAGCTGCTGACATGGATGTCCAGAGCTTGGCTTCCAGTCTGGATCATCTTGCTGCTAGGGTTCAAAGTATTCAGGATTTTGTTGTTCACAGTCCTATGTCAGAGCCTAGAATACCTATTCCGGAGTTGTTTTCTGGAGATAGATCTAGGTTCCTGAATTTTAGGAACAATTGTAAGTTGTTTCTTTCTTTGAAACCTCGTTCCTCTGGTGATGCCGTTCAGCAAGTTAAGATTATCATTTCCTTTTTGCGTGGTGACCCCCAAGATTGGGCCTTCGCATTGGCGCCAGGGGATCCTGCATTGCTTAGTGTAGATGCGTTTTTTCTAGCCCTTGGATTGCTCTATGAGGAACCTAATCTTGAGAACCAGGCTGAAAAAACGTTATTGGCCCTCTCGCAGGGGCAAGATGAAGCAGAGGTGTACTGCCAGAAATTTCGGAAATGGTCGGTGTTTACTCAGTGGAATGAGTGTGCCCTGGCTGCAAATTTCAGAGAAGGTCTTTCTGAAGCCATTAAGAATGTCATGGTGGGGTTCCATACGCCTGCAGGTCTGAATGAGTAAATGACTCTGGCCATTCAGATTGATCGGCGTTTGCGGGAGCGCAAACCTGTGCACCATTTGGCGGTGTCTTCTGAACAGACACCTGAATCTATGCAATGTGACAGAATTCTGACCAGAAGTGAACGGCAAAATTATACACGGCAAAATGGGTTGTGCTTTTACTGTGGTGACTCAGCTCATGTTATCTCAGCATGCTCTAAGCGCAAAAAAAAGGTTGATAAATCTGTCACCATTGGTACTTTACAGCCTAAGTTCATTTTGTCTGTTACCCTGATTTGTTCCCTGTCATCTTACCCGGTTAATGCTTTTGTAGATTCAGGTGCCGCCCTGAGTCTGATGGATTGGTCATTTGCCAGGCGCTGTGGTTTTGATTTGGAGCCTTTAAAATTCCCTATTCCACTAAGGGGAATTGATTCTACACCATTGGCTACGAATAGACCTCAGTACTGGACACAAGTGACCATGTGCATGACTCCTGTTCATCAGGAGGTGATTCGCTTTCTTGTACTGCATAATTTGCATGATGTCGTCGTGTTGGGTCTACCATGGTTGCAGACTCATAATCTAGTCCTGGATTGGAAAGCTATGTTGGTGTCAAGTTGGGGTTGTCAGGGAATTCATGGTGAAGCTCCTGTGCTGTCTATTGCTTCGTCCACTCCTTCTGAAGTCCCTGCGTTTTTGTCTGACTACCAGGATGTATTTGAGGAGCCCAAACTCAATTCTCTACCTCCTCATAGGGATTGTGATTGTGCTATAAATTTGATTCCTGGTAGTAAGTTTCCTAAGGGACGACTTTTCAATTTATCTGTGCCGGAGCATGCTGCCATGCGGAGTTATATAAAGGAGTCTTTGGAGAAGGGACATATTCGCCCGTCCTCATCCCCTCTTGGTGCAGGATTCTTTTTTGTGGCTAAAAAGGATGGTTCCCTGAGACCCTGTATTGATTATCGCCTTTTGAATAAAATCACGGTCAAATTTCAGTATCCTTTGCCATTGTTAACTGATTTGTTTGCTCGCATTAGGGGGTCTAGTTGGTTCACCAAGATAGATCTTCGTGGTGCGTATAACCTTGTGCATATAAAACAGGGTGATGAATGGAAAACTGCATTTAATACGCCTGAAGGCCATTTTGAGTACTTGGTGATGCCTTTTGGACTTTCTAATGCTCCTTCAGTCTTTCAGTCCTTTATGCATGACATCTTCCGTGAATATCTGGATAAGTTTATGATTGTGTATCTGGATGATATTCTGGTTTTTTCGGATGATTGGGAGTCTCATGTTAAGCAGGTCAGGATGGTCTTTCAGGTCCTACGTGACAATGCTTTATTTGTGAAGGGCTCAAAATGTCTTTTTGGAGTCCAGAAGATTTCTTTTTTGGGTTTCATTTTTTCTCCTTCTACTATTGAGATGGACCCAGTCAAGGTTCAGGCTATTCATGACTGGACGCAGCCTACATCTGTTAAGAGTCTTCAGAAGTTCTTGGGTTTTGCTAATTTTTACCGTCGCTTCATAGCTAATTTTTCTGGCGTTGTTAAGCCTTTGACGGATTTGACCAAGAAGGGTTCTGATGTGACTAATTGGTCTTCTGCGGCTGTGGAGGCCTTTCGGGAGCTGAAGCGTCGGTTTTCTTCAGCTCTGGTCTTATGTCAGCCAGATGTCTCACTTCCCTTCCAGGTGGAGGTTGATGCTTCCGAGATTGGAGCGGGGGCTGTTTTGTCGCAGAGAAGCCCCGATGGCTCTGTGATGAAGCCATGTGCTTTCTTTTCAAGAAAGTTTTCGCCTGCCGAACGGAATTATGATGTCGGTAATCGGGAGCTGTTGGCTATGAAGTGGGCATTTGAGGAGTGGCGACATTGGCTTGAGGGAGCTAAACATCGTGTGGTGGTCTTGACTGACCACAAGAATTTGATTTATCTCGAGTCGGCCAAGCGGCTGAATCCCAGACAGGCTTGTTGGTCATTGTTTTTCTCTCGTTTTGATTTCATGGTCTCGTACCTGCTGGGTTCGAAGAATGTGAAGGCTGATGCTCTTTCTAGGAGTTTTGTGCCTGACTCTCCTGGAGATTCAGAGCCGGCTGGTATCCTTAGAGAAGGGGTGATTTTGTCTGCCATCTCCCCAGATTTGCGACGTGTGCTGCAAGAGTTTCAGGCGGATAGACCTGACCGCTGTCCACCGGAGAGACTGTTTGTCCCGGATAGATGGACCAACAGAGTCATCTCCGAGGTTCATTCTTCGGTGTTGGCGGGCCATCCTGGAATACTTGGTACCAGAGACTTGGTGGCCAGGTCTTTTTGGTGGCCTTCCTTGTCGCGGGATGTGCGTTCCTTTGTGCAGTCTTGTGGAATTTGTGCTCTGGCGAAGCCTTGCTGTTCTCGTGCCAGTGGTTTTCTGTTACCTTTGCCTGTCCCGAAGAGGCCTTGGACGCACATTTCCATGGATTTTATTTCAGATCTCCCTGTCTCTCAGAGAATGTCTGTCATCTGGGTGGTGTGTGATCGTTTTTCTAAGATGGTCCATTTGGTGCCCTTGCCTAAGTTGCCTTCCTCCTCCGAATTGGTTCCACTGTTTTTTCAAAATGTGGTTCGTTTGCACGGGATTCCTGAGAACATTGTTTCTGACAGAGGATCCCAGTTTGTGTCTAGATTTTGGCGGACCTTTTGTGCTAAGTTGGGCATTGAATTGTCTTTTTCGTCGGCCTTCCATCCTCAGACGAATGGCCAAACCGAGCGAACTAATCAGACCTTGGAGACTTATTTAAGATGTTTTGTTTCTGCTGACCAGGACGACTGGGTTACTTTTTTACCGTTGGCCGAGTTTGCCCTTAATAATCGGGCTAGTTCTGCTACTTTGGTTTCTCCTTTTTTTTGTAATTCGGGGTTTCATCCTCGTTTTTCCTCGGGTCAGGTGGAGCCTTCTGACTGTCCTGGAGTGGATGTTGTGGTGGATAGGTTGCTGTTGTGATTTTGCTTTTTGCTCCCTCTAGTGGTCATTAGTGATTTGACTCTGGAGCGTCTGTCTTTTCCTATATCCTCACCTGGGCCGTTAGTTCAGGGGCGTTGCTATATAAGCTCCCTGGACCTTCAGTTCAATGCCTGGCATCGTTGATATCAGAGCTAATCTGTTGTGCTCTTGTCCTCTGATCCTGGTTCCTGTTTTTCAAGCTAAGTCTGCTTCCTTGCTTTTTGCTTTTGTTTTGTTTGGTATTTTTGTCCAGCTTGTTCCTATCTGTATCCTGACCTTTGCTGGAAGCTCTAGGGGGCTGGTGTTCTCCCCCCGGACCGTTAGACGGTTCGGGGGTTCTTGAATCTCCAGCGTGGATTTTTATAGGGTTTTTGTTGACCAGATAAGTTATCTTGCTATATTCTGCTATTAGTAAGCTGGCCTCTCTTTGCTGAACCTGGTTCATTTCTGTGTTTGTCATTTCCTCTTACCTCACCGTTATTATTTGTGGGGGGCTTGTATCTTGCTTTGGGGTCCCTTTCTCTGGAGGCAAGAGAGGTCTTTGTTTTCTTCTCCTAGGGGTAGTTAGATTCTCCGGCTGGCGCGAGTCATCTAGCGATCACCGTAGGCATGATCCCCGGCTACTTCTAGTGTTGGCGTTAGGAGTAGCTATTTGGTCAACCCAGTTACCACAGCCCTATGAGCTGGATTTTTGTATCTTGCAGACTTACACGTTCCTCTGAGACCCTGTCCACTGGGGTCATAACAGTATGCCAGGCCAGTATTAAATGTTTAATGCATTGCAGAAGTGGGATTATAAGAAAGAAAATTTTGAGTTTTTTTTTTCCCTCTCTCATTTTTTTTTTTCTTTTCCCCTTTACCTCAGAGTGGCTTAAGCTTGCTGCAGACATGAATGTCCAGACCTTGATTACAAGTGTGGACCAGCTTGCCGCTCGTGTGCAGGGTATACAAGATTATGTTACCAGAAATCCTAGGTCTGAACCCAAGATTCCGATTCCTGAACTGTTTTCAGGAGACCGATTTAAGTTTAGGAATTTCAGGAATAATTGTAAATTATTTTTGTCCCTGAAACCTTGTTCGTCTGGAGACTCTGCTCAACAAGTAAAAATTGTTATTTCATTCTTACGGGGTGACCCTCAGGATTGGGCTTTTTCGTTGGCGCCAGGAGATCCGGCATTGGCTGATATTGATGCGTTTTTTCTGGCGCTCGGTTTACTTTATGAGGAACCCAATCTTGAGATTCAGGCAGAGAAAGCCTTGCTGGCTATGTCTCAGGGCCAGGACGAGGCTGAGGTGTATTGCCAAAAATTTCGGAAATGGTCCGTGCTGACACATTGGAACGAGTGTGCACTGGCCGCTAATTTTAGAAATGGCCTTTCTGAGGCCATTAAGAATGTTATGGTGGGTTTTCCCATTCCCACAGGTCTGAATGATACCATGTCCCTGGCTATTCAAATTGACCGGCGGTTGCGGGAGCGCAAAACCGCAAATTCCCTCATGTTGTTGTCTGAACAGACACCTGATGTGATGCAATGTGATAGAAAAACCGCAAATTCCCTCATGGTGTTGTCTGAACGGACACCTGATTTGATGCAATGTGATAGAATCCTGACTAGAAATGAGAGGAAAATTCATAGACGCCGGAATGGCTTGTGCTACTACTGTGGTGATTCTACACATGTTATCTCAGCATGCTCTAAACGTATATCTAAGGTTGTTAGTCCTGTCACCGTTGGTAATTTGCATCCTAAGTTTATTCTGTCTGTAACTTTGATTTGCTCACTGTCATCTTATCCTGTCATGGCGTTTGTAGATTCAGGTGCTGCCCTGAGTCTTATGGATCTCTCATTTGCTAAGCGCTGTGGTTTTATTCTTGAACCATTAGAAAATCCTATCCCTCTTAGGGGTATTGATGCTACGCCATTGGCAGAAAATAAGCCGCAGTATTGGACACAGGTTACCATGTGCATGACTCCTGAACACCGCGAGGTGATACGTTTTCTCGTTCTACATAAAATGCATGATTTGGTTGTTTTGGGGCTGCCATGGTTACAGACCCATAATCCAGTCCTTGACTGGAAGGCTATGTCAGTGTCTAGTTGGGGCTGTCGTGGTATTCATGAGGATTCCCTGCCTGTGTCTATTGCTTCTTCTACGCCTTCGGAAGTTCCGGAGTACTTGTCTGATTATCAGGATGTCTTTAGCGAGTCCAGGTCCAGTGCATTGCCTCCTCATAGGGAATGTGACTGTGCAATAGATTTGATTCCAGGCAGTAAATTTCCTAAGGGAAGACTGTTTAATCTGTCGATACCTGAACATACCGCTATGCGTTCATATATCAAGGAGTCTCTGGAGAAAGGACACATCCGTCCGTCTTCTTCCCCTCTTGGTGCGGGATTCTTCTTTGTGGCTAAAAAGGACGGATCTTTGAGGCCTTGTATTGACTATCGGCTTTTAAATAAGATCACTGTCAAATTTCAGTATCCTTTGCCGCTGTTGTCTGACTTGTTTGCCCGGATTAAAGGTGCCAAGTGGTTTACCAAGATAGACCTTCGTGGTGCGTACAACCTTGTGCGCATTAAGCAAGGGGATGAATGGAAAACCGCATTCAATACGCCCGAAGGTCATTTTGAGTACTTGGTGATGCCTTTTGGGCTCTCTAATGCCCCTTCAGTTTTTCAGTCCTTTATGCATGACATTTTCCGGAACTATCTGGATAAATTTCTGATCGTTTATCTGGATGATATTCTGGTTTTTTCTGATAATTGGGACTCGCATG
The DNA here is from genome assembly GCF_051348905.1 of Ranitomeya variabilis. Classification (NCBI taxonomy): domain Eukaryota; kingdom Metazoa; phylum Chordata; class Amphibia; order Anura; family Dendrobatidae; genus Ranitomeya; species Ranitomeya variabilis. The sequence continues at coordinate 382,811,383 of NC_135235.1, read as the reverse complement.
TGGAGCAGGTCAGGATGGTCTTTAAAATTTTGCGTGAAAATTCTTTGTTTGTCAAGGGCTCAAAGTGTCTTTTTGGTGTACAGAAGGTTCCCTTTTTGGGGTTCATTTTTTCCCCTTCTGCTGTGGAGATGGACCCAGTTAAGGTCCGAGCTATTCTTGATTGGACTCAGCCCTCGTCAGTTAAGAGTCTTCAGAAGTTCTTGGGTTTCGCTAACTTCTACCGTCGTTTTATCGCTAACTTTTCTAGCATTGTGAAACCTTTGACGGATATGACCAAGAAGGGCTCCGATGTGGTTAATTGGGCTCCTGCTGCCGTGGAGGCTTTCCAGGAGTTGAAACGTCAGTTTACTTCGGCGCCTGTTTTGTGCCAGCCTGATGTCTCGCTTCCCTTTCAAGTTGAGGTGGATGCTTCAGAGATTGGAGCAGGGGCCGTTTTGTCGCAGAGAGGCCCTGGTTGCTCTGTTATGAGACCTTGCGCCTTTTTCTCTAGGAAGTTTTCACCTGCGGAGCGAAATTATGATGTGGGCAATCGGGAGTTGTTGGCCATGAAATGGGCATTTGAGGAGTGGCGTCATTGGCTCGAGGGTGCTAAGCATCGTGTGGTGGTCTTGACTGATCACAAAAATCTGATGTATCTCGAGTCTGCTAAACGCCTGAATCCTAGACAGGCCCGCTGGTCATTGTTTTTCTCCCGTTTTGACTTTGTTGTCTCGTATTTACCAGGTTCAAAGAATGTGAAGGCCGATGCTCTTTCCAGGAGCTTTGTGCCTGATGCTCCTGGAGTCGCTGAACCTGTTGGTATTCTTAAGGATGGTATTATCTTGTCAGCTATTTCTCCAGATCTGCGACGTGTGTTGCAGAGATTTCAGGCTGATAGGCCTGATTCTTGTCCACCTGACAGACTGTTTGTGCCTGATAAGTGGACCAGCAGAGTCATTTCCGAGGTTCATTCCTCGGTGTTGGCAGGTCACCCAGGAATTTTTGGCACCAGAGATCTGGTGGCCAGATCCTTTTGGTGGCCTTCCTTGTCTAGGGATGTGCGGTCATTTGTACAGTCCTGTGGGACTTGTGCTCGAGCTAAGCCTTGCTGTTCTCGTGCCAGCGGGTTGCTCTTGCCCTTGCCTGTCCCTAAGAGACCTTGGACACATATCTCCATGGATTTCATTTCTGATCTTCCGGTGTCTCAGGGCATGTCTGTTATCTGGGTGATATGTGATCGCTTCTCCAAGATGGTCCATTTGGTTCCTTTGCCTAAACTGCCTTCCTCTTCCGATCTGGTTCCTGTGTTTTTCCAGAACGTGGTTCGTTTGCACGGCATCCCTGAGAATATTGTGTCAGACAGAGGATCCCAGTTCGTTTCCAGATTCTGGCGATCCTTTTGTAGTAGGATGGGCATTGACTTGTCGTTTTCGTCTGCTTTCCATCCTCAGACTAATGGACAGACGGAGCGAACTAATCAGACTTTGGAGGCTTATTTGAGGTGTTTTGTCTCTGCTGATCAGGACGATTGGGTGACCTTCTTGCCGTTAGCTGAGTTTGCCCTTAATAATCGGGCTAGTTCCGCCACCTTGGTTTCGCCGTTTTTCTGCAACTCTGGTTTCCACCCTCGTTTTTCTTCGGGTCATGTGGAACCTTCTGACTGCCCTGGGGTGGATTCTGTGGTGGATAGGTTGCAGCGGATCTGGAATCTTGTGGTGGACAACTTGAAGTTGTCACAGGAGAGGGCTCAGCGCTTTGCCAACCGCCGCCGCGGTGTGGGTCCCCGACTACGTGTTGGGGATTTGGTGTGGCTTTCTTCCCGCTTTGTTCCTATGAAGGTTTCCTCTCCCAAATTTAAACCTCATTTTATTGGTCCTTACAAGATATTGGAAATTCTTAATCCTGTATCCTTTCGCCTGGATCTTCCTGTGTCGTTTGCTATCCACAACGTGTTTCATAGGTCCTTGTTGCGGCGGTACGTTGTGCCTGTGGTTCCTTCTGCTGAGCCTCCTGCTCCGGTGTTGGTTGAGGGCGAGTTGGAGTACGTGGTGGAGAAGATCTTGGATTCTCGTCTCTCCAGGCGGAGGCTTCAGTACCTGGTCAAGTGGAAGGGCTATGGTCAGGAAGATAATTCCTGGGTGGTCGCATCTGATGTTCATGCGGCCGATTTAGTTCGTGCCTTTCACGCCGCTCATCCTGATCGCCCTGGTGGTCGTGGTGAGGGTTCGGTGACCCCTCACTAAGGGGGGGGTACTGTTGTGATTTTGCTTTTTGCTCCCTCTAGTGGTCATTAGTGATTTGACTCTGGAGCGTCTGTCTTTTCCTATATCCTCACCTGGGCCGTTAGTTCAGGGGCGTTGCTATATAAGCTCCCTGGACCTTCAGTTCAATGCCTGGCATCGTTGATATCAGATCTAATCTGTTGTGCTCTTGTCCTCTGATCCTGGTTCCTGTTTTTCAAGCTAAGTCTGCTTCCTTGCTTTTTGCTTTTGTTTTGTTTGGTATTTTTGTCCAGCTTGTTCCTATCTGTATCCTGACCTTTGCTGGAAGCTCTAGGGGGCTGGTGTTCTCCCCCCGGACCGTTAGACGGTTCGGGGGTTCTTGAATCTCCAGCGTGGATTTTTATAGGGTTTTTGTTGACCAGATAAGTTATCTTGCTATATTCTGCTATTAGTAAGCTGGCCTCTCTTTGCTGAACCTGGTTCATTTCTGTGTTTGTCATTTCCTCTTACCTCACCGTTATTATTTGTGGGGGGCTTGTATCTTGCTTTGGGGTCCCTTTCTCTGGAGGCAAGAGAGGTCTTTGTTTTCTTCTCCTAGGGGTAGTTAGATTCTCCGGCTGGCGCGAGTCATCTAGCGATCACCGTAGGCATGATCCCCGGCTACTTTTAGTGTTGGCGTTAGGAGTAGCTATTTGGTCAACCCAGTTACCACAGCCCTATGAGCTGGATTTTTGTATCTTGCAGACTTACACGTTCCTCTGAGACCCTGTCCACTGGGGTCATAACAGGTTGCATCAGATTTGGAATCATGTGGTGGACAATTTGAAGTTGTCACAAGAGAAGGCTCAGCTCTTTGCCAACCGCCGTCGCTGTGTGGGTCCCCGACTTCGCGTTGGGGACTTGGTGTGGTTGTCTTCTTGCTTCGTTCCTATGAAGGTCTCCTCTCCTAAGTTCAAGCCTCGGTTTATCGGTCCTTATAAGATTCTGGAAGTCCTTGGCCCTGTGTCATTCCGTCTGGACCTCCCGGCATCATTTGCTATTCATAATGAGTTCCATCGCTCGTTGTTGCGGAGGTATGTGGTACCTGTGGTTCCTCCGGTTGAGCCTCCTGCCCCGGTGCTGGTTGAGGGAGAATTGGAATACGTGGTGGAGAAGATCTTGGATTCTCATGTTTCTAGACGGATGCTCCAGTATTTGGTCAAGTGGAAGGGCTATGGTCAGGAGGATAATTCTTGGGTTGTCGCCTCTGATGTTCATGCGGCCGATTTGGTTCGTGCCTTCCATGTGGCTCATCCTGATCGCCCTGGGGGTTTTCATGAGGGTTCGGTGACCCCTCCTTAAGGGGGGGGTACTGTTGTGAACTCTGTTTTCGGGCTCCCTCTTGTGGTCACTGGTGGTATGGTGTGACTTTTGCTTTGGGCTCCCCTGGTGGCTTTGTTTGTTATCCTGCTGGTCTCTGGCTATCAGCTGGTTCGTTATCCTCTGGGAGGTTCCTATATAGCTCTGTGTTACTTCCTCTTGTTGCCGGCTGTCGATGTAATCAGTGCTACTCAGATTCCTTCTGACTACCTGTGGAACCACATCAGACGCAGGTATGGAAAGCGCCCCTGCCCCACCGACCGAACCTGCTCCCATGACCGTTCCCCGCCCCGACAGTAACCGCTTCCTCTCAGCTGAGCTGGTGGTGATAACCCCCGATACTATGGAGAAGCTGGTGCCTCCACTACCGACAACTATGGGGGAACCACTAGATGTGAGCTCGGAAGGGGCGATATTCCAATGGGATACCCCGAGGACTGGACCAGACCGGACCAGACAAGAGGGCCTCAGTATTGCTGCGCTCACCTGGGAACAGTATAAACAGTGCTTAATCCAACACTGGAAAAACCAAAAAGAGACAGAACAAAGTGATCCACCAAAAGCACAGAACCCAAAAAATGCACGCGGTAAGAAAGACTTGGTAAAACGGGGGACTGTACTAGCCTTTCACCCGAAACGGGGTTGGGGCTCGATACAAGAACCAGGACTACCAACTGACATCTTCTTTACCAGTTACAATGTGAAGACCCCGTCCCGCAACAGATGTGATGATCCATTGCTAAGTAAGGGGGACCAGGTAACCTACACTCGCCACCGGAGTGCGCAAGGATGGTGCGCTCGGAAACGTCCAATGATGCGGGCCTGTAGTGGCGCCACCTGCTGTCCCGACCATGACTAATTCGGACCTGACAGATTCTGCTACCATCACCACTGTGCGCATTGTTGCTGCTACTGAGCTTGCAACCAAAGTTGACATTCGAATCCAGACACCGGGTGACCTGGCTGCGCCTGAGAGACGAACCACTGATACTGACACCGCATCAGCCGAGAACAGGGAACCGGAGCTTCCACAGTCAGGAAGTGTTCGCTACCGGCTGATGTCTTGCAACCTACTATGAGAATAAACCTCGATGCCATGAAACTGTAAATAGGTAACTGTTTGTCTCCATGTTGCTGCTAATACCCGACCAGGGTTATCCTTAAAGGGATCCCTTTGTTTACCTGGGATCCCTATTGTTTTTGCTTTTTGGTTTTTCTGCTTTTTGTTCATCACTGTTTTAAAGACTGCCGAATCATGGACGGTGAATGGTTCACAAACTGATGCTGTAAATAGTTCGCACCTTCTTAAAGGTGCCCCCTACTGGTTTTACAAAAGAAGGAGCTTTTTGAAGAGGCTGTTCCTGGAAAACAACGCAGGTTTTCCTAATTTAAACGGACTTGCAACTTGAGAGTGGCACTACCTCAAAGAGACTTGGTGTTCCTCTTAAAGGGGATGTTCATATGTTGCACTTAAGTATAATGTTACTTTGAGAATGTTGAATGGTAATAGATAGTGTGTAGTTATTTAAGATAGAAAATGTTCAATGATGTTACTAGAGATTGAGGACAGGAAAGAATTGAAAGCCGAATTTCAATGAAAGTGAACCCGTAGGGGTTAGTGAGTCCTCCTGGGAACCATAGAGAGATGGTTGATTGATCTTATACTGTGAATAAAGATTAAGCTTGCAAAAGAAAAGAGGCAGTAGGCCCGGACGAGTAGCTAGGCGGTCCTGCATGTTCCAAAATCAGAGAGTAAAGAGAAAGTATGGCATTTAGAAAAGAAAAATAAAGACAAAGTTAATTTATATTTTAGAGTTTTATAGTAAGCTTTTAGTGGGTTCAGCCTATACGCCCTTAAAGGAAAAGTTAAATTATTGTTCCAGAATTTGCACTTAGTAGATAGAATACCCGGCTGGGTAAAGATGGTTATTTATAGTCAGTCATTTAATAAGTGTTATTTAAAAACTTTAAATATGTTTCTGTTTGTAATGTTCAAGTGTCCTCACCTCCCATAAAGGGAAGCACTGTTAAATTTACTTGTTCATTGCATTTCAAAATTGTGTATGTCTTTTACTAACATGTATTGTTGTTCTTCTTCCCAGTCCGGGAGTACTGGATTTAACCGGGGGGGAGTGCAGCGCCCCAGAGACCTGGTCGTTGCAGTAATGTCGCTCTGCCACTAAGGGGAGTGATGGTACATCTGATTGCACTAAAGGAGATCACCTGACCAGGTATCACAGTCACACATTACACTTCACACTCTGGCCACCAGGGGGAGAAAAGGGTTCTATGTATTAGGCCACTCCTCACACTTTGGTAAAACTGGGGGCTGGATAGGAAGTTAGAGAGAAGCTGACTGGGTTTTGCCCAGGCAACACCTAGTGAGAGAAGAGGTAGCTTGGGAAGATTCACTGTGGCGGTATCTTAAGAAAGGACAAGAAGCAAGGTTTATTGTGGAGAAGTGAGAAACGAGATTACAGCACAAAGGTGAAAAAACCAGTAGGAGTCGTGCCCCGAGATCGGCAACATCCTACTGAGGCGCGTAGCCGGTGGCCGGAATGCCGAGGAAGTATTGGGCTCTAAGCATTACTTCAAACCAACGGCAGGACAGTTAATTATATGTTGGCTGTCTCACCTAATTCACCTAATGAAGACAACTGAGGCAAATTGTGGGAGAGGGGCGTCTCTAGGGTCCCTATAAAATAGCTCCAGGCCTACCCCGTCATACGGGTGCGTCCTATCCATATCATCTGGGGGACGGAGAGAGAAAGAACATCAGAAACATACACGACAGTTGTGAGGACTATCCCGTGGTGCACAGCATGGAAGTACTACAACACCCAGGCGCTAGTAGGTAGGCACTGATTTCCACATGCAAAGGGAACTCTGGATGTGCCTTCGGACCGGCCAGTCTCAGCCAGCCCTGTTAGCAGTGCTCTGGATCCCGAAGCCTTCAGTAAAGAGGTAAAGAGACTGCAACCCTGTGTCCTCGTTATTTCATCGCACCACGCACCACCACCTTTAATTGGACGCCCCCTTAGCAGGGTCACGGACCGGGTCAGGCCACCGTGACAACCCCAAGACCGAGACAGAGAGGCCCAGTACCAAGTACCCCGCGGCCCTGCATCTGGGAGCACTCCACACATATGCGGGACTTCTCCCGTATTCCTCTATGATAAACAATCTGCTCCACAGATGAAAGCATAACATTTTACATCGCACCCTCTATTCAGAGCAGTTCAGGACATACTACTGTAACGGGCAATCACGGTACTTCACCTTATAAACCATAACTTATGGTCTATCATAATGACACTTTATTATGTACAGGTTTCACACCACGGAATACACCAAAAGGATCCTTTGGTTTTACTAGGAGAGCGACCCCTGAAGATCAGGACACACCCCCTTGTTAAATCTGAGTTTATCATCCTAGGAACAGAGAAGGCGCAATAGGACACACAAACGTATCGTATACAGTACCGATACATTCATCAAAGCCAGTAGACATAATGTTTGACGGCAATAGGAGCAATACCATAGCTTCAGAACCCCACATGCACACACAGACCGACACATCCCAGGAGGCCAGACCATGCAGAAGAGAAACAGAGATGGGAACAGAGATAAGGGGCTGGGGCCTAATATCGCCCTAGGGTACCCTATACTGGCTCAAAACTACCTCACGCGGAGGTTGGCACCCTCGAACCTGCGCAGTGACGCCCCCACTCGTCGACGGCTGTCCCTCTCTGATATTCCTAATCAGTCCTAATCTATAAGAAAGAAGAAAAGGAAAGTTGATCATTGAGACCCTTTGGATGTACCAGAAGATCCATTTACACTCCTTTTGAAGGATCATCTGGTCCCAGTTACCCCCTCTAATTGGGGGGTTAATCCTATCGATTCCTACAAATGTGATCTTCTTTGGGTTTCCCTGGTGATGTCTTTTCACATGATTCGCTATAGAGGTATCTCTTTTGTTGACAATATCGTGGATATGCTCTCCAATCCTTCTACAGAACTCTCTCTTTGTTTTTCCTATATATTCTAGGCCACATTCACAGTTGGCTTTTTAGACATCCCCCTTTGTGTGACAATTGATGAACTGTCTAATATGGTAGGCTCTACCTGTATTGTTACTCACAAACGTTTTGCTATTCTGTAGGGAACCGTATGCTTTACATTTCCAACACCTATAACAACCTGCAGGTTGTGAACCTAGCCAGGACTCTTTTTTTGGGTTTTGATAATGGCTGTGGACCAGCCTGTCTTTGAGGGATTTCCCTCTTCGAAATGTAATTTGAGGTGAAGGGCCAACTGGATCCCTGATGTCCAAGTCCATGCAGAGTATCTGCCAGTGACGTTGAAGGATATCCCTTATTTCAAAAATTTTGTCACAAAACGTGAGATATTCTTCTCCACTCTGCGGGGTGTAGGTGTAAGTAAATCCTTACAATTTCTTATGAGATGATTTATAGGCCTCATTCAACACATTGTTCGGATACCCCCTCTCGCCGAACCTTACCCTTAGGTCGTCTGCCTCCTTTTTAAACATGGTTAATTCGGAGCAGTTTCGTCGAATCTAAGGTACTGTCCTTTTAGAATTTCCCTTTTGAGGGGCTTCGGGTGACCACTTTCCCACCTCAAAAGTGAGTTAATAGCGGTGGGTTTACAGTAATTCTCTGCAATTATTTCACAGTTTTCACCCCTCTGGATCAGGACATCCAGGAATGCCAATCTGGATCCATTAACCTCAGAGGTAAAATGTAGACTCAGATTGTTCACATTTAGACCCTCCACAAAATTATCAAACTCCATCTCTGTACCCCTCCAGATGACAAAGACGTTGTCTATATAGCGCAACCAGAGCGCTATTCTATCCTCTGAGAGATTAGACGCATCATTAAACACAACCTTTTCCTCCCACCAGCCCAGGAGCAAATTAGCATGGGCTCCCCATTGCTGTGCCCCTGAGCTGGTGGAAGTCACTTGTCATCAAATAGAAAGACATTATTAGTCAAGCAGAACTCTAGGGCCCTCAATGTAAATTCATTATATCTCTTATATTGGCACCCTCTTGTTTGCATGTATGCGTCCACAGCCATTAAACCCACCTTGTGAGGGATAGACAAGTATAGCGCCTCTACGTCTATGCTCCTCAAAATCATGTCCGATTCAATACGGATGCCGTCAAGTCTCCTGAGAAGGTCAGTCGCATCACGCACGTACGAGTTCAGAGCCACAACAAATGGTCTAAGCACCTGGTCAACATAGAGGCCAAGACCCTGCATCATACTGTTGATCCCTGCCACTATTGGAATACCCTTCAGCGGGTTGTTTCCTTTATGGACCTTAGGAAGACAATAAAAAGTGTCCATCATAGTATGACTAGGAATTAGAAAATTTCTCTGATTAGTGTCTATTACACCCACCTCATAGCCTTCGTTGATCATGTGCTTTAGATTCCTCATTATCTCATTAGTTGGATTATGTGGAAGAATCTCATACCCGTCCAGATCCTCCAGCAATGAGGCACACAGGGAACTATATTGTGATGTATCCATAATAACCACATTGCCCCCCTTATCGGAGGGCTTGATTGTTATGGTCAGATCCTTTTCTAAGTTGCTCAGACTCACCAATTCTTCTCTTGACAGATTACGGCATCTTGCATTGATTGATCTAGGCAGTTCTAAGATTTCTTCTGAGCTAAGATCACCTGTCTGGGGAGGTATTTTCTTCTATTTCTTAAGTTTGTAAATGGACCATCCCCTCTACTATGGGGGTTCGTATCCCCCAGATGAAACAATAGGTGTACATCTGATAACATTCTATCAGGAATCCCTTGCTCAGTTGATGTCCTTTTTTACTCTTTTGCAAAGTGTTTCCGCCACCTTAGTTTGCAAGCAAACAGGTGGAGGTCTTTAATTATTTCAAAGCTGTTATAGTCCATGGTGGGAACAAAATATAACCCTTTGCTAAGGACACACATTTCGGTTATGGATATGGGCAGTAAGGATAGGTTGAGGACTTGGGGTTCTAGGATGCGTTGTGAGGGTTTTGTCTGTTCCTGAGTGGATAGCTTAGTTCTAAAAAATCCCTTTGTGGTGACTAGAGTTGAGCGACTTTTACTTTTTTCGGATCGAGTCGGGTTTCGCGAAACCCGACTTTGTCAAAAGTCGGGTAGGGTGAAATTGGCCGATTATTGCGAAAAGTCGGGGGCCGACTGAAACATGAAACCCAATGCAAGTCAATGGGGAATCAAAGACGGCAGTGAGTGGAGGACAGGAAAACACCTACAGTGCCCATTTTAATGCCAAAAACATCAATTCTTATTACTTAAGCTTGTCATTCTTAATTTACTTTATAATAATAGTTAGGCATTGAAAACTGAGGGTCATTTGGCTAAAGTTGTGGGGGGGTAGGGCTGGCTCAAGATTTTCGTGGGCCCAGGAAACGCGGAATACGTCACGGCGGTGGAGCAGGGAGAGGTAAGTATTTAAACTTTGCAAGTGCTGTGATCCTGAGCAAGCAGGGGGGCCCCACTCGTTGGCACTGGCACAGGGCCCCTCATAGTACGGCGGTGTGTTTGACGGCGGGTGGCGCCTCCCACTGGCGGAGACACTTTTGCGTACTATGAGGGGCCCTGTTCCAGTGACGTCGCCAACGAGTATGCCCCCCCACCTGATGAAGGAACCTGCACTTTCATCTGCACGTTCCTCTTTGTCCCCGTGTAAGGTGGTATAGTATGCGGGAAGGGGAACCTGACTTTCAGCAGGGTCCGATTCTGGCTGTGTAGAGTGCAAGGGGAATGTAGTGGTCTGGGTCAATGTACCAGCAGACTCATCTAGCAGTGGCTGGGCAATGGGCAGGATGAGGAGGAAACACAGATATAGGTCCAAATAATAAAGTAAGCTAAATGCAGTTCAAAATTGGTAACAGGACTAAACAGGCGGCATTGCTTTGTTCAGTGGAGGAAAACTGTAATGAGTGGCAGGCACAGTTAGTAGGCCCAAATAATAAAGTAGGCTAAATGCAGTTCAAATGTGATAACAGGACTAAACAGGCGGCATTGCTTTGTTCAGTGGAGGAAAACTGTAATGAGTGTGGCAGACACAGTTAGTAGGCCCAAATAATAAAGTGGCCAAAAAATTGTTCATAAATAAACAGGTGGCATAGCTAGGTACAGGGGTGGGCTCCTCTGCTGAGTAGCAGACAGTGGTAGTAGGCGCAAAGTATTAACTGGTCTAAATGGAGGCCAGGGCCCCTGTATATTTTAACTATCATCACAGTGGTGGAGCAGGGAGAGGTAAGTATTGCAAGTGGTAGAGCACTGGGGGGAACACTCTCTCGTGGGCAGCGGTACTGGCACAGGGCCCCTCATATTACGACGGTGTGTCTGACCTTGGTTGTGCACCACCACCGTCAGAGACACTTCATTGTACTATGAGGGACCCTGTGCCAGTGCCGTCGCCCAAGAGTGGGCACTCCCACCTGTCCAGGCAAAAGGCACTAGCACGGGTGCTTGCGCCAGGTGGTGACCACGGCCCTGTGGGGGGAGTCAGCCCATTTAGGGAGGTATAAAAATGGCCTATGGTGGACATTCAGCAGCTGCAAATGGAGGAATTGGAGAAGTCAGTAAAACAAGGTAGAAGGTGTATATAAACTTGTTGAGAATTTAAATCTCCCTTTTTTGGGGGGAGACTGAACCAAAACTCAGGCCCAGTGTATAAAACAACACAATGTAAGTGGCAGAAAGTGGCTGGAAGATATATGAAAAAATACAAGGACTGTAGTACAATTTCAATCTCCCTACAATGATCTCAGGACAAGTATGGCAGCAATAAAAAGGACTGCTGCACACAAAAGTGTGGACAAATAAACAAGATAACTGTGCAGAAAGGAGCAACAGGATTTTTGCTTTTAAAAAAGCAGTTGGTTTGCACAGCAGCGTGCAAACAGCGATGCAGCTATCAGGGAGCCTTATAAGGCAGCCTAATAAGCTACAGAGCTGATGCACAAAAATATAGCCTCCACTGTCCCTGCAAAAAAAAGGTAGTGTTGGACAGTGGAAATCGCTACAGCACAAGCAGTTTGGCGGTAAATCTTCCCTCCCTAACTATATCCCTTCTTCTGATGAAGCTGCAGCAACCTCTCCCTATGCTAAGATCGGCAGAAGTAAGATGGCGGTCAGCGTGCACGCCCCTTTATAGCCCCTGTGACGCTGCAGAAAGCAAGCCAATCACTGTCATGCCCTTCTCTAAGATGGTGGGGACCGAGACCTATTTCATCACACTGCCCACACTCTGCGTCCTCCTTCATTGGCTGAAAAATGGCGCTGAAAGCGTCATATGAAATGCGACTTTTGCGCGCAGATCGCCGACCTTATGGCCGATCCCACACTAGGATCGGGTCAGGTTTCATGAAACCCGACTTTGCCGAAAGTCGGCGATTTTTGAATTTGTCCGATCCGTTTCGCTCAACCCTAGTGGTGACCTCTTGCCACCCTCTCCACTTTTTTTTCCCCCTCGTCCACCTCTACCTCTTCCCCTATGGTGCTTGAATTGTGTATCCGAGTATGAAAACTCTGCCTCAGATGAAGATACAGTACAGACCAAAAGTTTAGACACACCTTCTCATTTAAAGATTTTTCTGTATTTTCATGACTATGAAAATTGTACATTCACACTGAAGGCATCAAAACTATAAAATAACACATGTGGAATTATATACTTAACAAAAAAGTGTGAAACAACTGAAATTATGTCTTATATTCTAGGTTCTTCAAAGTAGACACCTTTTGCTTTGATGACTGCTTTGCACACTCGTGGCATTCTCTTGATGAGCTTCAAGAGGTAGTCACGGGGAATGTTTTTCACTTCACAGGTGTGCCCTGTCAGGTTTAATAAGTGGGATTCGAAGCTGCGGCTATTTTACATTTTTGTTCCCAAACATAAACCAAAATCTACAATGTAATAGTTCATAAATAAACGTATCCAGGTGTTAGAATGGCCATGCCAAAGTCCAGACCTCAATCCAATCGAGAATCTGTGGAAAGAGCTGAAAACTGCTGTTCACAAACGATCTCCATCAAACCTCACTGAGCTCGAGCTGTTTGCCAAGGAATAATGGGCAAGAAATTCAGTCTCTCGATGTACAAAACTGATAGAGACATACCCCAAGCGACTTGCAGCTGTAATCACAGCAAAAGGTGGTGCAACAAAGTATTAAGTTAAAGGGGTGGAATAATATTGCACGCCCCACTTTTCAGTTTTTGAATTTCCACAAAAATTTAAAATAACCAATAAATTTCATTCAACTTCACAATTATGTTCCACTTGTTGTTGATTCTTCACCAAAAATTTACATTTGGTTTCTTTATGTTTGAAGCATGATATGTGAGAAAAGGTTGAAAAGTTCAAGGGAGCCGAATAATTTCACAAGGCACTGTTTATGTAATGCGGTTAATCTGCCTGTAGTGAACATACATCCTCATTGTGCTATCTTTCTTTCTAACGAGGACTAATGGAGCTGCCCAAGAGCTACAACTGTCTCTGAAACCCCAGACTCCTTCATCTTTCGTAACATACTCTTGGCACATTGTTAGTGAGCTGGAGGTACATGCCGGTACCTCTCTATAATGGGCAGATGATCTACAGTGGGGATATGATGTTGAACCCCTTTTACCTGCCCAAAATCTAGTGGGTGCTTCCTGAATACCCGCTCATACTCATGGATCACCCACTAAGCCCCATGTCGCTGCCACAGTGACTTCTTTTTTAATGACCACCGGACCCGGTAGGCCCTGGCTGGGCACTCCACATTGGTGTCACGAACAGGATTCATGCCACGGCATCTCAGGGTACTGTGTGCCATAGACTGCATTGAACTTGTTTGCAAGCAGCCATTGCCACGCCGCGTGGAGTGCGAGGAGAAGGGAACATACCTTTGTGGGCGGAGCCTGAAAAAGAGCGCGGAAAGGAAGTGGCGTTCCATGCTGGGAGGAACATGAGTGAAGAAGCCGGGGGCCCTGGATGGAGAATCGGGAGGAGCACCTTACCGGGCGCAGGAGGAACCGCTGCAGAATCCGGTGATGGGACATCAGACCTGCTTGAGGTTAGCACGGGGGAAGGGATATGTCTGACCCGGGAAGAGATCCAGCTGTAGCCCCCATGATGCCACCAGACCCAGCGGCGGGTGCACCAGCAGCCCCTATGCAGCGGCTGGACCACACTGCCGCTACAGCTCCCATAATGCCATTATCCATGCCCTATATACCGGGAGCAGCTTGGCTGCCACAATATGCAGGGAAGTCCCACTTTAACCCCTTTACCCTCCTTGGGTGGTTTGCACGTTAATGACCGGGCCAATTTTTACAATTCTGACCACTGTCCCTTTCTGAGGTTATAACTCTGGAAAGCTTCAATGGATCCCGGTGATTCTGACATGGTTTTCTAGTGACATATTGTACTTCATGATAGTGGTAAAACTTCTTTTATGTTACCTGCGTTTATTTGTGAAAAAAAAGGAAATTTGGTGAAAATTATGAAAATTTCGCATTTTTCCAACTTTGAATTTTCATGCCCTTAAATCAGATATGTTATGTTACACAAAATACTTTAATAAGTAACATTTCCCACATGTCTACTTTACATCAGCACAATTTTGGAACTAACATTTTTTTTTGTTAGGAAGTTATAAGGGTTTAAAGTTGACCAGCGATTTCTCATTTTTACAACACCATTTTTTTTAAGGGACCACATCACATTTGAAGTCACTTTGAGGGGACTATATGATAGAAAATACCCAAAAGTGACACCATTCTAAAAACTGCACCCCTCAAGGTGTTCAAAACCACATTTAAGAAGTTTATTAACCCTTCAGGTGCTTCACTGAAATCTTTGGAATGTTTAAAAAAATGAACATTTAACTTTTTTCACAAAAAAATTACTTCAGATGCAATTTGTTTTATTTTACCAAGGGTAACAGGAGAATTTGGACCCCAAAAGTTGCTGTCCAATTTGTCCTGAGTATGCAGATACCCAATATGTGGGGGTAAACCACTGTTTGGGCACATGGCAGAGCTTGGAAGAGAAGGCGCACCATTTGACTTTTCAATGCAAAATTGGCTGGGATTGAGATCAGACGCCATGTTGCTTTTGGAGAGCTCCTGATTTGCCTAAACAGTGGAAACCCCCAATTCTAACTCCAACCCTTATCCCTAATCCCAACCCCAACACACCCCTAACCCCAACACACCCCTAACCCTAATCCCAACCCTAACCATAACTCTAACCACACCCCTAACCTGAACACAACGCTAACCCTAATCCCAACCCTAACCACAGCCATAACCCTCAAAGGAACTTAACAAATGAAACTACCACCACACCAAACCTTATCTAAAGTGCAATAGTGCTTATAAGGTGCAATATAAAAGCTTTTGAAATCTGTTGTGGATCAATTTCCACAACAAAAAGGGTCTAAAAGTTGTTACCCTTATACATGTATATAGGAGGTGCAATAGGTGTCTGATATTCAAGACAAAATAAATCTTAAACCTTTGCAATAATAAGCAACAAAAGTCCTACCAATGATAACAGGACAAAACACTTATGGTATACCTAATTACCTTAATCATATATGGGAATGGTATTAGGATATCAATACGTCAACAAGGTAGTGTTAACACTGCCATACAAATGCACCTCCATTGTTTCATACAAGCATGCCCTTCATTGTGAGCGGTCACGCCGAGACGCGGCTTATTACAGCTGCCTCGGACTCTGAGAAGCCCTACTCTTTCCCTTGATGAACCCTGGTGTATTGCCCTAGGGGGAAACGCGTCGGGATGGGCTACAATATATGGATGAGTACATCCTATTTTTTCTGACCATTTTTAAGATGCTATAGTTACTATCTGCATTTATGCTTGTATGAAACAATGGAGGTGCATTTGTATGGCAGTGTTGGATGTTTTGGTCTCCCCGAGGCCAATCATCTGTGCCCTTACAGCCTTTTACTAGGCACTGCTCCTAATAGCCAGATTCCTACTCCACACTCCAAACACCCCGAAACAGCTGTCTGTGGATGGATAACATGCTTGGCATAGGTGGTTTTCCTGTATTGGATGTTTTCCTTTATTGGATACTGCCCTTCCCGTGGTTGTTCCTTCCCGGGGAAAGGCCTGGCTATTCACTGCTTGCGTTGAGAAACACGTGATGGTGTCTCCGCAGCTATCCTACATGCATTTGCATATTTCCCATAAGGGATGGGGGCAGTGTTCTGGATCACTGCGTTGAGAAACACGTGATGGTGTCTCCGCGGTGTTGGATGTTTTGGTCTCCCCGAGGCCAATCATCTGTGCCTTTACAGCCTTTTACTAGGCACTGCTCCTAATAGCCAGATTCCTACTCCACACTGATGAGGGCAAAGTCACCCCGATCTGTGACGTAGGGGTCACGGTCACGGTGTGGATCCCTGACATATTGGTGGAAGCGGTGAGGGGTTCGTGACAAATTGGTGGCAAGGCGGTGGGATATTAGAGCATTAGTGATTTGGTTTGAGCAATCGTTCCTCTCACTAAAAACTTGCAGAAAGTTCTTGCGAGGACTCTGCACAAATAAGTTTGGAGAACGAACTCAGTGTTTACTAGACTTGAGACAATTGTGTGTACTGGTAATTATCCCCTCCCTTTCTCTTCGTTTTTCTGTCCTATCTTTTATTTGGCAACCATGGTTGTGCTGGGAGAAACCTTTTATGAGCAGCAGACCAAAGACACCCTTATTGCCTTATGCAAGTCACAGCCCATTGACTTTGCAGGCAAAAACAAAGCCCAACTGGTCGCAGTTCTGGTGCAATGGGAAGCCGCACTAGACCACTCACAGAGCCCAGAGGCCGCAGAAGCCAGCACCAACGAACATAGTGCTGCAGCAGAGGTCCAACCACTGAATGCTGGCCCTGTTAGCAATCCAGGCGAATTGGACCCCCACCTGCAGGCGGCCTTGAAAGAATTCCCCACCGACGACCATGAGGGACGTCGGCAGCTGATTCAGCAATACCGGCAGGAGGCCGAGTGCCGAGCCGAGCGAGAGGCCCAGCGGGAGGCTGAGAGCCCAGCGGGAGGCTGAGAGAGCCGAGCGAGAGGCCCAGCGAGAGGCTGAGAGAGCCGAGCGAGAGGCCCAGTGAGCCGAGCGAGAGGCCCAGGCCCAGCGAGCCGAGGGCCAAGCCCAGTGAGAACATGAACTGGAGATGCTCCAGCAGGGGGGGATGCCTTCCACCGCCCAGAGCCGTGAGCCCAGCAGCACTCAGATGCCGAAGCCCCGGCCCGAGCACTTCCCTGTTATGGAAAAGGATGGGGACTTGGACACTTTTCTGCGGGCATTTGAGAAAGCCTGCAGACAGTACCAGCTGCCTGCACAAGAATGGGCACGATACCTGACGCCAGGGCTGAGAGGCAAAGCTCTGGAGGCGTTTGCTGCCCTCCCTCAAGAACAAGATGGTGACTATGAGGCCATCAAGCAGGCTCTGATAGCCAAGTACCAGCTTACACCCGAGGTGTACCGTAGAAAGTTCCGGACCCTCCAACGTGGCCCACACGACAGTTACAGCGATGTGGTGCATGGACTTGGGACCCACTTTGACCAGTGGACCCAAGGACTCTCAGTGACCACCTTTGCACAGCTGCGAGACCTAATGATCAAAGACCAGTTCTTCCATCTTTGCCCAGCTGAGGTGCGACAGTTCGTGATGGACAGAGAACCCAAAGATGTGACGAAAGCAGCGCAGATTGCCGATGCCTATGAGGCCAACCGTAGATCGGAAGTGCGGAAGCCAGTCACCACCAGCTGGAGAGGGGGTAAGCCTGCAACCAACGCCAGTACCCCTGCCAGCCAACACACCAGAGGTCCTGTCCCCGTGGCCAACAGCACCAGACCTACCACCGAACTTCGCCAGTGTTACCACTGCAGGCAGCCTGGTCATAGCAGTCCCAACTGTCCAGGCAAGCAGAAGAACCCCTCATCCAAGGCCCCAGGGCCCAATGCAGCAGTTCTTTTGGTGGGTGGTGTGGTTGGGAGGGTGTGTGACAATGTACAGCACGTCACTGTGGGAGGTCATGTTGCTACAGGCCTCAAGGACACCGGGCTGAACGAACCCTCATCTGACCTGAACTGGCGGCCCCTGAAGAAATCATTCCAGGGAAAACCCTAACTGTCACAGGGATTGGGGGCATCAGCTGTCCCTTGCCAATGGCCCGGGTTTATATTGATTGGGGTGCCGGGAGCGGGGTGAAGAAAGTGGGGCTGTCTGATAATTTGCCCACTGATGTTTTGTTGGGGACTGATTTGGGGAGGCTGGTTGCATACTACGTCTCTGACACCCCTCCCCAATCTACTAATGAGGGTAACGTTAACCCTGATGATGATGATGATGGGAAATCGCATGTGTTTCCTGACCATGCTCTATCTTATAATGATGCATCTGTTAACCATTTTTTCCCTAGGATTGATGGTGAAAATGTTGTACCTGTGCCAGCTGAACCTGATAATGATTTTTCTGTGAAAGTTGATGTGTCCATAGGTACCGGAGTGCTCAGCCACATCGCTCTGCGGAGTGAGACGGCTGAGGAACCCCTGGCAGGGGCAAGTGTTGGTGCTACAGGAAATGGGGAGCAGCATGGGAACCGTGAGAAAGGTGATGCCATGCAATTGACCAGTGCCACCGAGGAAGGTAACTTGCCCATAAGTAGCAATGCTCCTGAGGTGATGGGGGTGGATGGGGAGGTAGAGCCCATAGCAGCGTCGGCTGATGGGTCTGTAGAAATCCCCGGGGAGACAGCCTTCGTAGCTGCTGTCACCTGCAGTCAGAGTGCCCGGAACGCAGAGAACTGTCTGCCTTCCGGACCCTCCTCAGTCATCACTGTGACTGAACCAGAGGTGGACCCAGAGCAGGTCCAAGAGGGTTCCCGTGGGGAAGGGACCCTGACATCACTTCTGGCTTCCCCTAGCCAGGAGTTTCAGGCCGCTCTGCACACAGATGCGAGCTTAGAGAGTTTGAGACAACTCGCAGGGACGCTCTTCTCCGAGACTGATAAGGAGAGGGTGTTCTGGGAACGAGGAAGGTTGTACCGTGAGACAGTACCCGGAGAATCACAAAAGGAGTGGATGAGGGAAAGACAGCTGGTCGTCCCGCAGCAATTCCGGGGTAAGTTGTTACGGATTGCCCATGAGATCCCGCTAGCTGGACACTTAGGGATCAGCAAAACTAAGGCCCGGCTGTCTCAACACTTCTATTGGCCTAAGATGGGGACAGATGTGTCAAACTACTGCCGCTCCTGTGTCACCTGTCAAAGAGTGGGGAAGGCGGGGCCTGCTATTAAGGCTCCCCTGATCCCTTTGCCAGTGATAGAGGAGCCTTTCCAGATAATCGCGGTGGACATTGTGGGCCCGCTGGCCGTCCCCAGCAGCTCTGGAAAGCAATACATCCTAGTGTGGTAGACTGCGCTACCCGGTACCCAGAGGCAGTAGCTCTGTCGTCAACTAGGGCAGATAAGGTGATGGATGCCCTGTTGGCTATCTTTTCATGTGTAGGGTTTCCCAGAGAAATGCTTACTGACCAAGGGACCCAATTTATGTCTCGCCTAATGGAGGCTCTCTGTAAGAGAATGCAGGTGAAGCACATGTTATCGAGTGCGTATCACCCACAGACCAATGGCTTGTGTGAACGCTTCAATGGTACCCTCAAACAGATGCTACGCATGCTGGTTGAGGCTCAAGGGCGCGACTGGGAGCGGTACCTCCCACACCTGCTGTTCGCTTACCGAGAGGTTCCGCAGGCCTCGACGGGGTTCTCTCCCTTCGAGCTCCTGTACGGCAGGCGAGTCCGGGGACCCCTTGTGTTGTGAACTCTGTGTTCAGGCTCCCTCTTGTGGTCACTGGTGGTATGGTGTGACTTTTGCTTTGGGCTCCCCCTGGTGGCTTTGTCTGTTATCCTGCTGGTCTCTGGCTATCAGCTGGTTCGTTATCCTCTGGGAGGTTCCTATATAGCTCTGTTTTACTTCCACTTGTTGCCAGCTGTCGATGTAATCAGTGCTACTCAGATTCCTTCTGACTACCTTGCTCCAGTCCATCCAGGATAAGCTAAGTTTTGTTTGCTCATTTTTTGATCAGCAGTGTTTATCATGTTTTCTGTTCCAGCTTGCTAAAATGTAATTCCCTCGCTTGCTGGTTGCTCTAGTGGGCTGAGTTTCTCCCACACACCGTTAGTTGGTGTGTGGGTTCTTGAAATCTCAGGATGGATATTTTGTAAGGGTTTTTTATTGATCGCATAGACCCCTGCTCTATTTTCTGCTTTCTAGTACTAGTGGGCCTCTTTTGCTGAATCTGATTTCATCCCTATGTATGTGCCTTCTTCTTACTTCACCGTTAATATTTGTTGGGGGCTTCTATATCTTTGGGGATTATTTCTCTGGAGGCAAGCGAGGTCTTTCTTTCTCTTTAGGGGTAGCTAGTTCCTCAGGCTGGCTCGAGACGTCTAGGAATTTTTTAGGCACGTTCACCGGCTACCTCTAGTTGTTTTGGATAGGTTCAGATTTGCGATCAGTCCAGTTACCATCTCCCTAGAGCTTGTCCTTAGTTTAATCACTTGCTGATCTATTTGTGATCCTCAGCCACTAGGGATCATAACAGTACAGCCGGCCAACAAAGTGTTAATTGCATGGCAGAAGCAGGAGAAAAGAAGCCTTGAGAATTTTTTTTTTTTTTTCTTGTTGTTGCCGTGTGTCTAGCTGCTGTGCTAGCTTCTCTCCTCCTCTTAATCTTGGTGTGGCTCTGAGTTCAGCTGCTGACATGGATGTCCAGAGCTTGGCTTCCAGTCTGGATCATCTTGCTGCTAGAGTTCAAAGTATTCAGGATTTTGTTGTACACAGTCCTATGTCTGAGCCTAGGATACCTATTCCGGAGTTGTTTTCTGGAGATAGATCTAGGTTCCTGAATTTTAAGAACAATTGTAAGTTGTTTCTTTCTTTGAAACCTCGTTCCTCTGGTGATGCCGTTCAGCAAGTTAAGATAATCATTTCCTTTTTGCGTGGTGACCCTCAAGATTGGGCCTTCGCATTGGCGCCAGGGGATCCTGCATTGCTCAGTGTGGATGCGTTTTTTCTGGCCCTTGGATTGCTCTATGAGGAACCTAATCTTGAGAATCAGGCTGAAAAAGCATTATTGGCCCTCTCGCAGGGGCAAGATGAAGCAGAGGTGTACTGCCAGAAATTTCGGAAATGGTCGGTGCTTACTCAGTGGAATGAGTGTGCCCTGGCTGCAAATTTCAGAGAAGGTCTTTCTGAAGCCATTAAGAATGTCATGGTGGGGTTCCCTACGCCTGCAGGTCTGAATGAGTCAATGACTCTGGCCATTCAAATTGATCGGCGGTTGCGGGAGCGCAAACCTGTGCACCATTTGGCGGTGTCTTCTGAACAGACACCTGAATCTATGCAATGTGACAGAATTCTGACCAGAAGTGAACGGCAAAATTATAGATGGCAAAATGGGTTGTGCTTTTACTGTGGTGACTCAGCTCATGTTATCTCAGCATGCTCTAAGCGCAAAAAAAAGGTTGATAAATCTGTCACCATTGGTACTTTACAGCCTAAGTTTATTTTGTCTTTTACCCTGATTTGTTCCCTGTCATCTTACCCGGTTAATGCCTTTGTAGATTCAGGTGCTGCCCTGAGTCTGATGGATTGGTCATTTGCCAGGCGCTGTGGTTTTGATTTGGAGCCTTTAAAATTCCCTATTCCACTAAGGGGAATTGACTCTACGCCATTGGCTACGAATAGACCTCAGTACTGGACACAAGTGACCATGTGCATGACTCCTGTTCATCAGCAGGTGATTCGCTTTCTTGTATTGCATAATTTGCATGATGTTATCGTGTTGGGTCTACCATGGTTGCAGACTCATAATCCAGTCCTGGATTGGAAAGCTATGTCTGTGTCAAGTTGGGGTTGTCAGGGAATTCATGGTGACGCTCCTGTGGTGTCAATTGCTTCGTCCACTCCTTCTGAAGTCCCTACGTTTTTGTCAGACTACCAAGATGTATTTGAGGAGCCCAAACTCAATTCTCTACCTCCTCACAGGGACTGTGATTGTGCTATAAATTTGATTCCTGGTAGTAAGTTTCCTAAGGGACGACTTTTCAATTTATCTGTGCCGGAGCATGCTGCCATGCGGAGTTATATAAAGGAGTCTTTGGAGAAGGGACATATTCGCCCGTCCTCTTCCCCTCTTGGTGCAGGATTCTTTTTTGTGGCTAAGAAGGATGGTTCCCTGAGACCTTGTATTGATTATCGCCTTTTGAATAAAATCACGGTCAAATTTCAGTATCCTTTGCCATTGTTAACTGATTTGTTTGCTCGCATTAGGGGGTCTAGTTGGTTCACAAAGATAGATCTTCGTGGTGCGTATAACCTTGTGCGTATAAAACAGGGTGATGAATGGAAAACTGCATTTAATACGCCTGAAGGCCATTTTGAGTACCTGGTGATGCCTTTTGGACTTTCTAATGCTCCTTCAGTCTTTCAGTCCTTTATGCACGACATCTTCCGTGAATATCTGGATAAGTTTATGATTGTGTATCTGGATGATATTTTGGTTTTTTCGGATGATTGGGAGTCTCATGTTAAGCAGGTCAGGATGGTCTTTCAGGTCCTGCATGACAATGCTTTATTTGTGAAGGGCTCAAAATGTCTTTTTGGAGTCCAGAAGATTTCTTTTTTGGGTTTCATTTTTTCTCCTTCTACTATTGAGATGGACCCAGTCAAGGTTCAGGCTATTCATGACTGGACGCAGCCTACATCGGTTAAGAGTCTTCAGAAGTTCTTGGGCTTTGCTAATTTTTACTGTCGCTTCATAGCTAATTTTTCTGGTATTGTTAAGCCTTTGACGGATTTGACCAAGAAAGGTTCTGATGTGACTAATTGGTCCTCTGCGGCTGTGGAGGCCTTTCGGGAGCTGAAGCGCCGGTTTTCTTCGGCTCCGGTCTTATGTCAGCCAGATGTCTCACTTCCCTTCCAGGTGGAGGTTGATGCTTCCGAGATTGGAGCGGGGGCTGTTTTGTCGCAGAGAAGCTCCGATGACTCTGTGATGAACCATGTGCTTTCTTTTCAAGAAAGTTTTCGCCTGCCAAGCGGAATTATGATGTCGGTAATCGGGAGTTGTTGGCTATGAAGTGGGCATTTGAGGAGTGGCGACATTGGCTCGAGGGAGCTAAGCATCGTGTGGTGGTCTTGACTGATCACAAGAATTTGATTTATCTCGAGTCGGCCAAGCGGCTGAATCCCAGACAGGCCTGTTGGTCGTTGTTTTTCTCTCGTTTTGATTTCGTGGTTTCGTACCTGCCTGGTTCGAAGAATGTGAAGGCTGATGCTCTTTCTAGGAGTTTTGTGCCTGACTCTCCTGGAGATTCAGAGCCGGCTGGTATTCTTAGAGAAGGGGTGATTTTGTCTGCCATCTCCCCAGATTTGCGACGTGTGCTGCAAGAGTTTCAGGCGGATAGACCTGATCACTGTCCACCGGAGAGACTGTTTGTCCCGGATAGATGGACCAACAGAGTCATCTCCGAGGTTCATTCTTCGGTGTTGGCGGGCCATCCTGGAATATTTGGTACCAGAGACTTGGTGGCCAGGTCTTTTTGGTGGCCTTCCTTGTCGCGGGATGTGCGTTCCTTTGTGCAGTCTGGAATTTGTGCTCGGGCTAAGCCTTGCTGTTCTCGAGCCAGTGGTTTGCTGTTACCTTTGCCTGTCCCGAAGAGGCCTTGGACGCACATTTCCATGGATTTTATTTCAGATCTCCCTGTCTCTCAGAGAATGTCTGTCATCTGGGTGGTGTGTGATCGTTTTTCTAAGATGGTCCATTGGTGCCCTTGCCTAAGTTGCATTCCTCCTCGGAGTTGGTTCCACTGTTTTTTCAAAATGTGGTTCGTTTGCACGGGATTCCTGAGAACATTGTTTCTGACAGAGGATCCCAGTTTCTGTCTAGATTTTGGCGGACCTTTTGTGCTAAATTGGGCATTGATTTGTCTTTTTCGTCGGCCTTCCATCCTCAGACGAATGGCCAAACCGAGCAAACTAATCAGACCTTGGAGACTTATTTAAGATGTTTTGTTTCTGCTGATCAGGACGACTGGGTTACTTTTTTGCCGTTGGCCGAGTTTTCCCTTAATAATCGGGCTAGTTCTGCTACTTAGGTTTCTCCTTTCTTTTGTAATTCGGGGTTTCATTCTCGTTTTTCCTCGGGTCAGGTGGAGCCTTCTGACTGTCCTGGAGTGGATGTTGTGGTTGATAGGTTGTATCAGATTTGGAATCATGTGGTGGACAATTTGAAGCTGTCTCAAGAGAAGGCTCAGCTCTTTGCCAACCGCCGTCGCTGTGTGGGTCCCCGACTTCGCGTTGTGGACTTGGTGTGGTTGTCTTCTCGCTTCGTTCCTATGAAGGTCTCCTCTCCTAAGTTCAAGCCTCGGTTTATCGGTCCTTATAAGATTCTGGAAGTCCTTGGCCCTGTGTCATTTCGTCTGGACCTCCCAGCATCATTTGCTATTCATAATGTGTTCCATCGCTCGTTGTTGCGGAGGTATGTGGTGCCTGTGGTTCCTCCGGTTGAGCCTCCTGCCCCGGTGCTGGTTGAGGGAGAATTGGAATACGTGGTGGAGAAGATCTTGGATTCTCGTATTTCTAGACGGAGGCTCCAGTATTTGGTTAAATGGAAGGGCTATGGTCAGGAGGATAATTCTTGGGTTGTCGCCTCTGATGTTCATGCAGCCGATTTGGTTCGTGCCTTCCATGTGGCTCATCCTGATCGCCCTGGTGGTTTTCATGAGGGTTCGGTGACCCCTCCTCAAGGGGGGGTACTGTTGTGAACTCTGTGTTCAGGCTCCCTCTTGTGGTCACTGGTGGTATGGTGTGACTTTTGCTTTGGGCTCCCCCTGGTGGCTTTGTCTGTTATCCTGCTGGTCTCTGGCTATCAGCTGGTTCGTTATCCTCTGGGAGGTTCCTATATAGCTCTGTTTTACTTCCACTTGTTGCCGGCTGTCGATGTAATCAGTGCTACTCAGATTCCTTCTGACTACTAATCTGATTTCATCCCTATGTATGTGCCTTCTTCTTACTTCACCGTTAATATTTGTTGGGGTCTTCTATATCTTTGGGGATTATTTCTCTGGAGGCAAGCGAGGTCTTTCTTTCTCTTTAGGGGTAGCTAGTTCCTCAGGCTGGCTCGAGACGTCTAGGAATTTTTTAGGCACGTTCACCGGCTACCTCTAGTTGTTTTGGATAGGTTCAGATTTGCGATCAGTCCAGTTACCATCTCCCTAGAGCTTGTCCTTAGTTTAATCACTTGTTGATCTATTTGTGATCCTCAGCCACTAGGGATCATAACACCCTTGGGTTGGTAAGAGAATCCTGGGAAGAGGAGCTGAACCCTTCTGAAGTGTCCATAGTGGAGTATGCCGTGCGCTTTCGTGACAAGATGCAGACCTTGACGCAGTTGGTGCAGGACAACATGACGCAGGCTCAGGCTGATCAGAAGCACTGGTACGACCAGAACGCCCGGGAGCGGACCTACCACGTGGGTCAAAAGATGTGGGTGCTGGTCCCCGTACCAACGGATAAGCTTCAGGCAGCCTGGGAGGGCCTGTACGTCGTCCATCAACAGCTCAACCCGGTAACCTACGTGGTCACGCTTGACCACGCTCAGGGTAGGCGAAAGGCCTTTCACGTCAACATGATGAAGGCTCATCACGAACGTGAACCTTTCGTCCTACCGGTCTGCAGCGCACCCGAAGACGGGGAGGAAGACGCCCTCCTGGACATGCTTGCCCAAGCCAAGGCCGGTGGGTCCATCGAGGACGTGGAGGTAAGCGCCTCGCTACATGAACCACAGCGGTTGCAGTTGCAAACCACACTGGAACCCTTCCGGGTCGTGTTCTCCAACCGGCCTGGAAAGACTGAGTTAGCAGTCCACGAGGTGGACACCGGGAATCATGCCCCACTACGGCGAACACCCTATCGAATCTCCAACCAGGTGCAGCAGGTTATGCACCAGGAGATCGATGAGATGTTACAGCTGGGGGTGATTCGACGGTCAAAGAGCGCGTGGGCCTCACCTGTAGTTCTCGTGCCAAAGAAGGACCCAACCACCCGGTTCTGCGTGGACTACAGGGGGCTCAACGCCATTACAGCCTCTGACGCGCACCCAATGCCGCGCATCGAGGAGCTGCTTGAGAAGTTAGCTGGCGCAAAATACCTGGCAATAATGGTTCTGAGTCGAGGATACTGGCAGATTCCCCTGAGCCTCGAGGCACAGGAGAAGTCCGCCTTTATCACACCCTTTGGACTGTACGAGTCCACGGTCATGCCCTTCGGCATGAAGAATGCCCCTGCCACTTTCCAGCGGATGGTCAACCTCCTGCTTCAGGGACTGGAGAAGTACGCAGTGGCGTACTTGGATGACATTGCCATCTTCAGTCCCTCCTGGGAGGAACTGTTGTGAACTCTGTTTCCGGGCTCCCTCCTGTGGTCGTGAGTGGTACTGTGTGAGTTCTCTCTTTGGGCTCCCCCTGGTGGCTCTTTTTGTTATTTTGCAGGTTTCTGGCTGGGATCAGCTGTCTTGTCATCTGCTAGTTAGGTTTCCTATTTAATCCAGCTGGTCCTTCATTCCTTGCCTGTTGTCGTTGTATTCAGTGCTATTCTGATTGCTCCTGTCTACATCCGTTATCAGTCTCTCCAAGAGAAGCTAAGTTTTGTTTGCTTATTTTTGCTCATCTGTGTTCAATATGTTTCCTAGTATATGATGAGTTTTGTCCAGCTTGCTAATATGTGATTTCCCAGCTTGCTGGTGCTCTGGGGTGCTAGTTGCTCCCCCCACATCGTTAGTTGGTGTGGGGATTCTCGCATTCTCTGCGTGGATATTTTTGCATAGGGTTTTTTACTGACCGCACAGATCCCTTGCTATTTTCTGCTATCTAGCGTTAGTGGGCCTCATTTGCTTAACCTGTTTCATCTCTGCATTTGTCTTTTCCTCTTAACTCACCGTTATTATTTGTGGGGGGCTTCTATATCTCTGGGGTTATTTCTCTGAGGCAAGTGAGGTCTTTACTTTCTCTTTAGGGGTAGTCAGTTTCTCAGGCCATGAAGAGACGTCTAGGATTTCAGGAAACGTTCCACGGCTGCCTATAGTGTTGCGGTTAGGATCAGGTTTGCGGTCAGTCCAGTTACCACATCCCCAGAGCTCGTCCTATTTTCTTCTACTTAGCTGGTTAGATTTGTGATCCTCAGCCACTAGGATCATAACAAGGAACACCTGCAGCATCTCTAGGAGGTGCTCAGGAGAATTCAGCGAGCAGGACTGACTATCAAGCCGGGAAAGTGCCAGATGGGCGTGAGGGAGGTCCACTACCTGGGGCACCGGGTAGGCGGAGGCACCCTAAAGCCAGAGCCTGAGAAAGTGGGCGCGATCGTGAACTAATCCACTCCTGGGACTAAGAAACAGGTGATGTCCTTCCTGGGTACTGCAGGGTACTATAGGCGCTTTGTGCAGCACTATAGTAGCCTGGAAAATCCTTTGATGGTCCTCACCAGGAAGAAGCTACCCCACATCATCAACTGGACAGATGGCTGTGAGGGGGCCTTCCAGGCGTTGAAAACTGCACTGTGCAACGCCCCTGTGGTGAAAGCAGTCGACAGCAGTCGACCGTTCTTGGTACAGACTGATGCCAGCGAGTTTTGCCTCGGTGCTGTGCTCAGCCAGGTTGACTCGGAGGACCAAGAGCACCCCGTGTTGTACCTGAGCCGGAAACTTTTGCCGAGGAAAGTGGCCTACTCCACCATCGAGAAGGAGTGCCTGGCCATAGTCTGGGCCCTGCAGCGCTTGCAGCCCTACTTGTATGGTCGCACCTTCACTGTGGTGACTGACCACGACCCTCTGCGCTGGCTAAACGCCATGTGTGGAACCAACGGCAGGTTGCTACGCTGGAGCCTTGCCCTTCAGCAATTTGACTTCACCATTGAACACAAAGCGGGCAGGGAGCATGGGAATGCAGATGGACTGTCCCGCCAGGGTGAACCTACTGAGGTGCGCACGGAGGCATACCGAGAGGTTCTGCCTCCGTAGCACACGCCAAAAGGGGGAGGTGTCACGATATGGTATGAAATATCATATAAGTTTAGCTTCTCCTGTTAGCCCAGGCTGGGCTCAAACCCCCCTTCCCTTTACTTCAGAGTTCAGCTCTCCTTGTCAATGTATGTGGGGGGAGTTTTATTGAAGATCGGAATTTACGACCGGCATAGCTGCGTTGGAAAGCTTTGCCAGCTAGAGCTGGATTAGAAATTTCCAGAATCCATGAAAGTCCTTTGTTCTGTTTTTGTAAGATATTAGGCAAACCATGCAAGATAGGAACATGAAAATATATATTCTTAATGTCCCTCGGAGCATCTATCCGTCACACTAAACATGAGCTTCTAACTCCATCAGGTAAAGAGTTTGGATTTTTCTGTAATTATGCATCCCAAATAGGACATATTTGATCTCATTAGAATGCCCACGTTAATACGAGATGAATGCTGGGTTTGTTAGGACTATGACATGTTTTGTAGCGGAGTTATAGAAATTAGACAAATTTAAGGTTGCCTTACTCAAACTGAAGAAAGGGGAGGGTGATCCTAACTCAACCCTTTCTGTGAGGTCACAGGCTGCAGCTATAAGTTTTTGGCCAGACTCCAGCAAGGGGAGTCTGTCTGCTGGAGTCTGTGTGAGCCTACCCAGACCTACTAATGCACTGGGACAGATGTAAACTCCACTAGCCTGGTTGCCTGCAATGCTCTGAGTACATGTGAGTGTTATCTTTTCTCCTTTAATCCTTTTATGTTATAATTACCTTTGTACATATTTGCAATTGTCTCTTTTGTAACATCCTTGTAAAATATTTTGATAAAACACTGCCTAAACTTTATGGAGTATAATAATTAATACTAGTTCGTCCTTCATGCTCTAAAACGTACCCTGCCCTGAAGGGAATTACGCTACTGTGTTGGGTTAGCTTCGGACCTGTTTAATCGAAGCTGGTGGCAGCTGACCGTGTGCAGGCTTTTGGGTGCTGTAGCGACTGCGGCGTTGATAATTATTGTTCCTGCCTGAGTGCGAGTAGTTTATCGCATCGCTGCAGCGTGCCCAATAGCCAGTACATAGCAGGCAGCCTTTCTGGTGACTAGTTACCCTAGGTGCAGTACCTAATCTGACCTGAGAGTAAGGGGGCGCCAGAGAGCTGCAAGTGTTAAGTGGAACTGTAAGCGGGATACATAAGTCCCTGCAGTTCGTGGTATATTGAAGAGCAGTGGGATACCTAAAATAAGCCCCTGCTGTAAGCTAAGAGGTCACTAGCCTGTTGTGTCTTTTTATCACATTGTGGAGTGGAGGGATAACTAAGATAAGCCCCCTGCACATGTGATAGCCGTCTGTTGGCCTAAAGTCACCCCGATCCGTGACGTAGGGGTGATGGTCACGGTGTGGATCCCTGACATATTGGTGGCAGAGGTCAGAGGTTCGTGACAGAAGCCCACAAATTTGGAGCTCACTTCGGGCCCACAAAGACCTACCAATGGTTACAGCGGTATGTGTATTATTTTTATTATTATTATACATTTATATGGGGCCATATATTCCATGGCGCTTTACATGTGAATAGGGGGCAAATATAGACAAGTACATTAAACATGAGCAAAAAAAAAAAAACACAAGGCACACAGGTACATAAGGAGGGAGGGCCCTGCCCGCGCCCCTGGTTGGAGTCTGTTGTGGAAGAGGTTTGCCGGCAATGTCGAGTATGTGACCACATTAAGGGTACCGAACAGAGGGCACCCATCCAGACCATACAAACTAAGGAGACGCTAGAAGTCTTGATGATTGACTATCTTCTCATGGGGCACTCGGCCCAGGGCTACAGTACTGTTTGGTGATGACCGATCATTTCTCTAAGTTCACAGTAGTCACCTCGACTAGAGATCAGACTGCAGAATCGGCGGCGCGAGCCATCTGTCAAGACTTCATCTGGGTGTACGGGTACCCAAAGCGCATCCACTCCGACCAAGGCGTATGTTTCCAAGGCAAGGTGATGGAAGAACTGTATCGTATGTATGGCATCGAGCGGTCCTGGACCACTCTTTATCATCCTCAAGGCAACGGAGCATGTGAACGCTTCAACTGAACCTTACTTCAAATGCTGAGAACATTGGAGGAGGATAAGAAGGTGTGTTGGCCAGACTACCTGCCAGAGATGGTCTGGACCTACAACAATCGGGTCCACTCCACCACAGGTTATACCGCCTATCTACTGCTATTTGGAAGAGCTGGACGAGAGATCATTGAGCTGAATTTGGAACAGCCAGAGGAGCTGATGGAGCAAACTGTCACCTCATGGGTGAAAGAGCATCGGCAACGATTACAAGCAATATGGCGGTTGGCGGGTCAGCAGCTACAAGAAAAAGAACATACGGGCCGTAAACCGACTCAAGAGTTACCTCTTCAACCCGGAGACCGAGTATTAGTCAGAGAGAAACGCCCCAAGGGAAAACTAAGTGAGAGATGGGAAGTACAGCCTTACAGAGTAATTGAGCGATTGTATGCTAACGGCCCTGTCTACAAGGTGCAGAGAGTGGGGTGTCCGCCCCTAGAGTACTTCACAGAAATATAAGGCGGCCCTGCCTGTCGGAGATCTGTTCTGCGCCTTTGTCGCCTGAAGGCGCTACTCCACTTCCTGAATCTGTCATGCCTGATGGTGAAATCAATGATGAGTGGTGGACTGTCCCTGAAACAGTAGGGGGTCCTCAGCCGCACATAAACCGTAATCTCATGGATGTACCAGTACCGCCGCACGAGGACGAGACCAGACAAGAGTCCACGATGACTCCTGCAGTAAGTGTTCCTCTGAAAGGTAGTCAAGCCTTGCCTGACAGCCAAGAGCTCCGGAGATCCCAAAGGTCTAATGCAGGGGTTCCACCAGTCCGATATGTAGAACAGTGTGCTCTGTCTGTTTTTCCAACTTTGTTGCCTTCTCTATAGGTGCTGTTTCCGCATTGCACATTCCTTCATTACACTTTGACCTTGATGCTGTGATGGCCGAGGACGACCATCATTAAAGGGAACCTGTCACCACGTTTTTGGAAGATGGGATAAAAATAGCGTTAAATAGGGGCAGAGGTGGGCATTACATTAGTGTGTTTGTTATGCATTTATTACCCACCTAAGTTGCCGAAATACCTTTGCAAAGTCTCCGTTTTCGCCTGTCAATCAGGCTGGTCTGGTCAAAAGGGCGTCTTGTCTTCCCCCAGATTTTGCGTAGTTTTCCGTTGGTGGCGTAGTGGTGTGCGCATGCCCAAGGTCCCGAATCATCTGCCAGGGGATTTAAAAAAGCGCGCTGTTCGTGATTTCATTGGTGATCGGTGGGCGCGGCCATCTTCCTTTGGCCGCGCGTGCGCAGAAGCGGCGCTCTGCTGGCCGCGGCTTCAGGAAAATGGCTGCGGGATGCCGCGCGTGCGCAGATGGATATCGCGGCGGCCATTTTCCTGAAGCCGCGGCCAGCAGAGCGCCGCTTCTGCGCACGTGCGGCCAAAGGAAGATGGCCGCGCCCACCGATCACCAAGGAAATAACGAACAGCGCGCTCTTTTAAATCCCCTGGCAGTGGATTCGGGACCTTGGGCATGCGCACACCACTACGCCACCAACGGAAAACTACGCAAAATCTGGGGGAAGACAACGCCCTTTTGACCAGACCAGCCTGATTGACAGGCGAAAACGGAGACTTTGCAAAGGTATTTCGGCAACTTAGGTGGGTAATAAACGCATAACAAACACACTAATGTAACGCCCACCTCTGCCCCTATTTAACGCTATTTTTATCCCATCTTCCAAAAACGTGGTGACAGGTTCCCTTTAAGAAAGGAAAGAAAGGAGGCATGTAAGAGGGTGGTGTTGTAATGGACAGTAAGGATCATGCTGTCACTTTAAGAGACTGCATCCCCTTGTCTGGGGTGATGGAATGTTCTGCTTCTCCCCTGCAATAGACTGTGTGAATGAACTGGACTGTGGAGAGGGTGGGCATGGAGCCTGAACAGCATGTGTGAGCTGGAGCTGCTGCAGAGAGAATTTTGTGCTGTTTTACTGCAAGAGAGGACCCACAGCCTGTAAGGTAGTGGACTTGTGAAATTTGACAGACTTTTCCGGGTGCAGCGAGAGTGGCTGTCCTGTGTGAGTTTGAGAAGTCATGAAGACACTGAGAAAGGGATATACAGTTTCCAGAAGCATCTCCAGGACCCAGAAGCAAGGAGAAGAGCACGTTTCACGGAGCTGGCAGAAAGCCGTGCGCACCACCGTACTAGACTGTAGGGGGCCCCCCAGGACTGGATCTGAGTCCCCAACATCACCGTGAGTTTGTTCCTGTTTTGTGCACGTTAGGGCCTAGTGTAGGCTTCAATAGTCAGTACACGGGAGCCGTGTGGCCTGCTTAGTAAAGGCCAGGGAGGTTATATGTAGAGTAGCATCATTATTTGTTTATTGTTTGCATTTGCTTGTGTGGCATATATTGAATTTGTAATAGTTGGAGCACTATTTGACGGACAGGCTAAAGAATATTACTCTTGTAAATTATCTTTTGCCATTGCATACCACTGTTTGCTTCTTCCTCATCCACTTCATTCCTTGCCTTCCAATAAATTCACCCTTTGTTGTTTGCACCTCATCTTGTGTACGGTAGTCTGGCACTGCAGCAAAGATGGTATGGCTTCCCTCAGGTGAGGCTAGGGTCCCCAGGGCTCCCGGTGTGTTTTGCAAAGATGGTGTGGTGCCAGAAATAATCAGAGGACACAAAGTTGCAGTCTCTTTACCTGGTTTACTGATGGTAGACAGCCACAGTCCAGGGTACCAGCAACAGGTGACGATGGAGTCCAGGCAGCCTGAGGATGAGTAAAATTCCCTTTGCCAGGTCAGATTGGGAGCCTTCCACTATGCGCTGAATAATAATCCCTTGCTGCTTGTGGCTTCCTTTAAGGTCCTCTCTCACTCTCTGTCCTGGGACAGTACCTGCATGGTAGGCAACAGGAGCCGTTTCATAGGGGTCTCTATTAGTGATGAGTAGTGTTGAGCATTCCGATACCGCAAGTATCGGGTATCGGCCGATACTTGCGGGTATCGGAATTCCGATACCGAGATCCGATACTTTTGTGGTATCGGGTATCGGTATCGAAACAACATTAATGTGTAAAATTAAGAATTAAAATAAAAAATATTGCTATACTCACCTCTCTGACGCAGCCTGGACCTCACCGAGGGAACCGGCAGCGTTCTTTGCTTAAAATGCGCGCGTTTCCTTCCTTCCGTGACGTCACGGCTTCTGATTGGTCGCGTGCCGCCCATGTGGCCGCGACGCGACCAATCACAGCAAGCCGTGACGTAATTTTCAGGTCCTCAATGCCTAATTCTAGGCATTCAGGAATTTAAAATTATGTTCCGGCTTGTGATTGGTCGCGTCGCGGTCACATGGGCGACGCGACCAATCACAAGCCGTGACGTCACGGGAGGCAGGAGACGCGCGCATTTTTAAAATTACGTCACGGCTTGTGATTGGTTGCGTGCCGCCCATGTGACCGCGACGCGACCAATCACAGCAAGCCGTGACGTAATTTCAGGTCCTCAATGCAGAAATAGGCATCAGGAACTGAAATTACGTCACGGCTTGCTGTGATTGGTCGCGTCGCGGTCACATGGGCGGCACGCAACCAATCACAAGCCGTGACGTAATTTTAAAAATGCAAGCGTCTCCTGCCTCCCGTGACGTCACGGCTTGTGATTGGTCGCGTCGCCCATGTGACCGCGACGCGACCAATCACAAGCCGGAACGTAATTTTAAATTCCTGAATGCCTAGAATTAGGCATTGAGGACCTGAAAATTACGTCACGGCTTGCTGTGATTGGTCGCGTCGCGGCAACATGGGCGGCACGCGACCAATCACAAGCCGTGACGTCACGGAAGGAAGTAAAAGCGCGCATTTTAAGCAAAGAACGCTGCCGGTTCCCTCGGTGAGGTCCAGGCTGTGTCGGAGAGGTGAGTATAGCAATATTTTTTATTTTAATTCTTTATTTTACACATTAATATGGATCCCAGGGCCTGAAGGAGAGTTTCCTCTCCTTCAGACCCTGGGAACCATCAGGAATACCGTCCGATACTTGAGTCCCATTGACTTGTATTGGTATCGGGTATCGGTATCGGATTAGATCCGATACTTTGCCGGTATCGGCCGATACTTTCCGATACCGATACTTTCAAGTATCGGACGGTATCGCTCAACACTAGTGATGAGTAGTGTGGAGCGATACCTTCCGATATCGGGAAATATCGGATCGGATTTGTTTCGGAAACCCCCAGCACCCAGAATATGTTGTGCAGTTATATGTATGTATAATAGGTTCCATGTGAGATGCATGTCCCTAATGCATCAGCCCACAGGCTGCGCCCCTGGGCAGAGGGGACAAGATATCCCCCTTCTGACCTCCCCCACCTTTGTAATTCCCACAGTAAATATCGGCAGGCTCTGGCCACCTGTGGCTATTGTAATGTATGTTTGTCCTGCCGCTTTTCAATTGGCCCGCCCTCTGTATCTGTGTGATATATTCTGTGTCCTGTGAGTAAAGTGTTGTCACACTGGAAATACGTGGAGAAGCAGTGATCTTTTATATGCGCCCATGTAACCAAGCAATTCCAGCCAGCGTCCTTCATTCAGACTCCAGCCAAAGCAGAGTGGACCTCCTGAAACACGGGGTGGTACTGAAAGAGGTACTCCAGCATGGTAGACCCCGTTACACTGGTGGCAGACAGCGGGATGTGATACCCCGTCTACAGGAGGAAAGGAATGAATGGAAAACAACTACCAAAAAATAAAGAGGACTACATTAAAAGATCTGGTGGAAACCCGAGGGTTAATCGCCAGCAGCAAAACAAAAGCGGATTTGATAGCAGCCATCATGGAACACGACAGTGCAGTGCCCCCCAATGTGAACGTGGAGGAGACTGAATTCCAGAGGGAGGTAAAGAACAGACTGGCGTTTTATGGCCCAAACCCTGTAGTAGAGATCATACAAGAGGTGATGGCTGATGTGCGTACTGATCTGAAGGAAAAGATGACCGAGCGGACCAGGATGGAGCTTGCCAAGATGGAGTTGGCAGAGCAGACCAAAGTGGAGCTGGCCAAGATGGAGAGTCAGCGAGCAGGGGGAGCTCTGGCCTCCGCCCAGGTACCTTCAACAGTAAGCCACAAAAAGATCCAGTATAATGCCTTCCGACAGTTGGGGGAGGCAGAGGAAGACATTGATGGCTTTCTGCAGGACTTTGAGCGGCAGTGTGCCCTTCATCACGTGAAGCCGGAGGAACGGGTTCAGATTCTGGCCAGCAAGCTGACAGGCCGGGCAGCGGACGCCTATCACACGGTACCTGATGAGGACTGTATGGACTATGAGTGGATCAAAGAAGTGATCTTGGCCCGGTATGCAATGACACCAGAGGCATACCGCCAAAAGTTCCCCAGACTTATAAAACGAGTAACTGATACCCATGCTGAATGGGCCTGTAAATTACGGCGGTCACTGCTACAGTGGGTACAAAGGAGCCAAGAACCACTAAGGAGGACGTCCTCCAGCTCTTCTTGTTAGAATGATTATTTAATGGACTAACCCCCGAGACACAGGAATGGCTTTGGGACAGGCGGTCAATGACTCTTGAGGAGGTCGCTCGTCTGGCCAATGAACATCATGATGCCAGGAGGCCTCAGTTGTCCGGATCAAAGATGGTCACTAGGGGTCCGCCCATGGACCTGAAGGCCCCCAAACCACAGAAGATTGTAGGGGGAACAGCTAAAAACCCAGCCTACCACAGTCCCTATGGGGCGCAATGCCACACCTGACATCAGCTGGGCCACCTGCAAAGACAATGTCCCAACCGGACTCAGCATACCCAGTGGCCAAAGACGGGAACAGCTACCTTCAGCCGGGCCACTGTACACTGCTATCAAGGCGAAGCTGACCCGGCATTGGGGGCTACGACTAACCAGGGGGTGGAAGAGATGGAGGAAGTGCTGCATGAAGTAGACCCCGTGCAGGCAGCCCGGGCAGATAATCGACAACAGCATCGACAGGTCGTCTGGGTTAATAGGAAACGTATGCAGGGACTAAGAGATTCCGGGGCAACTTTGACCCTTGTGAAGCCTCATCTCGTCCGGGACCAAGAGAAGATGGACCGGACAGTGGCAGTCCGTGTAGCAGGGGAAGCCATACATCGACTGCCCACTGCCAGGATTCACCTCAACTGGGGAGGCAGGGACGCCTTGTTGAGGTCGGCTTGATGGAGGATTTGCCTGCAAACTTCTTGCTGGGAAATGACTTGGGGCCCATGTTGTCTGCCTTCTCGGTTGCCCCTCTGGCTGAGACATATCCTGTTTCCACCCGGAGACAAGCTCGAGCTGCGGAGGTGGAATCACACACAGAGGAGGCCCAGGTAAGACATCCCAGCCCTACACGTATTCCCATAGCCAGACACATTTCTTGGGCCACCTCAGCTGAATTTAAGTGGGAGTTACTTGAGGATCCTTCATTGGAGGGATATCGTGGGAAGGCACAGGAGGGGAGAGGGGTACTGAAAGGGGAACAGTTTGTATGGAAGCAGGGACTCCTCTACCGGATCACAGAGCAGCACCACACAGGGACGAGCCCCACTATAAAATGACAGCTGGTAGTTCCCAAGAAGTACAGGCAGGAGTTACTGCGAATCTCTCATGACATACCCTTGGCCGGGCACTTCAGCGTCTGTCGCACCAGGCATCGTCTGACACAAAACTTCTTTTGGCCGGGGGTAACCTATGATGTTCATCAGTACTGCCAGACCTGTGACAGTTGCCAGCACATTGGCAAGAGGGGAGATCGATGCAAGGCCAAATTACGTCCCTCCCCATTGTGGAGGAACCATTTAGCCGAGTAGTGGTCGATCTGATAGGGCCGTTAGTCAAACCCAGTCAGTCAGGGAAAAGGTATATATTGACAGTGGTAGATTATGCCACACGGTATCCAGAGGCAGTTGCGTTACCAAACATACTGGCAGAGACGGTGGCGGCTGCCCTGCTCCAGGTTTTCTCACAGGTTGGATTTCCCCGCGAGATTATCTCGGACCAGGGTACCCAGTTTACAGCAGAGGTGACCAACCAACTGTGGAAGCTGTGTGGCGTAAAGTCCATTAGAAGCGCCCCGTACCACCCGCAAACCAATGGGCTGTGTGAACGCTTTAACGGGACGTTAAAACTACTCATTGGGACTTTTACCAGGACCTTCAGGGACTGGGAGAAATTCTTGCACACCTCCTGTTTGCCTATCGGGAGGTGCCCCAAGAATCCACGGGGTTCTCCCCGTTCGAACTGGTATACGGGAGACGGGTAAGGGGACCCCTAGACTTAGTGCTAGAACACTGAGAAGGGGAGGGCATCATAGAAAGGGTACCTATTGTACCCTGTTGTGAAATTGGATTTTGGGCTCCCCCGGTGGCCACTGGTGGAATTGAACTGGTGTGCATCATCCCCTCTGTTCACCTGTTTCCATCAGGATGTGGGAGTCGCTATTTAACCTTGCTCCTCTGTCACTTCCATGCCGGTCAACATTGTAATCAGAAGCCTTTCTGTGCATGTTCCTGCTGCTAGACAACTCCCAGCTAAGTTGGACTTTAGTCCTCGTTTGTTTTTGCATTTTGTTCCAGTTCACAGCTGTAGTTTCGTTTCTGTGTCTGGAAAGCTCTTGTGATCTGAAATTGCCACTCTGATGTTATGAGTTAATACTAGAGTCTTAAAGTAATTTCAGGATGGTATTTTGATAGGGTTTTCAGCTGACCATGAAAGTGCCCTTTCTGTCTTCCTGCTATCTAGTAAGCGGACCTCCATTTTGCTAAACCTATTTTCATACTACGTTTGTCATTTCATCTAAAATCACCGCCAATATATGTGGGGGCCTCTGTCTGCCTATCGGGGAAATTTCTCTAGAGGTGAGCCAGGACTATATTTTCCTCTGCCAGGATTAGTTAGTCCTCCGGCCGGCGCTGGGCGTCTAGGGATAAAAACGTAGGCAACGCTACCCGGCTACTGTTAGTTGTGCGGCAGGTTTAGTTCATGGTCAGTTTAGTTTCCATCCTTCCAAGAGCTAGTACTTATGTTTGCTGGGCTATATTCTCTTGCCATTGAGAACCATAACAGTTTGACCGGCCAAAAAGGGTTAAATTAATTGACAGAGAAAGGAGAGAAAAGAGAAGTCTGCTGAAGATTTTTTTTTTTTTCCCTTCCCTTCAGTTCTGAGTGTGCTTGTAATTGAATCTCTTGCAAGTCTGCCTATATTGCAGCCTTTCTCTCTCTCTCTCTCCTTCTAATCCTGGAATGGCTCTGTGTTCACCTGTTTAAAATGGATATTCAGAGTTTAGCTGCAGGTTTGAATAATCTCACCACGAAAGTTCAAAATTTACAAGATTTTGTTGTTCATGTTCCTATATCTGAACCTAGAATTCCTTTGCCTGAATTTTTCTCGGGGAATAGATCTTGCTTCCAAAATTTCAAAAATAATTGCAAGTTGTTTTTGTCCCTGAAATCTCGCTCTGCTGGAGATCCTGCTCAGCAGGTCAGGATTGTGATTTCCTTGCTCCGGGGCGACCCTCAGGATTGGGCTTTTGCATTGGCTCCAGGGAATCCTGCGTTGCTCAATGTGGATGCGTTTTTTCTGGCCTTGGGGTTGCTTTATGAGGAACCTCAGTTAGAGTTTCAGGCGGAAAAGGCCTTGATGTCCCTATCTCAGGGGCAAGACGAAGCTGAAATATACTGCCAGAAATTCCGTAAATGGGCTGTGCTTACTCAGTGGAATGAGTGCGCCCTGGCGGCGAATTTCAGAGAGGGTCTCTCTGATGCCATTAAGGATGTTATGGTGGGGTTCCCTGTGCCTGCGGGTCTGAATGAGTCCATGACAATGGCTATCCAGATCGATAGGCGTCTGCGGGAGCGCAAACCTGTGCACCATTTGGCGGTGTCTACTGAGAAGACGCCAGAGAATATGCAATGTGATAGAATTCTGTCCAGAAGTGAACGGCAGAATTTAAGACGAAAAAATGGGTTGTGCTTCTATTGCGGTGATTCAACTCATGTTATATCAGCATGCTCTAAGCGTACTAAGAAGCTTGATAAGTCTGTTTCAATTGGCACTTTACAGTCTAAGTTTATTCTATCTGTGACCCTGATTTGTTCTTTATCATCTATTACCGCGGATGCCTATGTCGACTCTGGCGCCGCTTTGAGTCTTATGGATTAGTCCTTTGCCAAACGCTGTGGGTATGATTTGGAGCCTCTTGAAACTCCTATACCCCTGAAGGGGATTGACTCCACCCCATTGGCTAGTAATAAACCACAATACTGGACACAAGTAACTATGCGGATTAATCCGGATCATCAAGAGATTATTCGCTTTCTTGTGCTGTATAACCTACATGATGTGTTGGTGCTTGGATTGCCATGGCTGCAATCTCATAACCCAGTCCTTGACTGGAAAGCTATGTCTGTGTTAAGCTGGGGATGTAAGGGGACGCATGGGGACGTACCTGTGGTTTCCATTTCATCATCTATTCCCTCTGAGATTCCTGAATTCTTGACTGAATATCGTGACATTTTTGAAGAACCTAAGCTTGGTTCATTACCTCCGCACCGGGAGTGCGATTGTGCCATAGATTTGATTCCGGGTAGTAAATACCCTAAGGGTCGTTTATTTAATCTGTCTGTGCCTGAACATGCTGCTATGCGAGAATATATAAAGGAGTCCTTGGAAAAGGGACATATTCGTCCTTCGTCATCTCCCTTAGGAGCCGGTTTTTTCTTTGTGGCTAAGAAAGATGGCTCTTTGAGACCGTGTATTGATTATCGGCTTTTGAATAAAATCACGGTTAAATATCAATATCCGTTGCCACTGCTGACTGATTTGTTTGCTCGCATAACGGGGGCCAAGTGGTTCTCTAAGATAGATCTCCGTGGGGCGTATAATTTGGTGCGAATTAAGCAGGGGGATGAGTGGAAGACCGCATTTAATACGCCCGAGGGCCACTTTGAGTATTTGGTGATGCCTTTTGGTCTTTCAAATGCCCCTTCAGTCTTTCAGTCCTTTATGCATGACATTTTCCGTGATTATTTGGATAAATTTATGATTGTGTATCTGGATGATATTTTGATTTTTTCGGATGACTGGGACTCTCATGTCCAGCAGGTCAGGAGGGTTTTTCAGGTTTTGCGGTCTAATTCCTTGTGTGTGAAGGGTTCTAAGTGCGTTTTTGGGGTTCAAAAGATTTCCTTTTTGGGATATATTTTTTCCCCCTCTTCCATCGAGATGGATCCTGTCAAGGTTCAGGCTATTTGTGATTGGACGCAACCCTCTTCTCTTAAGAGTCTTCAGAAATTTTTGGGCTTTGCTAACTTTTATCGTCGATTTATTGCTGGTTTTTCTGATGTTGTTAAACCATTGACTGATTTGACTAAGAAGGGTGCTGATGTTGCTGATTGGTCCCCTGCTGCTGTGGAGGCCTTTCGGGAGCTTAAGCGCCGCTTTTCTTCCGCCCCTGTGTTGCGTCAGCCTGATGTTGCTCTTCCTTTTCAGGTTGAGGTCGACGCTTCTGAAATCGGAGCTGGGGCGGTTTTGTCGCAGAGAAGTTCCGATAGCTCCGTGATGAGACCTTGTGCCTTTTTCTCGCGTAAATTTTCGCCCGCCGAGCGGAATTATGATGTTGGGAATCGGGAGCTTTTGGCCATGAAGTGGGCTTTTGAGGAGTGGCGTCATTGGCTTGAGGGGGCTAGACATCAGGTGGTGGTATTGACTGACCACAAAAATCTAATTTATCTTGAGTCCGCCAGACGCCTGAATCCTAGACAGGCGCGCTGGTCATTGTTTTTCTCTCGGTTTAATTTTGTGGTGTCCTACCTGCCGGGTTCTAAGAATGTTAAGGCGGATGCCCTTTCTAGGAGTTTTGAGCCTGACTCCCCTGGTAACTCTGAACCTACAGGTATCCTTAAGGATGGAGTGATATTGTCTGCCGTTTCTCCAGACCTGCGGCGGGCCTTGCAGGAGTTTCAGGCGGATAGACCTGATCGTTGCCCACCTGGTAGACTGTTTGTTCCTGATGATTGGACCAGTAAAGTCATTTCTGAGGTTCATTCTTCTGCGTTGACAGGTCATCCTGGAATCTTTGGTACCAGGGATTTGGTGGCAAGGTCCTTCTGGTGGCCTTCCCTGTCTCGAGATGTGCGAGGCTTTGTGCAGTCTTGTGACGTTTGTGCTCGGGCCAAGCCTTGTTGTTCTCGGGCTAGTGGATTGTTGTTGCCCTTGCCTATCCCGAAGAGGCCCTGGACGCACATCTCGATGGATTTTATTTCGGATCTTCCTGTTTCTCAGAAGATGTCTGTCATCTGGGTGGTGTGTGACCGTTTCTCTAAGATGGTCCATTTGGTTCCCCTGCCTAAGTTGCCTTCTTCTTCCGAGTTGGTTCCTCTGTTTTTTCAAAATGTGGTCCGTTTGCATGGTATTCCGGAGAATATCGTTTCTGACAGAGGAACCCAATTCGTGTCTAGATTTTGGCGAGCATTCTGTGCTAGGATGGGCATAGATTTGTCTTTCTCGTCTGCTTTCCATCCTCAGACAAATGGCCAGACCGAGCGGACGAATCAGACCTTGGAGACATATTTGAGGTGTTTTGTGTCTGCAGATCAGGATGATTGGGTTGCTTTTTTGCCTTTAGCGGAGTTTGCCCTCAATAATCGGGCCAGCTCTGCCACCTTGGTGTCTCCTTTTTTCTGTAATTCGGGGTTTCATCCTCGATTTTCTTCTGGTCAGGTGGAATCTTCGGATTGTCCTGGAGTGGATGCTGTGGTGGAGAGGTTGCATCAGATTTGGGGGCAGGTAGTGGACAATTTGAAGTTGTCCCAGGAGAAGACTCAGCTTTTTGCCAACCGCCGGCGTCGGGTTGGTCCTCGGCTTTGTGTTGGGGACTTGGTGTGGTTGTCTTCTCGTTTTGTCCCTATGAGGGTTTCTTCTCCTAAGTTTAAGCCTCGGTTCATCGGCCCGTACAAGATATTGGAGATTCTTAACCCTGTGTCCTTCCTTTTGGACCTCCCTGCATCTTTTTCTATTCATAATGTTTTTCATCGGTCATTGTTGCGCAGGTATGAGGTACCGGTTGTGCCTTCCGTTGAGCCTCCTGCTCCAGTGTTGGTTGAGGGCGAGTTGGAGTACGTTGTGGAAAAAATCTTGGACTCCCGTGTTTCCAGACGGAAACTCCAGTATCTGGTCAAATGGAAGGGATACGGTCAGGAGGATAATTCTTGGGTGACTGCCTCTGATGTTCATGCCTCCGATCTGGTCCGTGCCTTTCATAGGGCTCATCCTGATCGCCCTGGTGGTTCTGGTGAGGGTTCGGTGCCCCCTCCTTGAGGGGGGGGTACTGTTGTGAAATTGGATTTTGGGCTCCCCCGGTGGCCACTGGTGGAATTGAACTGGTGTGCATCATCCCCTCTGTTCACCTGTTTCCATCAGGATGTGGGAGTCGCTATTTAACCTTGCTCCTCTGTCACTTCCATGCCGGTCAACATTGTAATCAGAAGCCTTTCTGTGCATGTTCCTGCTGCTAGACAACTCCCAGCTAAGTTGGACTTTAGTCCTCGTTTGTTTTTGCATTTTGTTCCAGTTCACAGCTGTAGTTTCGTTTCTGTGTCTGGAAAGCTCTTGTGATCTGAAATTGCCACTCTGATGTTATGAGTTAATACTAGAGTCTTAAAGTAATTTCAGGATGGTATTTTGATAGGGTTTTCAGCTGACCATGAAAGTGCCCTTTCTGTCTTCCTGCTATCTAGTAAGCGGACCTCCATTTTGCTAAACCTATTTTCATACTACGTTTGTCATTTCATCTAAAATCACCGCCAATATATGTGGGGGCCTCTGTCTGCCTATCGGGGAAATTTCTCTAGAGGTGAGCCAGGACTATATTTTCCTCTGCCAGGATTAGTTAGTCCTCCAGCCGGCGCTGGGCGTCTAGGGATAAAAACGTAGGTAACGCTACCCGGCTACTGTTAGTTGTGCGGCAGGTTTAGTTCATGGTCAGTTTAGTTTCCATCCTTCCAAGAGCTAGTACTTATGTTTGCTGGGCTATGTTCTCTTGCCATTGAGAACCATAACAGTACCCCATGTGCTGGAATTCCGGGACCGCCTACAGGAGCTGTACGTGGGAACATGCAGGTGGCCCAGCGGCGCCAGCGCGTATGGTAAGATCGGAGGGCCAGAGAACGCACCTTGGAAATAGGACAGAAGGTCCTGGTGTTAGAACCCACTAGGCAGAACAAGTTCCAAGCTGCATGGCAGGGGCCCTACCAGGTAGTGGGGAAAATAGCCGACGCCACCTATAATGTCGCCGATTGTGATGACCCCAGGGTTATCCGCATGTTCCACGTGAATATGCTGAAGCCCTACCGGGAGCGCCCTGAAGAGGTAGTGGCCATCTGTGCACCTGAGGCAGAGGATTTAGCCAGACTTCCCTTGCCTGATGTCTTAGGGGAAAGGACTCAGTCTAAAACATGGAACCAGGTACACTTGTGTGAAGACCTAGGTCCCCGGGAGAGACAGCAGGCGGAGGCGTTGTTGAGGCAGCGACAGAGGATGTTTTCGGGGAGACCAGGGTACACTCGCCTGGCACAACACAAGGTTGAGGCCCAGGATCAGACCCCCCTGTAAAAAACCCCCTTCCGCATCCCTGAGTCTGTACGAGAAGGGATGCGACAAGAGATACAAGAGATGTTAGGTTTAGGGGTCATTGAAGAGTCAGATAGTCCCTGGGTATCCCCCGTAGTGTTAGTGCCCAAGAAGGATGGGACTACACGGTTTTGTGTAGACCAGGGGTGTCAAACTGCATTCCTCGAGGGCCTCAAACCATGAGTGTTTTCAAGATTTCCTTAGCATTCTACATGGTGCTGGAATCATTCTGTGCAGGTGATTAAATTATCACCTGTGCAATACAAGGAAATCTTGAAAACATGACCTGTTGGCGGCCCTCGAGGAATGCAGTTTGACACCTCTGGTGTAGACTATCATAAGCTCAATGAGAAAACGGTGATGGATGCGTATCCCATGCCGCCTGTGGATGAGTTGTTAGACCGGCTGGCGGGGGCAAAGTATTTGACCACCATCGATCTATGCAAAGGCTACTGGCAGATTCCCCTTAGTCCTGATGCTATTCCCAAGTTGGCATTTGTCACCCCGTTCGGCTTATTCCAGTTTCGAGTTATGCCATTAGGGATGAAGAATGCCCCAGCGACCTTCCAGAGGCTGGCTGACCGGCTTCTGGATGGTCTCCAGGACTATGCTTGTGCCTACCTGGATGACATCGCCATCTACAGCGCGACATGGGAAGAGCATCTAAATCACTTAGAGACAGTATTGGACAGGATCCACAAGGCCGGAATCACCCTGAACCCAAACAAGTGTCACGTGGGCAAAGCAGAGGTTCACTATTTAGGGCATTGGGTGGGAAGTGGGAAACAGCAACCAGAACCAGCCAAGATTGAAG
This sequence comes from Ranitomeya variabilis, assembly GCF_051348905.1. Taxonomy (NCBI): domain Eukaryota; kingdom Metazoa; phylum Chordata; class Amphibia; order Anura; family Dendrobatidae; genus Ranitomeya; species Ranitomeya variabilis. The sequence continues at coordinate 382,767,127 of NC_135235.1, read as the reverse complement.
CCATAGCCAAATGGCCCACTCGCACTAAAACCCAGGTCATGGCGTTTCTAGGGACAGCGGGGTATTACAGGAAATTCGTTCCTAATTACAGCAGCGTAGCCAAGCCCCTCACTGATCTGACCCATAAGAACCAACCGCGTCAGGTAACCTGGACCCCAGAGTGTGAGGAAGCCTTCCGCCAGCTAAAGGACGCCCTCACCAATACCCTTGTATTGGCCGCACCCGATCCAACTAAAAGTTTCCCTGTTCACACAGACGCTTCTATGTTTGGATTGGGGGCAGTACTGAGCCAAGTCGGGCCAGATGGCCAAGAACACCCGGTAGCTTACCTGAGTCGGAAACTACTGCCCCGTGAAGTAAGCTATGCGGCCATAGAGAAGGAGTGCCTGGCGGTAGTATGGGCACTCAGAAAGTTGAAACCATATTTGTATGGACGACAGTTTTCCCTCCTAACGGACCATAATCCCCTAGTCTGGCTTAATCGGGTCTCCGGAGACAACGCCAGATTACTGCAGTGGAGTTTAGCCCTACAACCTCTGGACTTCACCATCCACTACAGACTCGGCAAACAAAACGGTAACGACGATGGACTAAGTCGACAAACGGAACTTGTACCAACCCCATAAACTTCGGTCATCCCCACACCAATCCGTTAAGGATCAGACTGTGTATGCCGATTGCATCGCTGAAAAGGGGAGCCATGTTATGGAACCCCCCTAGCACCCAGAATATGTTGTGCAGTTATATGTATGTATAATAGGTTCCATGTGAGATGCATGTCCCTAATGCATCAGCCCACAGGCTGCGCCCCTGGGATGAGGGGACAAGATATCCCCCTTCTGACCTCCCCCACCTTTGTAATTCCCACAGTAAATATCGGCAGGCTCCGGCCACCTGTGGCTATTGTAATGTATGTCTGGCCTGCCGCTTTTCAATTGGCCTGCCCTCTGTATCTGTGTGATATATTCTGCGTCCTGTGAGTAAAGTGTTGTCACACTGGAAATACGTGGAGAAGCAGTGATCTTTTATATGCGCCCATGTAACCAAGCAATTCCAGCCAGCGTCCTTCATTCAGACTCCAGCCAAAGCAGAGTGGACCTCCTGAAACACAGGGTGGTACTGAAAGAGGTACTCCAGCACGGTAGACCCCTTTACAGGATTGGATCAGACCGATATCCAAAAAATATCGGATATCGCCGATTCAGTCAACGGGACACAAATATCGGAATGAAAATAAACCCTTTCTTTCCGTGCACATCCAGTTTGGGAAGGGGGAAGAGTGTGGGCGGTGCGGGGGCAGAGACTGCATGTCTGCGTGTGCGGGCAGAGTCTCTGTGGGACCGTCGGGGGTCTGTGCGGGCCTCTCGGGGGTCTGTGCGGGCTGCTGGGGAGTCTGTGCGGGGCTACCAGGGGTCTGTGTGGGCCTGCCGGGGGTCTGTGCGGGCCTGTCGGGGGTCTGTGGGGGCCTCTCAGGGGTCTGTGTGGGCCTGATGGGGGGGTCTGTGCGGGCCTGCTGGGGGTCTGTTCGGGCCTGCCGGGGGTCTGTGCGGGCCTGCCGGGGGTCTGTGTGGGCTGCCGGGGGTCTGTGCGGGCCTGCCGGTGGTCTGTGTGGACCTGTCGGGGGTCTGTGCGGGCCTGCCGGGGGTCTGTGTGGCCTGCCGGGGGTCTGTGCGGGCCTGCCGGGGTTCTGTGCGGGTGTGCAGGCATCGTCCGATAGGACTACAAGTCCCATCGGGCTATGCCTGCTACAATGACAGTGATTGACACATTACCAATGATGGGACAGTAGTAGTCCCATCATCCGGTTAATGTGTTGAATGTAAAAAAAAACACAAACATACATACTACATACAACATACTACATACACACTACATACATACATACAACATACTATACACTACATACATACTACATACATACATAAATACAACATACATACTACATACATATGTACATACAACATACTACATACATACATACAACATACATACAACATACTATATACTACATACATACGACATACATACATACAACATACTATATACATACATACAAAATACTACATACATACAACATAGTACATACATACAACACACATACTACATACATACTACATACATACAACATACATACTACTTACATACAACATACATACAACATACTACATACATACTACATACACACAACATACATATATACTACATGCATACTACATACATACTACATACAATACATACATACAGTACATACATATAGACATACAGTACATATAACATAGAGTACATACTCACCATCACTTGTCACTTTGATCCCCAAAGCCAGTGTCACCTGTAAAAAATATTAAAATAGCAAACAAACAATATACTCCCTGATCCACAGAAATCCATGAGTGTCCCACGACGATCTCCCGTGGAGAGCAGCAGCATCAGCTGATGCGACCACTCTTTAGGGGCTCCAGGAATACAATGACGGGAGGGAGGTATCTTTCCGCACTGTATTCCTCTGCCACTGTAAAAAATAGTCCCTAGTCTCACTTTTGGCACTGCTGTGTGAGAAAGTTCCCATGCAGCAATTGCCATAAAGTGAGAACAGTGAACTACAGTAACCTCTCAGTGATGCACTGCAGGAGCCATTGTCTCCAGTCAGTGTGTCACTGGAGGTCCTATAAAGCAGTGACATCACCCTATGTCACTGTTCTATAGGGGAGATCGTCGTGGGACACTCGTTATTAATTGGACTGCATTGGACAGGGAGTATATGGTTTATTATTTTACGTTTTTTGCAGGCGCTGAAGTATGGTAAGTATGGTTAAATTAAGAATAATAAAATACTTTTTTCTGGCTGTGTCTTTATTTTGTTTTTAACTCTTTCACTACTCTAGGATTAATAATGGATAGGCGTCTTATTGACGCCTCTCCATTATTAACCCGGCTTAATGTCACCTTACAATAGCAAGGTGACATTAACCCCTTATTACCCCATATCCCACCACTACTCGGGAGTGGGAAGAGAGGGGCTAAGTGCCTGGGGCGGCTGCGGGCTGGTCTTTGTAGCCGGGGGGGCCAATATCCATGGCCCCTCTCTAGGCTATAAATATCAGCCCGCAGCTGTCTGCGTAGCCTTTCTGGCTATAAAATATAGGGGGACCCCATGTCATTTTTTTGGGGGGGTCCCCCTATTTTAATAGCCAGTAAAGGCTACGCAGACAGCTGCGGGCTGATATTCATAGCCTGGGAGGGGCCATGGGTATTACCCCCTTCCCAGGCTACAAATATTGGCCCCCGGCCATCGGCTTTCTCCCTCTGGCGCAGAAAATTGTACGGGAGCCCACGCCATTTTTTTCCTGCTTTCTTTATGTTCATTAATCAACATCGGCCTATCTATGGATATATATATCTATAGATATATCTATAGATACTGTACATAGATGTTTCTATCCATATATCTATCTGGCTAATTTCACACATCAGGTTTTTCCCATCAGGCACAATCCGGCGAGTTTTGAAAAAAACGATCCGTTTTTTTTCTGCTGGTCCATTTTTTCTCATAGCGTTATATTAGCGCCGGATTGCGCCTGATGGCCACACATTTCATCCATTTTTTGCCGGATCTGTCAAAAAAGCTGGTTACACCGGACGAAAAATACATACAGAGGAATGGTTTTTCTGTCCGGCGAAAAAACGCACAGCGATGGATCCGGCGAAAAACGTATGAAACTGAGATGTGAAATGATGAATCTGGCCTCCGAATCCGTTTTTTCATTCATGTTTCCATTCAAATTATGCACATTTTCCGTTTATTTATTTCCAAAAACCGCACCAAAAACTGCATCAAAACTGCACCAAAACAGCATAAAAAATGCATCAAAGCTGCACCAAAAACTGCATCAAAACTGCATCAAAAATACATAAAAAACTGCACCAAAACTGCATCAAAAACGCATCAAAACTGCACCAAAAACTGCATCAAAAACGCATTAAGGCTATGTGCAAACGTTGCGGAATGGGGTGCAGAATTTTCAGCTCAAAATCCGCATCTCCTGGTAGAATATGCAGTTGCAGATTTGCCGCGGATTTTGTGCGGTTTTATGCGGAATTCATGCGGATTTTGTATGGATTTTCTGCAGTTTTTATCACTGCGGATTTCTTTAATGGAAGGTTGCAGAAACGCTGCAGATCCGCACAAAAGAAGTGACATGCACTTCTTTTAAATCCACAGCGCTTCCGCCCGGATTTTTCCGCACCATCTGCACAGCTTTTTTTTTTCCCATTGATTTATATTGTACTGTAAATCACAGTGCGGATCTGCAGCGTTTCTGCGTGGAAAATTCCGCTGCGGATCCGCACTAAATCCGCATCGTGTGCACATAGCCTTAAAACTGCACCAAAACCGCACCAAAATCTGCCCCCAAACCGCACCAAAAACTGCATCAAAACTGCACCAAAACTGCATCAAAAACTGCATCATAACTGCATAAAAAACTTCATCAAAACTGCACCAAAAATGCATCAAAAACCACTCCAAAAACGCATCAAAAACTGCATCAAAAACCGCACCACAAACTGCATCAAAACTGCACCAAAAAGGCATCAAAAACTGCACCAAAACCGCATGAAAAACTGCACCAAAACCGCACCAAAAACTGCATCATAACTGCACCAAAAACTGCATCAAGACTGCACCAAAACTGTACCAAAAACCGCACAGACCCCCGGCAGCCCATACAGACCCCTGGCAGCCCGCATGGACCCCTGGCAGGCCCACACAGACCCCAGGCAGGCCCACACAGACCCCCGGCAGGCCCGCACAGACCCCTGGCAGCCCGCACAGACCCCCAGCAGGCCCGCACAGACCGCCGTCAGCCCGCATAGACCCCCGGCAGGCCCACACAGAACCCCGTCAGCCTGCACAGACCCCCAGCAGGCCCGCACAGACCCCTGGCAGCCTGCACAGACCCCCAGGCAGGCCCGCACAGACCGCCGTCAGCCCGCACAGACCCCCGGCAGGCCCGCACAGACCCCCGTCAGCCCGCACAGACCCCCGGCAGGCCCGCATAGACCCCTGGCAGGCCCGCACAGACCCCCGGCAGCCCGCACAGACCCCCGGCAGGCCCGCACAGACCCCCAGCAGGCCCGCACAGACCCCCGGCAGCCCGCACAGACCCCCGGCAGGCCCGCATAGACTCCCAGCAGCCCGCACAGACCTCCGGCAGCCCGCACAGACCCCTAGCAGCCCGCACAGACCCCCTGGCAGCCCGCACAGACCCCCGACGGTCCCGCACAGACCCTGCCCGCACACACAGACATGCAGTCTCCGCCAGGGCCGGACTGGGACTAAAATTTAGCCCTGGCATTTAAAGTTACACAGGCCCACTTGTCACATGGTGACTGTATAATATCTTTGTACACTTGTAGGCAGGGCCGGTTTTAGGCAAAGTGGGGCCCTACACCTAGGCAAAGTTTAAAATGGGGCCCCAAATGCTAACATATTGCACATCACACAAAAGCATTTCGGTTGTATTTACAAGCGCTGAGTTCAGGCCGCTAAATGAGTTTGATCGACAATACTGAAGTTGTTCAACACTTGTTTCCCGGCCTCCTTCCACCAGCTGAGGAATAATGATGGGACAGAACGATCACTAATAGATCACTAACAGATGCCCATACAGTATCATGTTTTCAGCAGCACATCTACAGTTTACACTGGCGATGTGCTGCTGAGAACAAGGATTTTTGTTCCAGCAAAAAATCTGAATATGCAGCATTTTACTTGTTTAGTAAAATACACCCCATAGTCCTCCATATATTATAATGTGCACCACAGTCCTCCATATAGTATAATACACTCCCTATAGTCCTCCATATATTAAAATACACTGCTCAGTCCTCCATATAGCATAATACACTCCTCATAGTGCTCCATATAGTATAATACACCGCCATAGTCATCCATATAGTACAATTCACTTCCCATAGTATAATGCGCCCCATAGTTCTTCATATAGTATAACATATTCCCCATGATCCTCGATACAGTATAATGCAGCCCACATACAGTATAATGCAGCCACCACCCTACAGAATATAATGCAGCCACCCCAGAGTATAATTCAGCCACCACAGAGTATAATGCAGCCACCCCATAGAATATAATACAGCCCACCTCCCCATAATATATAATGTAGCCCCCATAGAATATAATGCAGCCCCCATAGTATAACACAGCCTCCCCATAGAATATAATATACCCCCACAACAGTATATAACAGCCACATAGTACATAACACGGCCTCCCCCATAGAAAATAATATACCCACCATAGTATATAGCACAACTCGCATAGCAGATAACATCCCACGTAGCAGCATACAGCACAGCCCATGTAGCAGTATACAGCACAGCCCACATAGTAGTATACAGTAGAGTTGAGCGACTTTTACTTTTTTCGGATCGAGTCGGGTTTCGCGAAACCCGACTTTGTCAAAAGTCGGGTAGGGTGAAATCGGCCGATTATTGCAAAAAGTCGGGGGCCGACTGAAACACGAAACCCAATGCAAGTCAATGGGGAATCAAAGTCGGCAGTGAGTGGAGGACAGGAAAACACCTACAGTGCCCATTTTAATGCCAAATACATCAATTCTTATTACTTAAGCTTGTCAATCTTAATTTACTTTATAATAGTTAGGCATTGAAAACTGGGGGTCATTTGGCTAAAGTTGTGGGGGGGTAGGGCTGGCACAAGATTTTCGTGGGCCCAGAAAACGTGGACTACGTCACGGCGGTGGAGCAGGGAGAGGTAAGTATTTCAACTTTGCAAGTGCTATGATCCTGAGCAAGCAGGGGGGCCTACTCGTTGGCACTGGCACAGGGCCCCTCATAGTACGGCGGTGTGTTTGACGGCGGGTGGCGCCTCCCACTGGCAGAGACACTTTTGCATACTATGAGGGGCCCTGTGCCAGTGACGTCGCCAACGAGTATGCCCCCCACCTGATGAAGGAACCTGCACTTTCATCTGCACCTTCCTCCGTGTCACCGTGTAAGGTGCTATAGCGTTCGGGACGGGGCACCATAGTCTCATCAGAGTCAGATTCTGGCTCAGTACACTGCGAGGGCAATGTAGTGATCAGAGTCAATGGAAAATAATAATAAATAATAAATAAATATAATAATAATAATAATCTAGCTGTGGCTGTGCATCAGTGCACTCCATGTCCGATTCATCTTGTAATGGGCAGTAAACAATTTCCCTTTCTAACCCAGGCACGGTATGTGTAAAGCGCTCCATGGAGTAACCTGTAGTGTAGCCTGACGCATCCTTCACTTTTGGTTTGGGTGAAGGACACAAGGAAACGTCTTGTTCCTGACCGGGAGCATCCACTGACGACTCGCTGCTTTTATATTTGGAACTTTCTGAAGAGGAGGCGAAAGAGTTAGAGGCTGAGTCACCAGGAAAGCAAATACTTTTTCCTGCTGCTCCAGCTTTAAAAGCTGTTTTCCTACTCCCAGATAAGGGAGCCTTCGAGGCCTTGTGTAGCCAGACGATGACGCTGACTCAACACCTCTAGCCTTAGGTGCTATTGTGCTTTTGCAACTATCACCAGATGCACCACCACCAAAACCACCATCAGTACCAGCTGGCAACCACCGCCCACAGGCTCTTCCACCAGCCTTCCTCATTTTTTGGAAAATCTAACCAAAATAACAACCGTTATATGGTACTGTAAAACAAGGTAGAAGGTGTATATAAACTTGTTGAGAATTTAAATCTCCTTTTTTGGGGGGGAGACTGAACCAAAACTCAGGCCCTGTGCATAAAACAACACAATGTAAGTGGCAGAAAGTGGCTGGCTGATATACGACAAACTAACAGGACTGAAGTATATCCACTTTGTGAGAACTTGAATCTCACTTTTTTTGGGGGGAGACTGAACCAAAACTCAGGCCCAGTGTATATAACAACGCAATCTAAGTGGCAGAAAGTGGGTGGCTGACATACGACAAACTAACAGGACTGAAGTATATCCACTTTGTGAGAATTTGAATCTCACTTTTTTTTTGGAGACTGAACCAAAACTCAGGCCCAGTGTATAAAACAACACAATGTAAGCGGCAGAAAGTGGCTGGAAGATATATGAAAAAATACAAGGACTGTAGTACAATTTCTGTCTCCCTACAATAATCTCAGGACAAGTATGGCAGCAATAAAAAGGACTGCTGCACACAAAAGTGTGGACAAATAAACAAGATAACTGTGCAGAAAGGAGCAACAGGATTTTTGCTTTTAAAAAAGCAGTTGGTTTGCACAGCAGCGTGCAAACAGCAATGCAGCTATCAGGGAGCCTTATAAGGCAGCCTAATAAGCTACAGAGCTGACAAAAATATAGCCTCCACTGTCCCTGCAAAAAAAAGGTGGTGTTGGACAGTGGAAATCGCTACAGCACAAGCAGTTTGGGGGTTAATCTTCCCTCCCTAACTATATCCCTTCTTCTGATGAAGCTGCAGCAACCTCTCCCTATGCTAAGATCAGCAGAAGTAAGATGGCGGTTGGCGTGCACGCCCCTTTATAGCCCCTGTGACGCCACAGAGAGCAAGCCAATCACTGTCATGCCCTTCTCTAAGATGGTGGGAACCGAGACCTATGTCATCACGCTGCCCACACTCTGCATCCTCCTTCATTGGCTGAAAAATGGTGCTGAAAGCATCATATGAAACGCGGCTTTTGCGCGCAGATCGGCGACCTCATGGCCAATCCCACACTGGGATCGGGTCGGGTTTCATGAAACCCGACTTTGCCGAAAGTCGGTGAATTTTTAATTTGTCCGATCCATTTCTCTCAACCCTAGTATACAGCACTGCCCACATAGTAGTATACAGCACTGCCCACATTGTAGTATACAGCAGAGCCCACATAGTAGTATACAGCAGAGCCCAAACAGTAGTATATTGCACAGCCCACATAGTAGTATACAGCAGAGCCCACACAGTAGTATATAGCACAGCCCATATAGTAGTATACAGCACAGCCCACACAGTAGTATACAGCAGAGCCCACAGAGTAGTATATAGCACAGCCCACATAGTAGTATACAGCACAGCCCACATAGTAGTATACAGCACTGCCCACATAGTAGTATACAGCAGAGCCCACATAGTAGTGTATAGCACAGCCCACATAGTAGTGTATAGCACAGCCCACATAGTAGTATACAGCAGAGCCCACATAGTAGTGTATAGCACATCCCACATAGTGGTGTATAGGACAGACCACATAGTAGTATACCACAGAGCTCACATTGTAGTGTATAGCATAGCCCACATAGTAGTGTATAGCAGAGCCCACACATTAGTATACAGCAGAGCCCACATCTCTCCTCCCCCCTAGAATGGCCCCACAGTCCAGTAAAAACAAAAAAAACTCCTCACCTCACCTCGTGCCCGCGTTGCTCCCTGCTCCTGTCTCAGCGGCTGCCGCTGCACTGCCTGGGACACAGTGAGTGCGCGTGCAGTGTCAGACGCAGAGCGGGGAATGATGGGAGAGGGAGCGTCAGGTGACGCTCTCTCCTCCATCACTGCATTCAACTGTACCGGCATCATAGACGCCGGTATAGTTGAATGCGGCAGCGCTGGGGGGGGGGGGGGTAAGGGTGAGTCGGCGTGCAGCGGCCCACTACTAGCACCGACCCTTTTGGCATTTGCCAGAACTGCCCGATGGCCAGTCCGGCCCTGGTCTCCTCCCACGCACCGCCCCCACTCCATTATAGTGCATCATTGCACTACGGGAACTTCCGATTCCGGTATTCGATATTCTAAAAGTATCGGAACTCAGTATCGGAACTCCGATACAGCGAATATTGGTCGATACCCGATATTTCAGTATCGGAATGCTCAACACTAGTGATGAGCGAACGTGCTCGCCACTACTCGGTACTCGCCCGAGTATCGCTGTGCTCGGTGTGCTCGGCGAGCACAGAGTATTTCCGGGATTATTCGGTGGGAGATCTGGTCTCCGCCCTGCAATTCTGGCACTCTTTAGAGCGCCAATGACAATGCAGGGATTGTCAGCCATGTACTGTAATGCCACAGCCATCTTTAATGTGGTATTACAGTGATTGGCTGGCCGCACAGTGTCATCAGGTCTATAAGAGACCTTGCGCCACCCTGCTCGCCGCATTCTGATCCGGACTTAGAGAGTGAAGGGAGAGCTGCTGCTGAGTTAGGGCCAGAATCTTCCTTGTAATAGTTAGTGTAGGTTTGCAACTGTTCAGTCCACAACTCCTGAGAAACCAAGGGCTAATTCGGGGGTCCAGAGATTGCAGCGCTAGGTAGGCAGGGGAGTCTATGTGCACATATCCACATCAGTGCAAGGCCTGCAGGCACTGTATGTGAGTACATAGCTCTCACTGCATACCTCCAAAAGCTCCACTACTGTCTGCTGCTGCTTATTTAATATATACCTAGCTGCAGTTATCTGTGGCAATTTTGTTTTTCTTCTTCACCTTATATGTGCTCCTTTTATTCTAAAGCAATCCATAGCCTCCTTATTTCTACAGGCGGGCCCGCCGGGGATCTGGGTGGGCTGCCAGGGGTCTGTGCGGGTGTGCAGGCATCGTCCGATGGGACTACAAGTCCAATCGGGCTATGCCTGCTACAATGACAGTGATTGACACATTAGCCAATGATGGGACAGTGGTAGTCCCATCATCCGGCTAATGTAACATAGTAACATAGTTATTAAGGTTGAAGGGAGACTTTAAGTCCATCTAGTTCAACCCATAGCCTAACCTAACATGCCCTAACATGTTGATCCAGAGGAAGGCAAAAAAAAACCATGTGGCAAAGAGTAAGCTCCATATTGGGTAAAAAAAATTCCTTCCTGACTCCACATACGGCAATCAGACTAGTTCCCTGGATCAACGCCCTATCAGCGAATCTAGTATATATACCCTGTAACATTATACTTTTCCAGAAAGGTATCCAGTCCCCTCTTAAATTTAAGTAATGAATCACTCATTACAACATCATGCGGCGGAGAGTTCCATAGTGTCACTCCTCTTACAGTAAAGAATCCGCGTCTGTTATTATGCTTAAACCTTTTTTCCTCCTGACGTAGAGGATGCCTCCTTGTCCCTGTCTCAGGTCTATGATTAAAAAGATCATCAGAAAGGTCTTTGTACTGTCCCCTCATATATTTATATGTTAAAATAAGATCATTCCTTAGCCTTCGTTTTTCCAAACTA